>NC_080379.1:25267775-25615292 GCF_014773155.1 Arachis stenosperma
CATCCCGGTATCGTAGCAAACTTGGTGCATTTCTTGACCAATGTAAGCGTTTTGCCAAGGTGGCTTGTCTAAGGGATGAGGACTACAAGGTCTTCAGTGAAAAATGGCACGTGATACTATCATGTTGGAGTCAAGAATGGGTTACGTGTGGCCCCAGATGTGAATCCACACCTTAACAGTGACGGGGGTGGTGGGATACATGATCCGGTCCGCGTCCGGACAAAAGGTACCAGCAGAGGAAACTTTTCTCAAGTATTAAAGGGCCCAAAAAAGAGAAAATACAGCGCCTGCAGGAAACTGGGTCATCGTAGAACTCGTTGCCCCAGTGCGCCTGCCCCACGGCATGGATGTCGTGGATCGCAACCGGTTCTCGAGGGTTGCTAGGCTCAACCTCAGGTTAAAATCATATGCTTTGTTTCATTTATAATTCATGTGATATTTAGGATGGTCATGATCTTATTAAAACTTTGAATGATCAATGATAGCCTAAGTAGGATATGCAATATGTGAGTAGACCGCGAAACAACTATCTGATAAAATGAAGTTGAACTTGATAAAATTGTTGAGTTTAGATAGATCCGCACAATTGTTCATAGAACAAATAGCAGCATTAGTTCATGAGGATGGTACATGTTAAACGAGGTAGAGGCATCATCAAAGTATAAATAGAACATGAGCCATTCACAAAGAGGGAGAAGCATTAATGTATAAATCTATAGATGTCAATATAGGCAATTCAAGGTCTTAGGGGTAGAGGCATATGTTTTTTGTGAAATCAATTAATCATCTTGGGAGGATTCATGAATATTAGGAGTGGTTTATTTTGTAACTTTTGGATCCACATAGAATTCAAATCCATTAAGAATTCAAATCCGTTAGATTTTAAGTTGAATACATTTTATTTACAACCCGACTTGCCTCTTTTTACTTTGTGCAGGCGACACCGTCCCAGACAACTTGACAAGAGCAGTTGATCTTTTGTGCCTCTGAAGTTGCTACAGGTTATGTAAGTGCCAATATTGTCCCGTAATTATTTATTGACTTATGCCACACCTTTTGTTTAGATATCCATCATTGGCTTTGTTATTTGTGGGCAAGCACCCTAATCTTTACGAACATGAATGTAAAAATTGCAGCAGAAATTACAGATGGGCGTGGGCACGAAGAAGAGGAAATTGAGGGTTAAACTTCCAAACACATTCCCGCAATTCATGTCATAAGAGGATAGCATAGATAGATAGACTTGTAACGGCTTTAATTATTTCTCTAAGTGTAGTAGATTAATTTAAAAGTTTATCTTGTGAGTGGCACACCACAAACCATGTCGTCTAATCGATACTATGAGAAGAACACTTTATTTGAGTATCTTTGGTTGTTATGAAATAGAGTCTTGTAGTAACAAGTTATCTAACTTCTACTATCGCAAGAACACTGAACACTTTATTTGACTATCTTTGGTTGTTATGAAATATACTTTTGTGGTAACAACTTCGTTTTATTGTATTGGCTTGTTAGCGTACTATGACATGTGCGCGAATTTACAGAGTTATTTTTCAAAGCACCGTGTGTAACGATTATTATGTTGTCTTGTTAGGGGATGCATAATTTGTTCCTATAGGGTAGCACGATAGGAAGAAATAAACAATGGAGTAGTGGCAATATATGTTGACCAGTATATTGAGTGTCAATATATCCTAAGCAATGCACACTCTCTTTGGGGCAAAACCTGATTAAAAGACTTACCACACGTCCAACCTTAAACAAAAATTTGTTATGAGAAATGAAAAACTGCTCATGCAAGCTGACAAAGACAAATTCATACATATGGAAATCATTTGCAACCGGAGTGCCACCCGGATAAAACAAGCTGAGTAGTTACACATTAAAATCTGGAATTAGCAATATATAACAGCAACAACTAACTTCAAAACATATGGACCTTGGTTATGGGTCCAACTTACATACTTCAACAAGTCATAATGCAAATTAACTACAACAGGCGCATACATAGTCAAACCATATACAAACCCTAAAGGTGCATATCCAAAGTCGACCACCAGGATAATACAAGTAGAATAAAAAAAAACTAAAGTCTGGAATTTGGGATTTTATAACAGCAACTAGTAAATATGTTATAACAGAAACTAGTAATTTCAACATATTTGGGCATTGTAAAGGGTTTCCAATTTCACTCATACATAAGCATGTAAATAGAATAGTAACTAGGGAAGGAACGGGAGACTACGCCACACCGTTTCTGCCTTGAGGTCCACAAGAGCCTTAAGCTCACTGTAGTCAGATGAGACAATTCTGATTGCTATTTTCATCCTCAATGTGGCCTCATCACCCTGAGATGTATATGCATAAATAGTTAGGTGGTAATATCACGAGCGCCAACTTAATAACCAGAAACCTATAACGATGAAGGTGTTCTTACCAGGTTGCCTAGGATAGCCGGGGAGAATCGGCCGTTGTGAGACATCCACCAGATGCACCATATTCCATATTCATCTCTACCCATATCCGATGAAAATTGTCACAGAATTAAACGAGCGATATAAAAGGTAGAGGTCCACAATAATTCAAATTTTGTTCCTAACACTTTGGTTTGTGTGGTGTGGTTTTCGATTGTATCAAGTCAAAAAATTGTGTACAAACTAATTATGTGAGAGAAAAATTGTGGAGACATAATAGAATGACTTACGCGCCTAGCCTGCTAGGAATGCTCATGGGATATTCAATGCGGCCCCATGTGTTTGGATCTGGCAAAACGTGCTTAAAGTTGGGCAGATTCGGCTTAAGTTTGAAAATATTTCCGAGGACAGCCATCTACAGTTCCCATAACCATTGCAAGCATATAAAATTCATAAGAAAGAGTTGCACGAGAATTAACTTTACTGTATACAAAATGCCTTGTGGGTTACGTACTATAAGGCGCATGTTGCGGTCACGCCTGGGAACAGACTCCATGCTTGTGCAAACATCAAGAGCATAAACAAAAGTTCTCTTCACATCCAACAACAGCATCTACCAAGTCTCAGGTGCCTCGCAAATGGGTATAAATACCTGCTTAGGTGAGAAGCAAAATAAAACATCAATCAAAATATAGCCATGTTGTTTGTGAATGCCGGATCTTCAAGGACTTAATAACAAACTTTGAACAATTATGGAGCGACGATAACTTGAATATTTCTTACATGCTCAAGTTCTTGAGTTGGTGGCATCCAACGTTTCGCATAGCTCTCTATTAAATGTTCCATCAGAGTTTGGAACAAGATCTCGGTGGCAAACGTTGACGGGAAGAACCAGCAACGCGGCACAAGGTTTGCCTTGCTTGAAGATACAAAAGCATTGCAACAGTGTTGGCGACTGACGATCGGGATTCCTGCTAGTTTAGAATTTCACAAAATAATCACGTTATAAGTATAGCTTCTAAACCAACAAGAATCCCTTTCGTACAAAAGTTTTGGTTGTCACAAGTAACAAACCCCTAAATAAATTTATAACCGAAGTATTTAAACCTCGGGTCATCTCTCAAGAAATTGCAGGGAGGTGTTCTTATTATTGGTTATGATAAAATGTATTTTTGGGGTTTTATGAATAAGAGAACAAGTAAAAGTAGCTTGATGATGAAAATCAAATGATAAAGAACTCTTGGCAAGGTACGAGAACTGGAAGTCCTATCCTAGTTATCCTTATCAGGTGTGATGAGAATTGTTCAGTGCTCCCACTTAGTTAACCCTTACTAAATAAAGGAAAGTCAAGTGGACTAATTAACTTGATTCCTCAAGTCCTAGTCAACTCCTATGGAAAGACTAGCTTTAGAGGGATCCAAACTAATCAGCAATTTTCAATTTTCAATCACTGCTGAGTTTGACAACTCAAGTGTCACCAATTACTCAACCAAAGTCAAAAGGGAAAAATTCAAATTATTTATATCATAAGTGAAAGAAAGCAATCATAAGTCTGAAATACCTCAAATTGAATTAATAAAGATATCAATTGTAACATGGGCAGTTTATAGCTAAATAGAGTAATAGAATAAATCAAAGTAGAAGATAACATAAATTAAAGGAACATTGAACCTGGAATTAAGGATAAAATAGATCTGAAAATGAGAGGAATCCTAAATCCTAAATCCTAAATCCTAAGAGAGGTGAGAGAGCCTCTCTCTAAAAACTACATCTAAAAACCTAAAATTATGAATTATGAGCCGTCCCCATGAATGGATGGATTCTCCCACTTTATAGCCTCTAATATGTGTTTTTTGGGCCAAAAACTGGGTAAAAAACAGCCCAAAAATCGCCCCCAGCGATTTCTGATACGTCCAGTACGCTGCAAAGTCACGCGTACGCGTGGATTGAATTTCCTCCAGGTCACGCGTGCGCGTGATCCATGCGGTCGCATCGCCTATTTTTAGGGTAGCTATGGCAAATTATATATCGTTGCGAAGCCCCAGATGTTAGCTTTCCAACGCAACTAGAACCGCCTGATTTGGACTTCTGTAGCTCAAGTTATGACCGTTTTAATGCGAAGAGGTCAGGCTAGACAGCTTAGCTATTCCTTCAGTTTCTTGTATTCCTTCCACTTTTGCATGCTTCCTTTCCATCCTATAAGCCATTCTTGCCCTATAAACCCTGAAATCACTTAACACACATATCACGGTATCGAATGGTAATAAGAGGGGATTAATATTAGCAAATATAAGGCCAAAGAAACATGTTTTCAATCATAGCACAAAATCAGGAAGGAGAATGTAAACCATGCATTTTGTATGAACAAGTGTATGAAAGATTGATAAAATCCACTCAATTGAGCACAAGATAAACCATAAAATAGTGGTTTATCAACTTTTCCACACTTAAACATTAGCATGTCCTCATGCTAAACTCAAGAAAAGCTATAAGAGTGAAGAGGAATTGTGGAAAGTATGAAATGCAACCTATCTATATGAATGCAACTACATGCTAAGATGTTTCTACCTACTTGGTCAAAAGTAAATAAGTTCTCTAAGACAAACATGAATCAAATTTCACTAATTCAAATCATATAGTAAGGACAAGTAAATTTGTAAGAAGATAGCTCATAAAAGCAGGGAACATAGAATCAAGCATTGAACCCTCACTGGTACTGTATATGCACTCTAATCTCTCAAGTGTCTAGGGTTGGTCACTCTACTCTCCTCTAGTCATGCTTTCTAAAACTTTATTCTTCATCTAACCAATCAACAAAATTTAGTATACCAATGCAGACATCATGAGGTCTTTTTCAAGGTTGTAATGGGGCTAAGATAAAGGTGATGATATATGTATGGTCAAGTGAGCTTAAAATATAAATCTTTAATTAACCTAAGCTTTCACCTAACATACACACATACTCTATATAACTCTAAAATTATGCCTAACTACCCAAGATTCCCACTTTTGTATATTTCACATACTCATGTATCAACTTTTCTTCAATTTCACCACACGTGCGTTGATCTTTTATTAAACTTAGTACTGGGGTAATTTTGTCCCATTATTTATTTATTTATATATTATATATATTCTTTTTTCTTTCTTTTTCTTTTTTTTTGAAAGCAAACATAACATATCAATGCACATGAGTTATTTATTTTTCTGGTCTCACATGAGTAGGTACCCAAATTCCCAATATTATGTCAATGAGATACTATATACTTTCATCAACCCAAGTTTCCACAGTTCTCCACACTTAATTGATACACAATCTCTAACTTAAGCTATCCAAAGATTTATTTGGGGTAATTAATTGTTTTTTCGCTTAAGACTAGTGATGTGGTAAAATATAGAATAAAGGGGGATTAAAAGGCTCAAGGTGGCTAACAAAGGTGATTGAAAGGGTAGACTGTTTGGGATAAGTGAGCTAACAACAAATGATGGCCTCAATCATATGCAAGCATGTAAATACACTAAACAATGGACATATAGAATGGAACAAAGCAAAGATTGCAATCATAGGGAAGAGAACACACAAGAATAAAATATTATAGTTAAATAATGTAACCATGTAATTAAGCTCAAATCTCACAGGTTGTGTGTTCTTAGCTATAAACTATGTTCCAAATACAATCTTCAAACAAGTTTAACACAAATTTTCAATTTAAATTAGTGAAATACTATGAAATAGGGTCTTCGAAAAAGGACTTATCACTTTAACAAAGTAGTGGTAGAATATGCACAAAATCAAACAAATATGCAATCAAATATGCAAATGCAACAATAAATTTAACCAGGACAATTAAACATTGGTGTTGAGACAGAAAGGTAACTAACCCACGGAAATCGGTATCGACCTCCCCACACTTAAAGATTGCACCATCCTCGGTGCATGCTGAGATGTGCAAATGGACGGGTTGCTTCAACTGACGCTTTGCTTCAAAGATTATGCAGATGGACTCGTTTGTCTCCCCATTTAGAAGCTTTTCCTTTCCCTTCTTTGGTGGCCATCCTGAAAGAAGAGGAAAAGAAGAAAAGTAACCCAGAAATAAAGATAAGAAAATAAATAAAGTATGGATGGTTTAATGCCAAATAATAAGGGTCTCAATTACATGGAAGCTATAACATGCAAGTGAGAAAATAGTAGACGCAAATGGCATATCAATAGCACAAAAGTTGCAACAATGGGGGAGGGAATGTGGGTAATGCAAGATAATATAAATTCATGTCAATGCAAAAAGGGATATATGTGTCATAAAAGATTGGCATTGACAGATAAATAATATCATCCAATAGTGTAAAACAAGTCACTAAGCACCAAAATAATACCAGAAAAGATACAACAGTTGAATAAGAACATTTAACACCAATGGTAAAATAACAAACTTAGAAAAGAAAATAAAACATGCACAAAATAAAAATGCAATGAATGAAAGTATGCAGATGTAATAAAGAAAATAGAATGAAAGAGAATAAAGATGAGAAGTAATGAAGAAGAAGAAAGTAAGAAAGGAGGAAGAAAGAATAAGAAAGGAGAGAAGAACGGGGGAGGGGGGATGAAAAACGAAGTGTGACGCATACGCGTGAAAACTAGGTTGGTCGTTTGACGCGTAAGCATCGTCTACGCGTACGCATGGGTTCTCAAAAATGAACAATGACGCGTGAGTGTCAGTCATGCGTACGCGTGACAACTGTTCGTGTCGATCGCATGGTGGCAGCACGCCTCCAGCCTAACTCTTTGTTCAAATCGCCAATTACGCCATTTTCATCTGACGTGTACGCATCACTGACGCTTCCGTGTGGATTGGCAAAATTTGCTAGTTTAGGATTTCACAAAATAAGCACGTTGTAAGTATAGCTTCTAAACCAACAAGAATCCCTTTCGTACAAAAGTTTTGGTTGTCACAAGTAACAAACTCCTAAATAAATTGATAACCGAAGTATTTAAACCTCGGGTCGTCTCTCAAGGAATTGCAGGGAGGTGTTCTTATTATTGGTTATGATAAAATGTATTTTTGGGGTTTTATGAATAAGAGAACAAGTAAAAGTAGCTTGATGATGAAAATCAAATGATAAAGAACTCTTGGCAAGGTACGAGAACTGGAAGTCCTATCCTAGTTATCCTTATCAGGTGTGATGAGAATTATTCAGTGCTCCCACTTAGTTAACCTTTACTAAATAAAGGAAAGTCAAGTGGACTAATTAACTTGATTCTTCAAGTCCTAGTCAACTCCTATGGAAAGACTAGCTTTAGAGGGATCCAAACTAATCAGCAATTTCCAATTTTCAATCACTGCTGAGTTTGACAACTCAAGTGTCACCAATTACTCAACCAAAGCCAAAAGGGAAAAATCCAAATTATTTATATCATAAATGAAAGAAAGTAATCATAAGTCTGAAATACCTCAAATTGAATTAATAAAGATATCAAATGTAACATGGGCAGTTTATAGCCAAATAGAGTAATAGAATAAATCAAAGTAGAAGAGAACATAAATTAAAGGAACATTGAACCTGAAATTAAGGAAAAAATAAATCTGAAACTGAGAGGAATCTTAAATCCTAAATCCTAAATCCTAAGAAAGAGGAGAGAACCTCTCTCTCTAAAAACTACATCTAAAAACCTAAAATTATGAATTATGAGCCGTTCCCATGAATGGATGGATTCTCCTACTTTATAGCCTCTAATCTGTGTTTTCTGGGCCAAAAATTGGGTCAAAAACAGCCTAGAAATCGTGTTTTCTGATACGTTCAGTATGCTGCAAAGTCACGCGTACGCGTGGATTGAATTTCCTCCAGGTCACGCGTGCACGTGATCCACGCGGTTGCGTAACCTATCTTCGGAGCAGTTATAGCAAATTATATATCATTTCGAAGCCCCGGATGTTAGCTTTCCAATGCAACTAGAACCGCCTCATTTGGACTTTTGTAGCTCATGTTATGATTTTTTGAGTGCAAAGAGATTAGGCTGGATAACTTAGCAATTCCTTCAGTTTCTTGTATTCCTTCCACTTTTGCATGCTTCCTTTCCATCCTCTAAGCCATTCTTGCCATGTAAACCCCGAAATCACTTAACACACATATCACAGTATTGAATGGTAATAAGAGGGGATTAATATTAGCAAATATAATGCCAAAGAAGCATGTTTTCAATCATAGCATAAAATAAGGAAGGAGAATGTAAACCATGCATTTTGTATGAACAAGTGTATGAAATATTGATAAAATCCACTCAATTGAGCACAAAATAAACCATAAAATAGTATTTATCAATGACCTATATATTTCAGGTGTCTTAGCTATGCAGTGTGAAAATTTTAAATCAACTATTGTTGTTATTTAGGGAAGACTTTTTAGTCAAGTTCAAATGGTCTTACAACAAAGTGTGGCATGCATTTGGGCCTAAGGGATAAGAACTTTCCCCGAGGCAGTGTTAGCTCGTAATGCTTAAATAAGTTCTCAGATTCCCTGGAAAGACAAGATACATGAACAGAGATTAATTTAGACTCCTAGAGATATACGATCAAACCGGAAATAACTGTTGAGTGTGTTCCAGTTTTGCAGATTGTTACCTCATTTCTTCATTTTTTTTGCAAATATATACGTCCCAAGACAGCACTCGTCCCTAGTTAGAGTCATATCAGTAGTGGGTCTGAACCACATGGGAAAATTCTGCGTTGAAAACATTTGAAGTGATTAGCATGCAAACTAGAAAATGTATCTGTAAACCAAAGAGTTTGAACACAACAGTCAAATGCAATCATCCACAGGGTTAATGACAGGAAAAATGTGACGTGACTTGCCTTAAGGATGTGGTAAATCGGGTTCTCCATATTCGGTGCCAAAATGCGTCCCCGACCTCCCCTTCTAGCACGCCGAAACAGAGGTCGTCTCTGTGGCACCGATTTGGGTTGGGTCTTGAGAGGAGAGCCAATGGACGCATCGTCGATGACGGTTGCAGCCAACTCTGCGCTCGACAACCGCGACAACTTCGAACGCCTCGAACCTGGCTCGGAAGAGGCATACAGGTCACACAGCCGAGTTGTACTCTCAAAATCCCCTCCAATCCTTGTTCTCTACAACAACAAAAAATAAAAAAGAAAAACAAGATCAGGCAGTGTTCTGTTAGCAACCGGCATCAAAAGAAGATGCCAAATAGGGGAAATGTTTGATTGGGTTATCTACATTTAATTTTATAAAATATAAATATTATTTTTTTTCGTTCTACCCAACAACATTTAGAAGTATTTTTTATATATACCTTTCTAAAAAAAATTGTACATATTAAATATCTTTTTATTATAAAAATCTAACAAATTAACACATTAAATTAGTAATCTCTAAAATGTCAATTCAAACTAAGTCTATAATAATTCTGATTAACAATAAATTCTGTGCGACGTACCCATAATTTACGTTAATAAGATGTGTCATTTATTTTATCTAATTGATTCGATTTAGTTATTTTTTACAACAAATTCATTTACATATATTATATCCAATTGTGTTATACTATAGTATCTAAGCATGGAACTTAGTAGTTGACAGTTGACACAATGAGGACATCATAAATTATTTTAATCTTAGCAACTCCAACGTCTATAATGGATCAGGCATATTAGACATGCATTTGGATTATTATTTACAAATAAGACTATTCATTTAATTGATTTTAGAAACTCAAATTTGATAAAAATTCAATCACTGTTAAAGTTATTTATGTTTCATAATCGGTATAAAAATAAATTATAATAAAATAAATATTATTCGAATTACAATATTTATAATGATATTAAAAATTATTATTAAAAATGACATAAATTTATATCATTCAAAGCTATATTATTCTAACACTCTTTCATTACAAGTTCTTTTGAAAAGAATTTAAACTTATTTATTGAAATTTAAGTATTCTTTACGTTATAATTTTTTAGTACTCTTTCTGTATTTAAACATATCCTTCTTAATAAAATTTAGATTAAAAAATAACATCTTATAAAAATATAGATATTAATAAAAAAAGATTAAAACATTTATATAAATAAGAAACATTAAAAAATATATCTAAATAAGCCCAGTAATACACGAGTGAATATTGAAAAAAGAAAAAGTATAATTTATTATTTATGGTGAATGAGAGTTTAAATCTGACCTAATCTACGCGTTTAAAGAAAACTAATGAACTAGACAAAACAAAAATTATGCCGTTCAAAAAAATTAACTGTGTTCTATATTCTTTTAACGCATTTGTCAAAAACGTCATTATTCTACTTTTTCCAAACAATTTCACTCATCATCCAGCTAACTTTCTTTAAAACCTCAACAAATAACTTTAAATTAAATAAAAATCTAAATTCACTCAACTCTAGAATCTTTCTGTGAAAGTCTCTTCACATCATGGTGTGACTCTCAATAAACATATCCTTCAGAAATATCATCACATCTGTCACATACTCACCCAAACTACAACAAAGCACTCCATGCCCTTATTCATTTAGACCAATCTCCTCCTAAACAACATCAGAACAACCAACCTGCTCGGGACCTAGACTGTAAAACACCTTGCCGAATCGCCAGCAACCATGGAGGATGAATTGAGAAAATTCACCTACTTCGTCGTCACCAAAGGATGGAACATGGGACTCTTCACTTCCTTCGACGAGGATAGTGCTCAGGTCGTGGACTATCCAGACGGCGAATACCAGGCCTTCAACTGTCAGGCCCTAGCCGTTGGATCCTACTACGCGTGATTAAAGGAAATCGAGAAAGAGAAGGAGGCGCTTGATGAGATGACACAGCAAATGGGCCAACCAGATGAGTCGCCCCCAAAAAGCCCTTCGACCGTCGTCACCGAAAATGGCCGTCGGGCGCGTCTTTGTCGGTGTAAGTATTTCTTTAACTCAACACATACCATTCTGCTAAATTAACACCCTTTGCTAAGACATGCCTAACGCCTAAATTTTCAACATTCACATAGGGATTAACTACATCCCACCTAGCAAGGTTGCCTCTGGTGCCTATGCTGTCAACCTCAGCATGGAAGAATTGTTGCACAAGGTTTGTTACGGCGCCTCCTTGCCACCACCTTCCTACTTCTGAACTGAGTTGGGTGTCCGTGATACAGGCGTCGTGTATGCTTTCTCCATCGTTCTCCCTGGGAACCTGTTGGGAGCCGACGTCCACGCCAAGGGAAGGCACAACCCTCTCAAGACGGATGCTAAGGAAGATGCTACTTACAACATGCTTCAAAAGGTCCTCCACACCATGGATAAAGAAATATGGGACTTCAACTACTTGAAAGCAAAGATGCTAGAGAGGGCCAACAATGCACTTTCTGCAGAGGTTCAACGCCTTGAGGAGAAGTGTCGTCTCCACGGCTACGACAGCAATCTGGACAATGTATCACCATAGTACTCTTTCTCTCCTTTATCCAATTCAACTGCATTCTACAGATCAATCGTGACATCATTAGGAAGCCTTTTAATTAGTTCCGTTATGGGAAATATATTTCTATATTGCATACTCATGTCGCTAATTGTTATGCTAAGCTTCCGTGATCAATCCAACTTGTGTAATCCACTATATTATGAAGGAAAAGTATATAGAACCAAAAGGTTACCAGTCAAAAACTAAACAAAATCACATTAATTTATATTAATAATTAATTTTAAATTTTTTAAATTCAAAATTTAAAAAATTTAAAATTGATTAAGTAAACCTAATTAAAACCTATAAAAACCTTCCTCTTCTCTCTCACATTAACCTACCTACCTCCAACAATCATACATACAGACCTCTCTCTCACTATCAGGCTCTCTCCTCCTTCCTACCGCGACCCATTCCTCCGATCGCTTCCGCTTCCAGTCAGAACTGTCTTTACCAGATCGGGAGCTTGTGATGATATCTCACTAATGTCTACACCATTAAATCCATATGTATAACGAGCAAGAGTCAAAAGATCGACGCCCTTCGAGATTGGTGACTTCTTCAAGCACCTTTTGAAGATCTGGAGACATGATGTCTCATCCGGTAAAGGAATGTATATCAATTGGTCAAGACATCCTGGCCGAAGCAATGCAGGGTCAGGTCTGTTTGTTGCTCCAATGATGAACACGGTTTCCTTAACAGACATTCCATCCATCTTTGTTAGTAGTTGGTTCAACATTCTATCAACACCGCCGGAATCCCCTCTTGAACTTCCTCGCTGCATATCCGAAATGTCAAAGCCTTAGAAAAATAATTAGTGGCAATTTGTGTGAAATATAAAAAAAACCATTCATTTAATATGAAAAAAACATCCTAATACTTAACAAAAGAAATATGCAGTTATATTTTAGAAAAAATAATTAAATATTTATAAAATTTAAAAAAAAATGAAATTCTTAAAGAAATAGAAGCATTCACATTTGCAATACAAAAAAATTCGAAAAATATATAAAAGAACATCCATTTAGTATGAAAAGGAAACATTCTGATACTTAACAGAAGAAACATCCATATATATTAACTCGTAGAGATTTTAGATTCACCCAAAGGTATTTTGGCTGATTTTTTGCTAATATCCTTTTGGTTCCCTAGCATTGCTCTATTATGAATGAATTCTATTATGATCCAAACACTAATTTGCTCAACATTCAAAATCAAGTTATAAAAATTTCACCCCACATGATACACCGATAATGACCCACGTCAAAGTTCATGTCTTAAAATGCCACACAACCACAAACTTTTATTTACAATTCCAAGTTTCAATACCTTCTCTTTTACTATAATTTTACAACTATTTTTATTATGAAAGTGCCACAACCCGACATCACAAATAAAAAACCGAGGTAAAAAATTAACACAATAACGTCTATTCATTAATTTGAAAAACATCACTTTGCATTTTCTCAAATTACCTTAAAGTTCAATTAACAACGAAAAAGTCACAACAGTAATTCAAAAGGAACCAATTTGTGTCAAACTTTTTCTTTTTTCGGACACAATTACTATAAAAGACCGTTAACAAAATTTAATTATTAAAAAGGATGTTTAATACTAAAATTATTAACGAGTAAATCTTTTTATAGTATATTTCTTGTAAAATTTTAATAATTTTGATTAATTATCTATGTCTTATTTATTTTTAATTTCTGTGATCTTTTATCTTTTTTTGTCAACGGATAAACATCACAAAAAAATTAAAAAAAGATGGAATTCAATAAATAATAACAAATTTACTAAAATTTTAGGAAAATTATAAATTATCAACATCGAAATTATAAAATATAAATAAAAGATAATTAACATATTTTTATCTTTGTATAAAAAATAGCTTTTTTCTAGAATATTATAAAAAAATTATGTGTTTATTAATAATTTTGATATTAATTAAATCTCCTCTTTAACAATTAAATCATTTTAATGGTCTTTTTGAAATTTTTTTGGTCATAGATCAAACTTTATTTAAATATATTCACCCACAATAATGGAAATAATATTCTTTAATTGCGTTTTTCCATATGTACTTACTCTTCTTTTAATTAGCATTTTAAGTAAATTATCAGTTCACCTCCACTCACTACACAAAAAAATTATAACCACCCAAGCCAAAGCCAAACTGAATCATTTAAAAATACATACACACCTTAACCCAAAACTTGGATGAACTCAATTTCATTCATGGACATAACTTTTGTTTTTCGTTTTTATTCAATTAAAAAAATTATTTTTCCCATACCTATGGACATAATTAAGTAGCCCGTTTTCCATGGTTTCAACCCAAAACTATACACATAGCCCATTACATTAGCTTGGCTCCCCCTCTCTTCGTTCAACTTCGCTGCAAGCCATTATGCTGTGCCCCCTTCTTTTTCCAATGTTACCCACAATGGGTATTTTCACGTAACTTTACTCTTCAACGCCTTAGCCGGTGGGAAGTGTAACACACACCCTCCTACCTTAATATTTAAAATAATCACCTTACTTAAGATCTAAACCATTCAAATATTTAACAATAAATCTAAATGCTGAAAAACATTGAAGAACTGAAACTTCAATAAAGTATAGGAAAGTTATCAGATGTACCTAGGAACATCGGTATTCCAGTTGTTTTAACCGTTGATTTTAATTAATATATATTATATATATTTTTTATAATTTAGATCAACGGTTAAAACAACTGAAACACTGATATTTCCGGTACACCTGATAACCTTCCGTATATTGGAGTACCTGAAACGTTTCCTATAATATATACAGTTGTGGATGTCGTTTGGGTTATAGTGCTTTTATATACATACTAACATGGCCATTTAACATATATTATTCATCATTTGGATATATATATATATATATATATATATATATATATATATATATATATATATATATATATATATATATATTTTGTTGCGTACTTATAATGTAAGCTAAGCATCTTTCTTCGGTTAATTTTTTTTATATAATGATGTTCATAAATTAATTGATTATCCTCTTGGGATAAAAGAATTATTGTACTCATCAATTTTATAAAGATTTGGTTTTGAAATAAATTGATTGAACATTATGCTGCCAAAGTAGTCTCTTTTGTGAAAATTGATTTATTCAAAATATAAAGAATATGGTGTTATATAATTCATGCAAATATTGGTCGACCTAAAGAAAGGTCTATATTTGGCGGAATTACATACACATATTGATAGTAAATACATGTTTGGGTAACAAATCAAGAATAAAGTAATGCTTATTATTCATGCGGACAATAATCGGCCCAAAGGAAGTTTATTGTTTGGCCAAATAATAAGCATTGCACACTTTTATTTATTTTCTATTAA
Source organism: Arachis stenosperma (assembly GCF_014773155.1). Lineage (NCBI taxonomy): Eukaryota > Viridiplantae > Streptophyta > Magnoliopsida > Fabales > Fabaceae > Arachis > Arachis stenosperma. Next base: position 25,283,053 of record NC_080379.1, read on the forward strand.
TTATGCGGTCAATAATCGGCCCAAAAGAAGGTTATTGTTTGGCCAATTAATAAAAAATATATACGGTAATAAATAGGTTGCGAAATTTAAGTCTTCATGTGTGCATTAAGTCGGTCCAAAAAAAAGCTTCATGTGTGACATGAATTTTGACAATATTTGATTACTGCAATGAGAGTATCATTTATAGTTAATTTTTCTATCCAAAGATTGAAAATTAATGTTATTCTAGATATCTCAATATGGATTTTTTCCCATTATTTAACTAATATTTACTGCATGTTTATTTGTTCTAATCCAGAAACTATGGCTTTAGCTACCAATGTTTCTGCACAAATTAGCAGTATTCCTATGCTGAATGGTTCAAACTTTAAAGTTTGGAAGGATACCGTGGAGATTGTCCTCGGTTGTATGGATCTGGATATAGCTCTTCGAGAGGAGAAACCCACTTCCACTCTAGAAAATCTCAATGAGGTTAAAATAGAGAAGTGGGAGGGATCCAATCGAATGAGCATTATGATCATGAAACGCTCAATTCTTGAGGCGTTTTGGGGTTCAATTACTGAGGATAAAGATGCCAAACAGTTTCTAAAGGATGTTGAGAAATTCTTTACTAAGAATGAAAAGGCGGAGGCAAGTAGTCTTTTGAGCAAACTTGTCTCCATAAGGTATAAAAGTAAAGGGAACATAAGGGAGTACATTATGAAAATGTCTCATCTTGCTTCAAAATTGAAAGCACTAAAGTTAGAGTTGTCTAAAGATTTACTCGTGCATTTCATTTTGATTTCCCTTCCTGCACCCTTTGAGCAATTCAAAGTGAGTTATAACACTCTGAAGGACACTTGGTCCTTAAATGAGCTTATATCTCCTGTGTGCAAGAAGAAGAGATGCTACAGCAAGATAAGACTGAAAGTGCTCAATGGCTTTATTTTCTTAGTATAAAAGAAAGCGTGATACTACTGCAGATGTGCATTCTCAGCAAAAAAGGCTAAGAAACAGGATCAAGTTTCAACTTGTTTCTTCTGTAAGAAGGTGCGACACATGAAGAAGGATTGTACCAAATATGCCACCTGGCGTGTAAAAAAAGGTATAATTCTTACTTTCGTTTGTTCTGAGGCTAGTTTAAGTTATCCACCTATTGATACTTGGTGGGTAGATTCTGCTGCTACTACTCATGTAAGTGTTACTATACAGGGTTGTCTGTGAAGCCGACTGCCAAGTGATGGTGAAAGATACATTTATGTGGCAGACGGCAATATAGTTGCAGTTGAAGCTATAGGAACCTTTAGATTATGTTCGACGAGTGGATTTTACTTGGATTTATTAGAGACATTTTATGTACCGTCATTTAGACGAAATTTGGTTTCTATTTCTCGTTTGGACAAATCAGGTTATTTTTGTTCGATCAGAGACAATAAAGTTAGTCTCTTTTATAATTCGAATAATATTTGCTTTGGTTATTTGGTGGATAATCTATATAGGCTTAAATTAAATTCCTATAATAATGAAATACTGCAAAGGGGTACAAAACAAAAACTAAATGAGAATTCGGCGTCATTATGGCACAAACGCCTAGGCCACATCTCTAAACAGAGAATTCAGAGGCTCGTGTCGGATGGAATTCTCGAACCCCTAAATTTGGCAGACTTTGAAGTCTACATTGAGTGCATAAAGGGGAAAAAAACAAATGAAAGGAAATTAGGTGCCGAGAGAGCTAAAGATGTCTTAGAACTGATACATACCGATATATGTGGCTCATTTCCTACTGTCTCTTGGAATGAACAACGGTACTTTCTTACGTTCATAGATGATTACTCTCGTTATGGGTACCTATATTTAATTCATGAAAAGCCCCAAGCCTTGGATGTTTTCAAGTCTTTCAAAGCTGAAGTTGAACTTCAACTTGAAAAGAAAATTAAAGCAGTCAAATCTGATCGTGGTGGTGAATACTACGGAAGATATAATAGTTCAGGTAAGCAACATCTCGGGCCTTTTGCTCTTTTTCTAGAGGAGTGTGGTATTGTTCCACAATACACCATGCTAGGCAAACCTAGCATGAATGGTGTTGCAGAGAAAAGAAATCGAACTTTCAAGGACATGGTGAGAAGTATGATTAGTCATTCTTCCTTGCTTGAAGCACTCTAGGGAGAAGCCTTAAAGATCGCAGTGTACATCCTTAATAGGGTGCCAAGCAAAGTAGTTAACAAAACCCTATATAAAATTTGGATTGGGAAAAGGCCCAGTATAAAGCATTTGCATATTTGGGGATGTCCAGCTGAGGCACGACCTTATAGGCCGCATGAAAAAAAATTGGACTCAAGGACAATTAGTTGCTACTTTGTTGGTTACACTGAGCGCTAATGGGGTACAAATTTTACAATCCTGCATCAAGGTCTATTTTTGAAACGGGAAATGCGAGATTTCTTGAGGATGTTGAGTTTGGGGGGGAAGAAAATATTAGGAATGTTGCTTTTGATGAGGATTCTGTAACTAAAAATAATCAGGTCCTTGTGCCTATTGTTGTTCAAGATACAGTTATAGTACAAGAGCAAAATGAGAATCCTACTGTAGGTTCAGTTACAGTACAAGAGAACAATGAGAATATTATTGTCGCTTGAGATACTACTGCAGTACAAGAAAATGATGAGAATCTTCCTCAACCCCAACCCATACAACAAGCTCAACAACATCAAGAAGTGTCATTAAGGAGATCCATAAGAGAAAGGAGAAGTGCAATTTCGGATGAATATGTTGTCTATCTCCAAGAACATGAGGATGGCATTGGTTTGACAGAAAATAACCCAATCAATTTTCTTCAAGCCATGCATAGTTCTAACTCTGAAAAGTGGATCGATGTCATGAAAGAAGAGATGAAGTCTATGAAAGACAATGACGTGTGTGATCTCGTAGAATTACCTGAAGGTGTGAAGCCAATTGGTTGTAAATGGATATTTAAAACCAAAAGGGATTCTAAGGGTAATGTTGAGAGATAGAAAGCTCGTCTAATCGCTAAAGGCTTTACTAAAAAAGAAGGCATATACTATAAAGAGACTTTATCTCTAGTATCATCAAAAGACTCTTTTAGAACCATATTGGCACTAGTAGCTCATTTTGACTTGGAGCTACATCAGATGGATGTAAAGACAACGTTTCTCAATGGTCACATTGATAAAACGATGTATATGGTAGAACCAGAAAATTTTGTATCAGGTGATTCAAAATCTATAGTTTGTAAGTTAAAAAAATCCATCTATGGTCTCAAACAAGCTTCCCGTCAATGGTATCACAAGTTTCATCAAGTCATTACCTCATACGGTTTTGAGGTGAATATCATAGATGAGTGTGTATACCGCACGATCAGTGGGAGTAAATATATTTTTTTGGTCTTATATGTTGATGACATTCTACTTGCCAGTAACGATATAGGCTTGTTGCATGAAACTAAGAAATTTCTATCGAACAAATTCAAAATGAAAGATCTTGGTGATGCCTCTTTTGTATTAGGAATCGATATACTAAGAGATCGTTCTCAAGGTATTCTTGGATTATCACAAAAAAAACTATATCAAAAAGATTTTAAATAGATATGGCATGAATAATTGTAGACCAATGGACATACCCGTAGCTAAAGGAGTCAAGTTCAGTCTCAAGCAATGTCCTAAAAATGATATTGAGAGGACAGTAATGCATGATAAACCTTATGCATCAGTACTAGGGAGCTTAATGTATGCTCAAGTCTACACACGTCCTGATATATCATTTATAATGGGAGTGTTGGGTAGATACTTGAGCAATCTGGGCATAGAGCATTGGATAGCTGTTAAACACGTAATGCGTTATCTGAAGAGAATAAAGGATTACATGCTTACTTATCGGAGATCAGAAAATTTGGAGATCATTGGGTATTCTGATTCCGATTTTGCAGGATGCCAAGACAGTAGACGCTCTACTTCAGGCTGTATCTTCATTTTGGCTGGAGGAGCTATTGCATGGAAGTTTAACAAACAGACTCTTGTAGCTTCCTCAACAATTGAGGCAGAATATGTTGCTTGTTTTGAGGCATCCAAACATGGTATATGGTTGCGAAACTTTGTCACTGAACTTCGTATAGTAGATGACATTGAAAAGCCATTAAAGATATTCTGTGACAACAAGTCAGCAGTATTATACTACAACAACAATAAGATCTTGACAAAATCGAAGCATATAGACATCAAGTTCTTAGTTGTCAAGGAGAAAATTCAAGAAAAACAGATTTCCATAGAACATATAGGAACAGAATATATGCTAGCAGACCCATTAACCAAGGGATTGATCCCTAAAGTCTTTCATGAGCACACTGTTCGGATGGGTGTCAATATTTGTGATGCCTTGGTTTAGTGGGAGTTTATTTTATGCTATATGTCCTATGACAGATATTGAATTACTTTCTGCAGAATTAAGTTGATGGTTTATTTCATGTTATGTGAAATGTTCATTTTGCAATATTTGTATTGTGTTTGATCTCAATAAAGTTTAAAGTTGGACCAGTTGAAAATACACATGCATGAGATCACTTGGCATATAATTTTCATATTACTCATCCAAATTTGATCTATGTCGTTAAGTATATTAGGACGGTGATTGTCGTGGTTTAGTCACGATATTAATGTGATAAGAGATGCGGTAGTTCCATATCTAATATATGAGACGGGCCAGATTGTTAAAGTAATGAGAGAAATAGCATTCAGATGCGCGCATAAAGTTTATAAGATGTAATTATATCAAGAAAGAATATATGTATAGCCCAAATGGGAGATTGTTAGGAAATTATTTTAATTTTCTAATTTGTTTGTGGGCAATACATATATTAATTATAATCACAAATTATGCTATTTCAAATTAAATGATTTATATAATGATGATCTCATTTATTGTTATAAATGCTAAATTGAATAAGTCATTATTACTTTTGATTTGGAATTAAATGAGAATAAAATCAGATATTATCTTTTGTTCCTTAGATAATTATCTTTTGGATTTTAGATATATTATCTTTTGGACTTTAGATACTATTTTATTTGGGCTTTAGGGTTTAATGGGTGCCATGCTCAAATATAAATAGGCCTTCAGGGTTTCAGTCTCCAAGATACCATAGCCACCTTTGTTGCTCTTTTCCCATCAAAAGAGTCACAATTCAGCCGCCTAGGGATACAGAAGGCTTTGGTTGAGGAAGATCGAAAGAACCACAAGATCCAAATCCTTCCATCAATTTCTGACTCTTATAAGTAAAGGTATGCTTCCGCACTACAATATTTTTGGTGATTCAATATGGATGATCTAGGTTATTGAAATTGATTTATTCCAACATGTGCAACAAAATTCTCAATAGAAGCTCAATTTCAGCATGTGTATACTCACAAGAAGTTCAGGAAAGTCTAAGCACAATTTAGAAGAAATGTGAATTGCATCACAAGATTAATGCAGTCCGCTCTAAGTTATATGGTACATGAAGTTGTAGAATAGGCTTCTAACTCAACATTCAACAAGTTTGCGGTTATATACGACGGCATATCAGCTGAAGTTAAATTCCAGTGCTTATTATTCGAGTCAAGAGGCATATTGTGTCGTCATTCTCTGAGCGCGTTAAGCTTTGAGCGAGTAAATAAAGTGTCTCCAAGCCAAGATATATATTGGAACAATGGAGTAAGAGCGTAAAGATGAGGCACACACATATCAAGAGCGACTACGAGGAGCCTCTATTGAAACCAAGAAGTAGGAGATTTAATGATTTGGTGTTTCAGTCACAAAATATTTATGAATTTGCATCAGAATTTGACGAGTTGACTACGATTCTGCACCGCGCTTATGATAATGCTATTGTTAAGATGCAAGAATACAAAGCCAAAAGTAAAGAAAAATGTTCGTTATCTCACGAAGATGCTTCTTTGGAAGATATTAACGAGCTTCAAAGCACTCCACGGGTGAGAACAAGAGGACGTTCAAAAAATATATTGGGATCAAACACGAAAAAAACAGATTGCAAATGCTTTAAAGAAAAAGAAAAGGAAAGCTCTAAATAAGGTAAAAGTGATGTTCTTTAAACACGAAAAAACAGTTTGTGCATGTTCATAGTTTTGCTAATATATTATTTACTTTTTACAGTTAAACTTTTTTTACGATGGTTCAGTGGTGCAGTCACATTCCAGCCATTATCATGGATATATTATAAATTATCAGTTTAGAGATTCAAGAGAATAAGATAGATTTCTCGGTATGAAGCCTTAAAAACCTAAACAAGGTAAGTATAAGAAACTCCATATTTAACACCAAATTACACCGAAATCAATAAATGATAACATCACACAAAGAATTACTAATGCACTTTATTTCAAACAGACAGAAATAAGAGAATTTATAGAGAAAACAAAAATTTTATGAGATAAATAACTTATAACAAATTTATTAAATTTTGTTCTGTCTTTCAAAGGATATTTTTTATTTAATGGGTCAAGAACATGAAATTTCTTCTTTTCAACATTCGCCAACCATATCCACCAATGCCGCGCATAATAAACTGGGACAAATATCTAAAGTGGTCAAAGAGAACAATTTTTTAGTTCAATTAGCACCTAATGAAAGAATTATTTAAGAAGATTTATACATAGAAGCTTACAAATGGATGTGATGCAAGCTTTTTCTTGTATAGAAATGAAATGTAGTCTTGATAGTCTTCAATTTGAGAAGACTTGTTAATTCTTGGATGAATGAACTTGCCCTCATAACTCGTCAATGCGGTATTCTACAAAATTTGTATAATAAAAAAAAACAGTTACAGCAAACAATATATTATAAAAATACATCAAAATTTTAATGTATTACAGCTTACTAAAATATCAGAGGGGAGACAATATATTGTCGGAAACAAGAAGCACATCTGAATGTAGAGGATGAAAATCCTCTTGAATTTTAGCCGATTTTCCTCTCCGTCAACATTCATCTCCATCATAGAGCTTGTCAATTATGACAAAGTATTACCTTAAAAGTTTTTAACAACTTTCTTATTCTTCTCGCTAAGTTCTTGAAATTTAATTTTGGCTGAATAGCATGGTCCTGAAAAAGCAGGAAAAATATTTCAATAACATAGAAATAATTTGATAATTGACGAACGAGACTTTTACTGGTAAAGAATTTAATAAATAAATCCTCGTTGCAAGTATAGCTTCTAAACCAACAAAGAATCCCTTTCGTGCAATTATTTTTGGTTGTCACAAGTAACAAACCCCTAAATAAATTGATAACCAAAGTATTTAAACTTCGGGTCGTCTCTCAAGAAATTGCAGGGAGGTGTTCTTATTATTGGTTATGAATTATGTAAATTTGGGGTTTTGGATTGAGAAGTGGAAGAGAGAGAATTGCAAAAAAGTTAAGTAAATAATTATAAAAGCTCTTGGTAAGGAATGAGATTGGAAGTTCTGTCCTTGTTACTGCCCTCAATAGTGATGAGAATCGTTAGTTGCAACCACTTGGTTAACCCTCTAATTGCGAAGGAAAGTCAAGTGTATGAATCAGTTTGATTCCTCAAGTCCTAGTCAACTCCTGTGGAAAGACTAGCTTAAGAGGGATCCAAACCAATTAGCAACCTTCAATTGTCAATCAAATAAGGAGTTTGATAACTCAAGCGTTACCAATAACTCAACCAAAGCCAAGAGAAAGGAAATTCAACTAAAACCCTTCCAAGCGTTTTATCAAACACTTGGAAGGCTCAACGCAAATTAATAGAGAAGCAATGAGATATAATAACGTCCACACAATCAATTGCAATAAAATACCTCAAATTGTATTAAATAGAGAATCCAATCAACAGGGAATGTATAAATCAAAGTATTATAATCAATGAGCATAGAGAAGAATCAAGTCAAGGAACATTAAACCTGGGATTGAGAAGAGATAATCCTAAAACCAAGAAAAATCCTAATTCCTAAAAACCTAAGAGAGAGGAGAGAGCCTCCCTCTCTAAAAACTACATCTAAAACCTAAAATTGTGTGAATGATCGATCCCCTCATTCTGCCTTACTCCCAGCCTCTAATCTGTGTTCTCTGGGCTTTGAACTGGTCCAAAAGGAGCCCAAAAATTGCTGGGTGCGATTTCTGCAATTTCTACACGTGGTGCACATCACGCGTATGTGTGGGTCACGCGTGCGCGTCATTTCGTGAAATCTCTTATCACGCGTACGTGTTAGTCACACGTACGCGTCGCTTCTCTTTTGCGCTGATGATGCGTACGCGTCGCTCATCCGTACACGTCGCTGCTCGCTGGTCAGCTCCATTATTTTTTTGTGTTCCTTCCATTTTTGCAAGTTTTCTTTCTATTTTCCAAGCCATTCTTGCCCTATAGAGCCTGAAACACTCTAACACACAAATCACGGCATCGAATGGTATATAGAGGAGTTAAAATTAGGCAAATTAAAGCTCAGGAAGCGAGTTTTCAATCATAGCATAAATTTAGGAAGGTGAATGTAGAACATACGAATTTCATGAGCAAGTGTGGGAAAAACCTGATAAATTCCACTCAATACAACACAAAATAACTCATAAAATAGTGGTTTATCAATAATACACCAAAATTTAATTTATAGAACATATTACAAAATGAATTTTTATCAGACGTATTCAAGCCAAGGGCAGCTCCTATATTTTCATGGATGATGTGGATTACACCATAGTGTGTGTCCAATGTGTTTTTGTACAGATCAAATGAATATGCATTAAACTACGAAAACCCAATTCTTGAACAATAATTTTTTTTCATTGCTCATATTGTGAAATTTATCGTGAATATTTTTTGTAGAGCATCTCAAATCATAATTTTTCTATAAATAAATGAGAATCATATAAATAAATTATATTTATACAAAAAAATTTAATTTCTTCTAACATCTATATGCTTACATTATATTTTTGTGCAGCAACTTTTTTGTTTGTCATTTTTTTAAGGAATAAAAAAAATTAATAGGTAATAACCTTCACACTATTGAATAGTTTACACGCATTCTAATTTAAGGTTTGTTTTTGTTGGATTTGGACCAACTTGGTTGGACTAGATTACCAAAAAGGCTTGTATGTGGGTTTTTTTTTTTATTTTAATAAATAAATTAATTATAATAATTACCGAAATAAATATCCTTCTCTTATCTAGTTTACACGGTAAACAAGATAATTTTGCATGTATCTCGTTTACAGTGTAAACGAGATAAGACAGGTGGACGCGATATGTGTATATCTCGTTTACCGTGTAAACGAGAAATATGTATTTAAAAAAATTAAAAATAATAAAAAATATTAATAATATCAATAATCCAAAATTTTAGAAGGCAATTAATACATAAAAAGGTAGGTATGAGAGATTAAAATGGATAAGTTTGATCAATTAGTACTCAAAAAGGTTGATTGGATAGTGGGAAGAGAATTGAAACGGTTATTTCTCACGTTATCTCCCACGTAAGAGATAACCGTTTCAATTCTCTACCCACTATCCCCATCAATCTCTCCTAATAATGGGCAAACGGTTATTTTTATTTTTTAAATATAAATCAATCAAATTGGATCATAATTTAATCTAAAATTTTTTATGTACTATTTTTTAATACTAATTGATCAAACATGTCTATTTTAAAAAATTTTAGATTAAATTATGATTCAATTGGATTGATTTAAATTTGAAAAATAAAAATAACTGTTTGCCAATTGTTAGGAAAGATTGATGGATAGTGGAAAAGAATTGAAACGGATAGTGGGAGATAACGTGAGAGAGATAACCGTTTCAAGTCTCTTTCTACTATCCCATCAAACTTTTTGAGTACTAATTGATCAAACATATTCATTTTAATGTATTCTACTAATCTTTTTATGTACTAATTACATGCTAAAAGTTTGGATTATTGATATTATTAATATTTTTATTATTTTTAATTTTTTTTAAAAAATACATGTATTTCGTTTATACTGTAAACGAATATACACGTGTTACATACTTCTCTTATCTCGTTTACAGTGTAAACCAGATAAGAGAGAAGTATTTATTTCGATAAATATTTTAAAATTATTTATTTCGATAATTATTACATTTATTTAATTTATAAAAATAAAAAATCCCTTGTCTGTGTAACCAGATTAAAAATTTAAATATAGGTCTTTACAAACATATTAAAATCAACTGTTAAAATATATGTCTTTTAATATCTAATTCGAACATAGGTCTTTAAATATAGGTCTTTACAAACATATTAACATTTATTTCGATTCTTGATGCCACCACGGTCAGTTCCACCCGACGACGACAGCACCCTCTATCCGTTCGGCGATGAGACCTAGCAACGCGAGGAGATGGGATCCAGAAGAAGAGGATCGGTGACGACGAGGCTGGACGCTGGCTGAGGAGACGAGTTCGTCGGCGACGTCGGCGTTGGGCATTGGACGGTGGCTCCTGCTGCTGTTGGCTGGGAGAGAGAAAGAAAAGGGGGCTAGGGTTCCGTGGAGTGGAGAGAGAGGGGGGGGATTGGGTCTTGTGCGTGAGTGAGAAAGAGAAAATGGGGGAAGGTTTATATATCTTTTTTTCATTTTTTTAATTGAAAACCGAAAAAAAACCGTTCGATTCAAACGGTTCACCAGTTAACCGTCGGTTCGACCATTTTTTTACCTGTTTTTTGCCAGACGGTTTTGCACCTTAACCGAATAAGCTAGATGACCGGTTCCCAGTTAATCCAGTTGAACTGGCCGGTCCGGTTTGGTTTTTAGAATAATGTTATATATTATTATCAATGACTAATTACGAATTTGACAATAAAAATATACAACATAACATTCTCTAATTATATTTAACTTAAATTAAAATTAAAATTGAAATACTAAAATTGAAATATAGCTATATTATATATTATATTTATATATTACTAACCAATTTAATAACTATGTGTCACATGACACTCTCTTATTAAAATTTAGAAAAAATATTTTCCTCTCAAATTAGTAAACATCCTCCTTATATTTTCTTATTTACCTCTCTCTTTTTTTCTATTTCTCTCTCTCCTTCCCACTATATATAATTTATAATTCATATTTTATATTAGTAATTTGATAAATCAAAATGTGTCACCAGATATTTTCATTATAATTAAAATAAAAATTATTGTTTGCTTCCAAAATTAACAAACTCTCTCTCTCATTCTTCTTTTTTATCTTTCTCTCTTTTCTCTCATTTTCTATTTTTCTCTACCTTTATGTTCTAAAAAAAATAAAATTAACAACATAATATAATTTAAATAAAAATATTATTATATACATATTTTTTATTTAATTTTAAATTTTTACTGCTTATCTTTTTAATATATATTTTCACTTCTTTTCTTTTAAATATTTATTACATATCATTTAAAAAATTCTAATGTTTTTATTAAAAGTTAGAATCAAGATTCAATTGTTTTTAAAAAAATGAGTTAATTTTATAATTATCAATATAAATTTTTTATGTTAATATCTAATTATATTTTTATATATATAGAAAAAAATATTATTTTTAAATAGCAAGCATAAAAATTAATTATTTTTATTTGTGCAACAAACTTAATACCTAATCAAATATAAAAATATACACATTAAATTCTTTCAAATTTTAGATAATGAATGTTAAAATTAAGTAAAAAAAATAATCTCTTTCATTTGAAAATAATAACTAAAAAATTTATTATTTAATTTTGTTTAAGACTCTGGTCTTCTTAACCAATGGGGACTTTTGTGTCTTACGACCATTTTAGAAAAGTAGTTTAATGTTATAAATTTTTTGTATCATAATCTATAATAACAGGATCGACGTAATTTTAAAAGATTTATATTCTCATATTAGTATTACAGTTAAAAATACTAGTTATTTTAATTAAAAGATATTGGTAGATAATAAACAGATTGTATGATCAATTGATAAGAATAATTAGAGTATGAAAGTGAATTATTTTAATTAGAAGACAACACTACATAAGGAAAGAGAAAAAGGAGAAGAGACAGAATTTGATAAAACATAAATAGAGGCGAAAAGGCTTTTTATACCCAGTACCTAGGAGAGTTGATAGGACTTTACAACTTTTCATCTTGTATTTCCAATTATGTTCTTTCAATCTTTTGTAATTTAATAAAGAAATCAGTTAAGAGGATGAAATTTCACTGAATTCACCTCAAAAACTCTACTTACTGATCAGTATTGAATTGTGCAACCAGAATTTTAGATACCAATTTTTACAACTGGTACCAAATCTCAATTTAGGGAGCCCTTTGGATGGTATCTACTACACGTGCTGCTGGTGCCATGGATGCAATGGAGAGGCATATTGTAGAACTCAGAGCAAAATTAGCTTAATTCAATCAGAAAATGACGAGACAAATCCAAGAAATCCTTAGCCAACACATGCTAACACCACACATAAACCAGAATTGCCCTCCAACCTTAAACCATGGGACAATTAAAATCAAAATTAGGAACGAAACACAACAAATGAAGGAACCCAGAGTGCAAGACAAGTAGGCATTGAGGATAATATGATTCCAACACCTTGTTAATATGAGTCAAACCCAAAAATTGATGTTCCAAACTTTTCAGGTGATGACATGTGCAGGTGGTTGATAAAGATTGAGCATTATTTCTATGTGATTCAAGTTGCCACTGCAGAGATGTTTGATATCATCGTAATGGCACTAGAAGGAGAAGTCTGAACTTGGTTTGAATGGTGTGAGGAACAAACACCCTTCCATTCTTGGATATGATATAAACAAGACCTCCTAAAGGGATTCCAAAGGGACTCGTTTTGGATGTCCAACAAAATAGAACTATGTTTGAATATCATCGGGAGTTTGAGTTAGTAGCATGAAACCAACAAAATTCGGGAACAGATACATTCATGTGTATCTTCCATGTCTAATTTTGAAAGTTTGAAAGAAATGATGACTCGAGCACTCTCAATCGAAAAGAGGAGTATGACTTGGCATAATTGTGGAGTGAACCCAGGAGGAAGAAGGATGATCCAAATTTCCAAGGGTCATTGTACTTTAATCAAAGCTCGAATTGGGTTCGGCAAAGTCCAAGAGGATATCAAGGGGTGGATCAAGACTAGATTATGGATTCTAAGTCAATAAAATCCAAACAACAAACAATAGAGCCACAACAATATACCAAACTCTAGAAAGATGCCATCATGGGTCTGTGAGTAATAAACTTATTGGAGTAAGAAAGCTTTCAAATGAAGAATGGACAGAAAAATAAAGAAAGGGACTGTGTTTTCACTGTGGGAAAAGATGGGAACCTGCACATGTGTATCAACTTCGAAACTATCAGATAACAGCTCCATGTTCATGGCTTTGTTGTTGTCATTTTACAACTATCAAAACTTAACTACTCATAAAACATTTAAAGTTTGTGGGAGGATAAAAAGACAGCAAGTACTGATTTTGGTAGATCCAAGTACCACTGCCAATTTTATATCCAAAAAGATAATAAAAAAGTTACAGCTGCTAGTTCATAAGGTTCAAAAGTTCCAAGTTCAAGTAGGTAATGGTGTCATTAAGAAAGTTCAAAGAAGTCACATTGTCCAGCCTTTCTTTGTAATGGAATTAGGCAGAACTAAAGTAGTGTTGGGTATAGGATGGATTGCTAGTCTTCAAAAATTTGTAGGAGACTATAATGAGATGATGTTAAGTTGGAGATCTCACTGTTAGCAGAAGCAAAACATCATGGAAGGGAGCATTATTACATGCCTTAAAAAATGAAGAGGATGGATATTGAGTGACTCCAGTGCAAACTTCGAATACCGAAATTGAAGTGGCAGAATTATCAAACGGTATGAATGTCTTTTGAATAATTATAAAGACCTCATTTAGCTTTCTCAAGATCTTCCACCAAAAAGAGAACAAGATCACGCCATTGTGTTCATATTCTCCCTTACAGGTATCCTCACTATCAAAAGAATGAAATTGAGAAAAAATTATTAAGGAAATATTGCTGTTCACAATTATTAATCCCAGTACTAACCTTTTTTCTAGCCGAGTGATTTTGGTTAAGAAAATGGATGGGGAAGAGAGATTTTGTGTGGATTATCGAGCCTTAAACAAGGTCACAGTTCCAAATAAATTCTCTTTACCTATTATTGATGAGTTGCAAGATGAAATTGGAGGAGCTTACTACTTTTATAAATTTGACTTAAAATCTGGCTACTACCAAATTAAAATGAAGGTTGAAGATATTCACAAAATAACATTTAAAACTCATGAAGGTCACTATGAGTTCTTAGTGATTCCCTTTGGCCTTACAAATGCCCCATCTAACTTTCAAGCAGTAATGAATGAAGTGATGCGTTACAACATACAGATGCAGAGAGAAAATGAGTAATCTCATTGATTAATTCTGTTACAGATGGAATATATATCTATTTTTTTAAAGGATAAGACAATTTTTGTCTTTAAAAAAAGAATATTTTGACTTCGAACAAAATTATTTTAAGATAATACGAAATTTGTTCATTAGTAGCAGATTGATTTTGTGGGATTTATCTTTATAATTTATGGCGGTTTTAAACCCGCACAAATTATTAGTAACTTTATTTTTAAAAAAGTTCCTTCTCTGGTATTTCGACCGTTAGAGAAAACTGACCGTTACATTCTTGCAACATTACACTTACACACTCCCTCTCCCTCCTTCTTCAGTAACAAGCAGCAAAGCAAACACACGCTCTTTCTGTTTTCCTCTCATAATATCTACTTTAAAAATTACATCAAACTCAGCACCAATCGAACTCAACCAGAGACACAAACTCGGAGGAAAGAAAAACCCTCTTTCACCTCAATTCGAGGTTGTGCTCAAATAATTGGACATGGCAGCGGCGGCGTCGGAGAAAACTGGAAGTAGTAACATCGGTGGTGGCAGCGGCTCCACGATGACCATGATCGATGAGATCTACGAGTTCTCGGCGCCGAGGTTCTTTGATTTCATCAATGGGGAAACCGAGGAGGACGAGCGCAGGGCTCAGCTATGGTTCGATACTGCACTCTCCTACGCACCTTCACGTAAGTTTCGTTTCTTTAATTTGTCGTTGGGTGAATAACTGGGATGTTAGGGTTTAAGGTAATACACATAGGATCGAAGCAGGGCTTGTTTGCGTGAATGTTATGTTGAAGAATTGTGTGTTTTCAATGGGCTCGGATCTCTTATTTGATAGTTTCAACGTGATTTTTAGGGTTTATTGCGTTGGTTCTTTCTGGAAATATATTTGATGATTTTATTTTGGTCATTCTGCCAAGAAATTGTGGTAGTCACTGATTGATCGCTTTCTTTTGGATGGAGGGATTTGTTGAAATGAAAAAGAGAAGTTAGGTTTCCTTTATGATTGATACTAGTGATCCCGATAATTCGCTTTTTTGTGTCAAATTGTCTCGTTTTTCTTGCATCGTACTGAAAATCCTTGCTGATATCTTATCAGTGGTTTCTCCTGTGGCTGCTATTCTGCAAATTCTTCAAGTAAATATTGGATAATTCGCCTAATAGCAATTTCAATTCTTTTTGCACCAACACCTTTTAGGTTGCGGGGGGTTATCCTCTTTAAACGTTACATATTGTTCTCTCTACAGAAAGATTTAATGGATGGCTATCAGTATAAAAAGTTCAAAATATTGTTTAGTTTGTTTTCTAATTGGTGTTTATTGTATGAAATCTTTACGTGATTGATTTTTACTTGGTTCTTCAAATTGTTGCAGCATTCATGCCAAAAATCAAGGTTGGTAGATCTATCACTGTAGATACCTTGTGTGATTTTAGTGAAGCTGACAAAATAGACACGGTACTCTTACTTCTACAATGATGATATAATGTTGTGCTTAAAATTTGATTGAATTATCATCACTGATCATATATTGTTTTACTAGACATCCGAAAATGTTGACGAGACTTTTAAGGAAACAATTAAACAGCCACAGAGCATGACTACTGAAATAAAGGAAGATGATGCACCTTGCAGTGAAGTCAAAGAAGAAAACAACACAACTACTTCTCATGTGGTAATTATTGCTGCAATCTGAGCATGCCTTTTGGAAAATTTGTTCCCTGATTATTTACTTAAGTTCTCATATAACAATTATGATCAATGGATATCAGGTTCCTGCTGATATGGAAAGAAGTGAAGATGTTTGCAAAGGAGAGAGCTCATGCTTAGGGATTTCATCATCTGGAGATGGGTCTGCTGAAGTAGGAAAAGATGCTTGCACTCCCAAACCAACATTGCAGAAAAGATTGACAACCACCACCTCCAAGAAGCAAGAGACGGCTAAAATGATAGGCACCAGTAAAAAACCACAGTTACAGTCATCATCCATGAAAACCAGCACCGCTGGGACTCCCCATTTGGCCCAAGAGAATCAAGCTATTAAAAGGCAAAAATTGGAAGGAGGAAAGAGTAGACAGGTAAATTTTGCCGTTTTTCTTCCACATTTTCCCGTTAAAATTTTTTTTTTTTGTGTCTTATCTTGACTGTATCCTTTTTTCTTTCTTCTTCAAAACTTTCCAGATTCTGAATGTCAAACATCAGAATTTGCCTCATAAGTCTAAATTGGGTTTATTAACCACTAGCAATGCCAACATCTCTTCAAGTACTAGCAAGACTAACAAAGAAGACAGAAAGGTTTGTGATGGTCATTAATTTCATATATTAATAAAAGATCCTTTTTGTTATAATTTTATATTTTACTCCTGAATCATTTTATATTGAACTATCTATGTCTGTATATGATAGGTTTATGTTCGTGAAACACCAAAAACAGCACCTGTACCATTTATATCAACAGCAGAAATACTCAAAAGATTTCAGTCCAGTACCAGAGACCTGTCATTGCCCAGTGCTCTTTCTAATGTAAGATATGGATTTGTTCTTTTCTCTCCTTTTTTTTTTCATATGGTGCATGTTAAAATACATCTTTGACTAATTAGTCGGGGAAATGTTGCTTCCATGACCAGACGAAACCAAAACTAACATTGACCCGACCAAAAGAACCTGAATTTGAGACAACTCAAAGGGTTCGCCCAACTAGGGTGAAGAGTAGTGCTGAACTTGAGGAAGAATTGATGGCTAAAATGCCAAAGTTTAAGGCTCGTCCACTGAATAAGAAGGTGCTTTTTCATTCTTCTCTGGGGGACTGTACGTGAATGTTATCTTTTATGCCTAGATTTATAAAATTTATTTATTTACTTTTTTTTTATCCATTATAGATTTTGCAGACTTCAAGTTTGCCTCCAATACCAAGAAGTACGCCCCATCCTCCAGAGTTTAAGGTAAACCACATTAAAATATGTTTATCAGAAATGCTTAATGTGATGTATTAGTACTAACAATTATTTATCTATTATTTTCTTTAGGAGTTTCATTTGGAAACAATGGCCAGGGCCCATCAGAATGTAGATTCAGCATCAGTAGCTTCAACAGAGCTATCTCATAAGGTAATTTAGAGCAACAGAATTATATTATCCATTTTGGATATGTTGGCTTATTCACTTCGATTCATTAGGTCATGTCTTTTTCCTTCTTTGACACAGGATAATTCATGGAAGCCTCATCATCTTACAGAACCTAAAACACCTGTACTTCAAACATCACTGAGGGCCCGCCCACCCAAGGTGAAGAGCTCCATGGAATTAGAGCAAGAGGAGCTTGAGAAAGCCCCCAAATTCAAGGCAAGGCCGCTAAATAAGAAGGTAATGGTCCAACTTTGATGTTACATATGTAAGAATTTTGTTCTATCCTTCAGGAATTTTATGTAACCAAAATGGTTTCTTGTCAGATTTTTGAAAGTAAAGGGGACATTGGCATATTCTGCAATGCAAAGAAGAACGTTACCGAGCCTCAAGAATTTAACTTCGCAACAAATGAGAGGATCCCACCACCTGCTGCTGTGGCAGATTTGTTTGACAAGGTATTTTAGTTTAGTGTTAAATTGTGTAATTTTGCTCCTAGATATTTATTATCAGTTAAGAGATTCATTTGCTTCATGTGGTTTGCAGCTGTCTTTGAAGTCATCTGAATCTGCACGGAGCCATAATCCTCTTCCAAGAAACACAACTCCAAATCCATTTCATCTGCATACCGAGGTTCATTACTTCACCTTTCATGGAAGATTAGTATAGCATGGTGAATAGTCTAGTTTTGCTAGTACCAACATTCTTAATCATGTTTTAGGAAAGAGGCGCTGAAAAAGAAAAGAAACTGTTGGTAGAACTTCTAACAAAACAGTGGGAGGAGGAAAGAGCGAGGGTTCCCAAGGCTAATCCATATCCTTATACCACTGACTACCCAGTGGTAAGAAGTTTGTCAATTTCGGCGCCCCATTAATGTTTATTAATTGATAGAGTATATATAAAATTGTTGGTGTCTTCGCAGATTCCGCCAAAACCAGAACCCAAGCAATGCACAAAACCAGAACCATTCCAACTGGAGAGCCTAGTGAGACATGAGGAAGAAATGCAAAAGGAAATGGAAGAAAGACTAAGAATGGAGAAAGAAGAGGCCAAGATGAGAACATTCAAGGCACAGCCAATCTTAAATGAGTGAGTAACAATTCAGAGTTTTATTCTTCCTGACGTGTATGAAGAAATACAATGTTTAATAGTCTTTGTGGATATTATTGCAAGCAGGGACCCAATCCCAGTTCCAGAAAAGGTTCGAAAACCCCTTACACAAGTTCAACAGTTTAATTTACATGTAGAACATCGTGCTGTGGATCGAGCACAATTTGATGAAAGGGTAAAATCTCACTTGAAAATAATGATTGCCTGAATTTTTTTTTTGTTGTATGTTCTTATTGGTACTAATATAGCTTCTTTTTTTGGCAGATTAAGGAGAAAGAAATGATGTACAAACGATACAGAGAAGAAAGTGAAGCAGCAAGAATGGTAAATATTGTGTGAACTTTGGTACATTGTCATAATTATCTAGGTGTTGTTACATTTTGATAGTGATAAATTTGTGATAAATTTGTGAACAACCCAGATAGAGGAAGAGAAGGCTCTGAAACAGTTGAGAAGGACAATGGTTCCTCATGCTAGACCTATTCCTAAATTTGATCATCCATTTTGTCCCCAAAAGTATATCCCTGAACTGTGTCGATTATTTATTGAAAAATAATTTTTTATAATAAAATATAACTAACACTCGCTGTTGCATATTTAGGTCTACCAAAGACACAACAAAACCTAAGTCACCAAATTTGCGGGTACTCCATAGAAAGGAGAGGAGGAAGGTATTCAATGGAACTGTAGTTTCAAGTCCTGCCTCCAACATGAGATGATGATGGCTACATCAACTTTGTATAAGTATTGTAATTTGTTCAAGATTTCTTGAATGACACACACTTTTCTGTATGTTCCGTAGTTGTTTTTGTTGTCAAATTCTTAATTCCTTGTAAATTTTTCCAATCTTAATTTTTATCACAATAAAAACTCTATTAATAAGTGTTTAATCTAATAAGATAAATTGGCAAACATAACTAGTCATAATTTATTAAAATCGATGTGCTCACCAAATCTCTTATCTTCAAGTCTGAATCGTGTGGTCTTGGCCTACTTTTTCAACAGCATACTGAAATTTTACAAGAAAAATTCTAAAAGTAGCTTTAATCACACAATTAAAAAAATATATATCCAAAGCCAGATGAAGGCTCTGTCTTTCACTATATATCCAAAGCCAGATGAAGGCTCTGTCTTTCACACCAAACACAGGTCCACCGACCGCCACCCTATAAATCAGTTCCAATGATAAATCATAAATGTTATAAATTTAAAAATTAATTAAAACACCTTTCTCATTCTAGAAACTTTTTTCATTTAAGTATATATTTTGAATGTATAGGGTATAGCGATTAATCCAATATTTTTTTTTTAAAAAAAGGTTTTAAAAAGAGATAATACTCAATTTGGTTCCTGAACTTATACGCGAGTATCAATTTAGTCCATGAAGTTTCAATTGCCTCTATTTGGTCCCCAAACTTTGTGAACATAACTCATGTTAGTCCTTGAAACAATTTTCAACGTACAAACGTTAACGGAACACTGTCGTGACGGCCGGATGCCACACTAAATTTTGTAAAATGATGTTGTTTTGGTTTTGGTACTCAAATAACTCAAAAACAACATCCTAAATGGTGTTTATTAAAATTTTACCTAACAAAATAAGTAATACGACGCCGTTTTTTAGCTATTTAAATATCAAAACCAAAATTGCATCATTTTACAAGTTTTAACGTGACATGTGATAGTCTATAACAGCGCTCTATTAACGTTTTTATACTAAAAATGGTCTCAGGGACTAATATGAGGCACGTTTATAAACTTCGGGGACTAAATAGAGACAATTAAAACATCAGGGACTAAATTGAAATTCGCGTGTAAGTTCAGGGACCAAATTGAGTATTATCTCTTTTAAATATATATCATAGTTATCATACTGTTAATTAATTACAAGGTAAATTCTTGGATATCCTTCATTATTTTGAGAGTAAAATACTCTATGTTAACTGGCATCAATTTAAAAGAAAATTGAAAAAAAGAGAGAATCGATTTTCATCAATTTATTAGTGCAAATAGCAAATATGGACCCATTCGTATTAGAATTTAATTTTGATACATTGACAGTATAAAACGTTTTACACAGTCGTATAATTTTATCCGATTTTTTGGATGACCATACACGCGATCAATGTGAAAAATAGTTATTTTGCTGCTGCAGTATTATGTAATTGAATACACGTGTAAAACTACAATACATCAAAATTGAATTCTTCATCTTAACTCAAAACAAACCACGTTAAAAGTAAATTTAACTCTTATTTCACTTAGTTAACCAAAACTTCTTTTCATTTATCCCTTTCTGGTTATGCTTCCAAGTACTAATATACATATACATAATAATAAAATGCAAAAATTTTCTTTGTTTCCTTTTCGATAGAATTTTTATTCGATTTAATAATTTATATTTAAAATTCATAAAACTATAAATAGAATTTTGTAGTTATGTACTCATCATTAGAATTCAAATACGGATTAATAGTATATATAACATATATAATAATAACAAATTAAGATAAAATTTATATTTAAATATGTGACTTATATGATAAAAAAAATGTCAGTTTAATATGTATTTTCTAATTAACTGAAATAATAAAAAGTGACAATTTTAAAAGATAGTTGAATTTCAAATATAAATTAAAAGAAAAGAAAAGGTTGATTGAGAGTAAAAAATTAAGATAAGTATTATAATTCTTACCTAGATTTTTTTTATTAATTTAAAATTAATAATGATTAATTACAATAAGAATATATAAGAACTACATAAGGTTAACCATCAAATTTTTTTATGCCAACCATCAATCATTAAATATTTAAATCACTCAGGACTAAAAATGTCTAATTAAGTCCATGATCATATATCCGATCCTAAACACTAAAACTAAAATATAACACACATAATATATATATATATATATATATATATATATATATATATATATATTACAGGTTTCAGCAGTGACGGATCCAAAAAAATTTAATAGTGGGGCAAAAATATCTATACTAAAATAAATATTATTGAGGATTATTAATTATACTAAAAATATAATGAAGATATAAAAATTAAAGTGTTAATAAATATTTTCATTCTTAAAATACTATTCATTTCATTATATATAATTTATAAAAAATATTTTTTTATTTTTAAAACCTGAACTTAAAACATCTTAATTAAATTATAAATAACTTGTCAATCTAACTAATTTTACTTTTATTTACTTTTATACACATTTAATAATAAAAAGAGTGAATTAATTGACACGTTAGCGCTTATTGATACAGTAATATTTTTAATTTGAAACTAGAATTATATATAAATACAAAAAAACTAAACCTGTATATAAAAAGTATGTTTATATAAAATAATAGAAATTTAATTTATAATTATTTTTATCTCTTTCTTTTTAAAGTAATTAAATTTTTTATATATTTTTTAATTTAATTTTAATACACTGTCAGATTAAAAATTTTATGCATCTATTTAATTATGTATTGTAATTAAAAAATAACTTTTTACATTCATCACATAAATAGTTATCTAAAAAAAATATAATTAAATGACTATGTAAAAAAATATACATATTTTAACATACCAAAATTAACTCCTATACTTTTAAACAATTATTCTACTACTCATGATAATTTTCAAATATTAATTAGCATCCATTGAATTAGAAAGTTTATTTGTTATAATATTTATGACATAAAATACTTTTGAATCAAAAATAGTTATTACAAATAAAATTATTTAAGAGATAAAATTAAAAATTATTATATAATTTAAAATAAAAATATTAATTAATAGATAGATACTGTTTTTTCTTATTTCAACTAATTTTTAAAGACAAAAAAAGATATTAATAATTTTACTTATATTTAAAAAATTGAGATTTAGTTTGATAATTAACTAATTAATTAATTTTAAAAATTATATTAATATTGTTCATTAATTTTTTACTGAGTTAATTTATTTACTTATTTTAATTTTTATATTAAATTAAATTTAATAAAATAAATATTGTTACATATTAAATTTAATAAAAAATATTTTTAACATAGTTTCCAAGACAAAATTTTATAAATTTTTGTGGAGACCAAAAATATAATTATATTGAGGCAATTATATATATATATATATATATATATAAATTTTTTTTTTAAAAATTTAGTGGGGCAAGTGCCCCTTCTAATACACCTCGGTCCGTCCCTGGGTTCCAGGTTCCTATGATCAGGTTTTTATGATGCAACCTTTCTAACAACATAACTTCAGTATAAATAGGACCAAAGGCACCTTATGCTACGAGTATTGTAAAATTATAAGGTGCTTTCTGCAAATTATAGAATTTTTATGTGAAAACTGAAAAGAAAAAATTTGAGCGATGAAGAACAATGTTCGTGTGATCTTATCATCCGCATGAAAATTAGGAAGAAGAGATTTGATGAGGAGCAATCTTTGTGTGTACATTATACCTCTCTTTCCCTATATTGCTATATATATTCTACATCATTATCATTCATGCACAACATACAAAATGGTATTAATGAGGTCTGTTGCTTTCATCATCATCCTTATGTTTTGCTATTCTAACATTAATTTTTTATTAGTTTAATATTAATGGTTGGTGGATGTTACAACACTTCCCTAATGTTTGGAATTTTAAAATTTTTTTACATTATCAGTATTGTAATGTGTGTTGGCACAATTTTCTAACAAGTATTCTATTAATAGAGCTTTTATTATATATTGATAACATTATTAAATAATTAATGCCAACGAATTATATTTTTTTAAAAAATTAATATTTAAAAAATTAACACTAACATAAAATTATATTTTTAATAAAAATCATAAAATAATCATAAAATATTAATCTCCCATCTTTACTTATTAAGGAACGCTTTTTTTAATTAGTGTTTTATTAGTGTTAATTTTTTGGGAA
This sequence comes from Arachis stenosperma, assembly GCF_014773155.1. Classification (NCBI taxonomy): domain Eukaryota; kingdom Viridiplantae; phylum Streptophyta; class Magnoliopsida; order Fabales; family Fabaceae; genus Arachis; species Arachis stenosperma. The sequence goes on from NC_080379.1 coordinate 25,306,615, forward strand.
AAGGACAAATTAGTCCTTGAGCTTTTAAATCGTGGACAAATCGATCCCTTAAGATCAAAAAATACTAAAACGTCCCTTACCATTCAAAACGTGTGACGGATCGATCCTTCTGTGCAAAATGATGTGCCAGACGTAACAGAGAGGGGTGACTTGTTGCTTAGTTGGCGTGTGTTGGGCCTAGGTGGCAAGACGGGACCGTTGAGGGAGCTTGGTGTGCCCGTTGGGAAAAAGTCTTGGACAAATATGTCCTTATGATTGAAAACGACGTCGCTTTTAGAACGTTGGCTGTAGTCAGAATTCCAAAGAAGCCCATATCAATCATACACAATTCCAAAGAAGCCCTAGCACACATATGTATGATCTTTTCCCTCCAAAAAAATGATTGATCTTCTTCCCGTCGTTGTCTTCGTGTAAGGTTGCGCCAGTGAAGCTTCATTGGTGGAGTTGCGGGTGTCATCGGTAGTGGTAAGTACCTTTACTGCAAAACTGAATGTGATATTTACTTTCGAACGTTATCTGCTTTGCATGTCGTGGGTTGGGGTTTAGGTGTAATGTAGTGTTGGGAGGGGCATGGAAGATGAGTTGTGTGTGGTTTATGGCTTAGGTAGTTGTTTATTTGCTAATGCTTAGTGGTAATCGTTGAGTCAAACAATGATGCAGATGGTAGATATTTTCGTGATTCCTGTTTTCCATCACGGGGGCTACTTTCAACGGGCTCCGAATGGTGATTTAGTTTATGTGGATGGTAAGGTTGAGAGGTTTCCCCCCATGGACCTGGATTTTGTAAATTTCGGTGATTTGATAACACTGTTCAAGGGATTGGGATATCAATCATACAAGGAGGCGTACTGGTATGATCCAAAGAGCAAGGATATGGAGTCAGGGCTGCATGTTCTGAGGGGAGATGTAGGCATCAACCAGATGCGTCAAGCAAAGATGACAAACAAAGATACTGATGAGTTCTATGTATTCTTTGATCATCCTATTGATGACCCAGAACCTGTAGATTGTGGTGGAAAGGAAAACGTTGAGGCAGAGGAAGATGATGTTGGTGTCGAGGTGGATAAATTGGGTGAGTCATCGACGGAGCACGATAGTTACGAGAGCGCAGAGGATGAGCCGTATGCACCTCCGCCTCCCGGTGATGAAAGTAACAGTGATAGTGGGGAAGATGTTGTCAGTGGGTCTGTGTCTGGCAGAGGGAAGAGGAAACAAGTGCCTCATTCCTCTAAGAGAACCCCTCAGTCAAGTAATCAACCCAGGAAGCAAGCGCGACGTGTGTCCCAAAGAACAAGGTCTGCTGCAAGAAAGAAAGGGCCTGTCCATGAGCCCGAGGCAGGTGGGCCTGGTGGACAACCCAGTGGATGTAGGCCTGCAGGGGAGCCCAATATACCTAGGCCTGCAACGGAGCCCAATAGGGCCAGAGGACCAAGGCCAGCATTAGTAGACTACGTGAGTGATGTAAAACTGATGGTGATATTGTATGGGAGTATGAATCTGAGGAGCTGCATACACCTGTCTCTTCTGATGATGAGGGAAACAAACATCATTGGCCTGAGTTCAATGACCAATATAGTTTCGGAGAGGGAAGATTTGAGCTTGGAACAAGGTTTGCAACAATTGAGAGGTTCAAAGAGGTGGTAAAGGACACCTTCATTGCTGAAGGCCGGGAGTTGGTGTGGATAAAGAATGATAGGGAAAGAGTTAGGGTTGGATGCAAGGATGAAGAGTGTGGTTGGATTGCCCACTTGTCTTACAATCGGCAACTACAATGCTTCCAAGTCAAGACGTATAGAAACGAGCACACTTGTGCAAGAGACCTTGGAAGTAACGCCGCTGATCAACATTGGATCAGTAAAAAGGTGGAGAAGAGGATGGCAACGCACCCGCATATGACAACCCATGAAGCCATTGATTTTCTAAGAGAGGACTTTGACCTTACTGCACACCCAAAGATGGTGTATAGAGCTGTGAAGGAGGCAAGGGATAGGATGATGGGTAACGAAAGGCAACAGTATGGCAAATTGAGGGATTACTTATTAGAGATACATAGAAGTAACCCTGGATCTTCTGCATTGCTAGACCTAATCCCCCAGCCTCAAGCAGCCCCTATGTTTGACAAGTTATATGTTTGTTTTGAGGCCTGCAAACAGGGATTCAAGAGTGGCTGCAGACCATTGATCCACCTAGATGGAGCATTTTTTAAAACATACCATGGGGGACAACTACTTTCTGCCATTGCACAGGATGCCAACAACCAGTTTTACGTGGTTGCATACGCAGTTGCAAGATCCGAGAACAAAGAATCTTGGAAGTGGTTCCTAACATGCTTACAGGAGGATATTGGTGATGTAGGAAACTACGGTTGGAATTTTATGTCGGATCAACAGAAGGTTAGTTCCTTTTTTGTCATTTCGTGTTTGTTGTCTTAGTCATTCACTGTATTATATATTGTTGTAAACATTGCTTCATGCCTTCATTGTTGTTAGGGACTGCTACCTGCATTGAAGGAGGTAATGCCTGGTGCACATGTTAGAAACTGCGTGATGCATATGTGGAAAAATTTTATAAACCGATTCAAGGATCTGCATATAAGAGAAATTGTGTGGGAATGTGCTAGATGCACAACCATATCAGAGTTCAAGGCAACCATGGAAAGACTCAAAGTTGTGAACAAGGATGATTGGGCCTATCTCATGAAATTTGAACCTGCTACCTGGGTTAGAGCATACTTTAGCCATGGTCCCAAGGTCGACAACTTAACAAACAACATGTGCGAGTCGTTTAACGCAAAGGTGGTGAAGTACAGAAGCAAGCCCATACTTACAATGTGCGAGGAGTTACGGTGCTACGTGATGCGGTGAATGGTTCAACACAAGAAACTTCTGGGGACTCATGAGGGAAAACTGGCACCAGTGCAGGAGAAAAGGCTACAAAGGCTTATCAAACCAAGCAACAAATGGATAGCGAATTGGATTGGTGATAATGAGCGCAAACGATTTGAAGTCACTCACAAGGGATCCAAAGTTGATATGGATCTGATCAAACACAGCTGCTCGTGTAACAAATGGCAACTCACAGGTTAGTCAGGGTTCCTGAATTTCAACATAACCATGCTGTGTATTCTTTTAATTTAAGCCTGCTGTGAATTCATAGTTGATGTGATTTTTAATTTTACTCATAGATGATGTTAACCATGCTGTGAATTTGGACATGCTTGGTGTGAATCTAATTAACATGCCGTGATTGTGTTGATTTTAACTATGCTGTGATTGTGTTGATATTAAGTATGTTGTGAACCTATTAGCCATGCTGTAAATTTATATTAGTTCATTCAACTCTTAATCATGTTTATGCCATTTTGTTGTTGTGAAACCGCTGTCCTGCTGTGAAGGGATGCCGTGCATTCATGCTATAGCAGCAATCAGAAAATGGCATGATAATCCCGATGATTATGTTCATCCATGGCTATGTATGGAATCCATTAGAAAGACATACGAGCACTTCATCCAGCCGGTAACGAGTGAGGAATACTGGACAAGATCTGAGTTTACTAAGCCTGCTCCACCTGTGTTAAAAAGGCCAATTGGACGTCCCAAGGTGCATAACGGACAGAAAGACCCAGCTGAGGCTGTCATTGATGGGGACAAATTGAAGAGGAGTTTCTATGTCACATGTAGCAAGTGTGGTGAGAGGGTACACAACTACAAGACATGCAAAGGGGCCCCATCCAACCCAAACTGGAAGCCAAAGACGAAAAAACCAAGAACAAAGGCCAAGGACTCTCAATCACTTGTGGTTCTACCTTTGTCACAGTCAGCCCCCGAGGAAGAGGTAATACTTAGTTTCACAGGGATGTAATTGTCCCCCCGACAATAAACTCAGGGATTTATGTGTCTATTTTATTATTAGTTAGGGATCTATTTGTCTATATTTTTCATACTTCAAGGTTTTAAATGTCTTATGATATATTGTGCTTTACTGAGACTGTTTAAACTAACTGGATACATTTTACACAATGCCTCATCTCAGATTGTCGAAGACAGTCCCCCTACTGCTACGAATCCTCCTCATTTTGAACAAAATTCTGCTAATGAGTCTGTTGCTAATGAGGTAATAATCTTGGTGACATTGCATTGTTGTTGCTTGCTGGTTTCATTGCATTTCACACTTGTTTCGACCTTCATGCAGGGTAATTCCAATGCAAACACTGCATCGATGAATGAGCAAGTATCTGGTCCCTCAGTAGCAGTGGTTCAGACACAATCAATGCCTCCAAAAGCATCATTCAAGCCCCCAGCCCAGTCTACATCACGCCTGGCACGAGGTACATTCAGGCCTAAGCAACCAGTTAGGAGGAAGACTGTGACAAATAAACATTCGCAGCCTGTACCACCTGTCCAGAGTGAGCAGCATCTCCCCTCTCCACAACAACCAACTGCATCAGGAGCATCTCCACAGACTTTGGCTGCAGCAGGCAAAGCAACCCAACGGCTATTTAAGTTCATCCCCACTCCAGGACTAGACAAGCCAAGTAGTTAATGCTACATGTTTAGACTTTAGTCATGACCTCATCCCCTTTTTGAGAAACACTTTTATTTTGCTAAGCAACTCTTTTTTGAAAACAATGTGATTAGTTATAGCTGTCAGGCTTAAGTTATGCCTTACTATGGCAATTGACATGTACTTGACTTCTTTTGTCAATATTAACAACTCTTTCATGAGATTAAATTATGCTTTACATATATAATGATGTCTCTAAATAATTATGTCACTCACTTGCTTAGGGCAATGACTTTGCTGCACATATCATAATTTACCTTACAACATTGTTTGTTCGAATAGCATACAACAAAATGGAAACTCATCCCATACTACATTACAAGGTTTTTTTTACCTACTTCTCAGCCAAGATTGACTATGACATAAGCAAACATTACACAAACTACTACTACAATAACCAAATACAGATTAACATTCTTCTTCCTCTCTAGATACAACACCTTCTTCTCCAAATCAATCACCTTCTGTTCCACTACCTTCTTCCCAAGATACACTTTCAGATCATCAACCTCGTTCTCCGTAGTAAACTTTTCAAGGACTCTTATTGTTGAAAGACGGTCATCCAGCCATAAGAAGAACTTGCAGTGACTGGAATTTTTCAGCTGCATGTTCATCGTTCCAAAACAAACAGAACTTAATCAACTCCCCTATAATCAAACTGACCAAATAAAATCACCAACATACCTTAAAGAATGGACACCCAAAGAACAATCTATTGGGGTTCGTCGTCGTCCTCGATTTGTACAATATGGCGTACACACGGCATTTACACATCGGAACAATCTCGTCCTTCTCCTTTGAAGCTTCCACGCATTTCACGGTTGGCGGCAGTCGAACTCGTCGTGAGCTGGAGGAGGCTCCGTCACTGGCCATTTAAGCTTGCACAATGTCCCCACACTCAACCAGTCACAGAAATGAACAACGGTAATGGCGAAGGAGTTCCATTTGAAGAAATAGGGCAAACAGAAAAGCGACGTCATTTTCAATCATAAGGACGTATTTGTCCAAGATTTTTTCCCAACGGGCACACCAAGCTCCCTCAACGGTCCCGTCTTGCCACCTAGGCCCAACACACGCCAACTAAGCGACAAGTCACCCCTCTCCGTTACGTCTGGCACATCATTTTGCACGGAAGGATCGATCCGTCACACGTTTTGAATGGTAAGGGGCGTTTTAGTATTTTTTGATCTTAAGGGATCGATTCATCCACGATTTAAAAGCTCAGGGACTAATTTGTCCTTTTCCCTAATTTTTTTATTGAAATAAAATAAAAAATTATTGTTTTCCATAACAATTTTTTTATTTTTATCTTTTAAGATTTATTTTGTTTTAGAATTTTGTAAACTCATTATAGTACGATCTAAATCGTACTGGTATATTTTTATTTTTATTTAATCTAATTTTATTCACATAATTTAAAATTTTAAATTATAAATTTTTTAAATTAAAATTTAAATAAATATAATTTAATTAATAACTTAATTTAATTTAATAAAAATAAACGTATTTTATATTATTATATTTATATAATTAATTATATTTATTCTATTTAAAAAAATAACTAATTAAAATTGTTAATTATAAATTAAAAAATTAATATACTCATATTATTTTTAATACGATTACGTTTACAATACTTCCTAATAGTTTGGTGAATCAACAGTGTATAAAGTTTTTAATTATTTAATGAATCAATACTCAATATATTTTTATTTTTAAATTAGTTTTTTGCAGTTAAAATTTTCATTATTTTTTTATTTATTTTACCTCTTCTGCTTTAAATTAAAAAATCTTTTATATTTATTTTACTTCATAGCTCTCTTTCTCAAATCTCACTTCTAATCAAATCTATTACCGCTGTTTACCACTGTCACCGGTGTCTTGTTCAATGTTACATCTCCTTCGTCATTTTCTATTTTTCTATTCTGGATATGTTTTTAAACTATCTTCAATTTTCGTCTCTATTTTAATTGTTCTGGTATTTTATTTTTGTTTCTATTTTAGTGTTTTAAATTAAAATTCAAAAGTTTACTTTCTAACTCATTTAATAATCTAATCCTAAAAGAACATCTTAATATTTAAATGTAATACTAAATATATATTTGGTTCTATTAATTAAATTTAAATTCACATTCCCGTGTTTTAGTTACCCAGGAAAAAAAATTCAAATTCAATTTTTTTTAATTTAATAAAACAATTTTTAAAGTATTGTTTTTGTCCTCAACGTTTGGAATAAGTCTTAAAGTTGTTCCTCACATTTAAATGATCATATTTAAGTCCCTGACCTTTTAAAATTGACTCAATGTTGTCCTGCCGTTGGAATCTGTTAACAGAATTGACGACGAGACAAAATTGAAACGATTTTGAAACGTTAGGGACGTAAATAGGACGAAATTTGTAAGTTTGTAAGTTTAACCTTAATATGAATACTAAATAATGTATTTGGATCTATTAAAACCAAATACAAATTTCTTCTTTTAAATTAATAAAACAGCCTTGATTGTATAACTAGTATTTTGTCATTTTAAAACGATCTAAAAGTGTATCGTAATCTTTCTAAAATTAAATTTAAATTTTAACATTATAATTTAATTAAACAACAATAATCTAAAAAGGATATTTTAGTCTTTTCAAGATTAATCTTAAATAATATATTTTTATTTTTTTAATATCCAGAACAAATTCCTAATTTTTAAAGCATTTGAAAAGACCACTATTACTAAATAAATATTTTAGACTTTTAAATTTTAATGTTACTGTTTAAAAAGAGTACTTTTTATCTTTTTAAATTCAATATAAATTTTTTATTTTTAAAATAATTAAATAATTTTAATATTAAAAGAGTATTTTACTATTTTTATCTTTTTAAAATTTATTACAAACTTATTTTACTTTTTTTGAAACTAAATTAAATTTTCAGGTTATTTTTAAATGATATTTTAGTCTTTTCATATTAATTCTAAAAGAATATTTTTGTCTTTTCATTTTTTTATAATTTTATGATAATCTAATATCAAATTTCTTTTTTTGGTTTCCCACGGTATCCCCCAACCCGACAGGTCAAGGACTAATCCGCCGCGATACTGAGCTCTATTTAAGGGTTTGCCGCTGGCCAATGGGTTGCTGCATGCACAAGGCGGGATTCGAACTCCCGACACTTACTTAAGCGGACTAGTGAGCTAACCACTAGACCAACCCAACTTGGTTATCTAATATCAAATTAAAATAAAGTAATGTAATCTGATTTAATAATGGCCCAGATTTTTTTTATCGCACAAAAACATGAAAACTAACCCAGTAGCCCAACACAAAAATAAATACAAATAATAATGATAAAAACAAATAAAATACAACTTTGTTACTTACTTTGTATATGGAGTTTCGATACTCCAAAAGTTGTAAGGAGCATTTAATCGGTCCCTTAATGGTAATTAATTATAGTTCTCTAGTTTTTTGTTTTGATTCATTTAAAAATTTTTAAAACGAGAAGAACTCATTATAGTTCTCTCACTTCTGATTCATGGGCTCTGGCTCTGATACTATCTGCAACAGTCTAGACCACCCGCTAGCACGATATTGTCTGTTTTGTCACACAAGGTCTCACGATTTTGCCTTTGATGATAAGGATGCTAGCCGAAGCCCCCACACTCACTCGTCAAAACGCGTTATGCTAGGGAGAGGTATCCACACCCTTATAAGGCATGTTTCGTTCTCCTCCCTAACCGATGTGGGATCTTACAACAACAAAGTTGTGAATCGAATTAAAAAGTTGTAAATTTAATAGTAACCAATGACGCCGTTTTCTTTTTTTTTTCTTGTTTTTCTTTTGACATTTCCTTTTTCTATTTCTTACCTCTTCCTTCAAACTCATCCAATACAATTTGATGAGAGGCTATTTCGCAAGATTTTTTCGCAAGATTCTTTCTTGGTGAACATAGCTATTCCGATCAACAAGTTGAAAAGAAGTAAAAGATCTGAATCATCATTACTGTGTGATTCATTGATCTCTCAAGAATGGTAGACATGGTGAACAGATATTTGAGAGAGGTGGTTTTGACAACCCAAATAATACCAATCTCCTCTATCAACTCACGAATCTTTCAAGATCAATCAAATCCTTGTTTTTTCCACCCTAGAGAAAAGTAGAGGTCAAGTAGTAAAGGTCATGGAGCTACAATGACATACTCTCATTGCAACAAGTAAGACCACACAAAAGATGTGTGCTATAAGAAGTATGGATTCTCCTCCCATTTTCAGCAAGTAGCTACACAACACCACAATCAATCATGTGATCACTAAAGAGCATGATGAGATACTCAGTGACAAACAATCCCAACTCAATTGTCTCCAAGAAAACACTGGAACATCAATATCTGAGTTTACTTTAGAACAAAGATTTGTTTTGTTAAAGTTGATCAAAGATAAAAGTGTGTAGCAATAACCTCATAATACAAACCAAATTTTGACTAATTCCGTTCAGACTTCCACTCCAGTTAAAACTATTGCATTACATTTTAATGCAAGAATTATCAGTATTATCACTTCAAAATTTACACTATGAATCATTTGATTCCAGTACAACAGATCATGTGACTTTTGACTTAAAAGATTTTGCTAAAATATTGCTCCAATCAATATGATATTGTCAAATGGGACCAAAATTGTTGGCGCCATCATTGGTATAATTACATTCTCTAAAAAAATTTAAAAATGCTAAGTGTAGAGATACAAGATCCATAAGTGTTGACATTGCCAACTGTTAATTGATTATAAGTGTTGTGAGATACAAGATCCATCCACATCGAAAATAATTGGCATTGCTAAGTGTAGAGAAGGGTTATATACAATGAGTACAGAATCAGAATTTTCTCACTTTCTCCCTCCTCCAACAAAACAAGCTTCATTGGCAGCAATTATGACTACTACTCATCACACAACACCTTCACACACGGAACACAACAACATTTGGCATCTTAAATTAGGACACATACCCATGCATAAACTGATTTTACTGAAAAAAATATTATTCTTTTATAGATTGTATTGTTTCAAAATTTCCTTGTGACTCATGTCATTTTGCAAAACAAAAAAAAATTATGTTCTGATCTTAGTACAACTGAAATAAAAAATTGTTTTGACTTAGTTCATATGGATATTTGGGATCCCATTTCAGTCTTTTTCAATGAAGGACATATGTAATTTTTTACTGTGGTGGATGACAAGGGCAGATTCATTTATATTTTTTTATGAAAATCAAATCTAAGGTATTACAATTGGTTATTAATTTTGTAAATTTTGTCAAAGTATAATTTGAAAAACAAGTTAACTGTATAAGAACGGACAATGGACTAAAATTCATTCTAAAATCCTTTTTTTGCATCAATTGACATTTTACACCAAACTTCTTGTGTAGAAATACTAGAGTAAAATGGGATTGTAGAGCAAAAATACCAGCACATTTTAAGTGTTGCTAGAGCATTGTTATTTTAATCAGGAATTTCACATTGTTTTTTACAATATGCAGTTGTTCACGCTATTCACCTAATTAATAGGATGTCTAGCACTAAATTGGATAATGCTAGTTCTTACAAGCTTTTGTATGATAACGTACCTAACCTTTCATATTTAAGAGTATTTGGTTCTCTTGCATATGCCTCCACATTAACAAATTCAAGAACAAATTTAGACCCAATAATAAAAAAACAGTTCTCGATTTTAAATTTGGAACAAAAGGTTTTCGACTTATTGATTTAAAATCAAAAGAAATTTTCATATCTAGAAATGTAACCTTCTATAAAACTCATTTTTCATTTTCACATTCTATTAATACTGACATTCTTGCGGCACCCACTCGTACTTTACAATACATTGATCTTTTTCAATATGATACACAATTCACACATCATTTGCACACACACATATCACACTCACATATTCAAATGAACAATTCTCAAGCTCAATGTATTCACCAATTTTTTTATACACCATTGCACTTGTTACTACACCACATACTAACAATACACCTGCATTACAAAACTATGATATCACACATGACAACATCACTAGAAAATTTGAAAGAGTCAAGAAACTGCCTGTTTATTTGAAGGACTACCATTGTATGATAACCCACGCAACTCACTCTAGCAACTTTGTCAACTCTAGCTCTTTATATCCCTATCTCACAACACTTGTTATATGATCCCCAAAATATAAGTCCATTTTTCTAGTTATCACCTCAAATTTGGAACCTAACACTTACGAGGAAGCTACTGCACATGAATGTTGGAGAAAGACAATACAAACTGAATTGGCAGTTCTAGATCAGAACAGAACTTGGTGTCTCACTGAACTCCCAAAAGGCAAGAAGGTTGTGGGTTGCAAATAAATCTTTCGAGTAAAATTCCATCCCGATGGCACTATAGAAAGGCACAAAACCAGACTAGTTGTAAAAAGATTCACTCAAGTGTAAGAAGTGGATTATGGTGAAACTTTTAGTCCAGTTGTCAACATGACTACTCTTCAAGTAACGTTAGCATTAGCAGCGACAAATAAATGGCATTTGAAACAGTTAGACGTCATGCCTTTCTTCATGGAGATTTGGACATAAAATTTTATATAAGGATACCACCCGGTTTGGTTGTGTCACAACCAGGTTTGATTTATAAATTGCAAAAATCTTTATATGAATTTAAGCAAGCAAGCAAACAATGGAATATTAAACTCACTCAGACTCTTATTGATGCTGGTTATATGTAGTTTTTTTATTATCATTCTCTCTTCATCAAGAAACAATCTAAAAGCTTCACTACGATCCTAGTATATGTGAATGACCTGGTTTTAATCAGAGATGATATTGGCAAAATCAATTTCATCAAGAAAATTTTGGATGACAAATTCAAAATAAAAAATCTTGATGATCTCAAATACATCTTGGGAATGAAGTAGCACGCTCTAACTCTGAAATACACATTTTATCAACGAAAGTATGCCATGGACCTTCTCAAGGATTTTGGTTATCTAGATTGCAAGCCTTTCTCTAATTTATTTTATTATAGTCAGAAACTCTTGAAAGAGTCAAATACCATTTTGACAGACAACACTACTTACAGGTAGTTCATCGGCCGACTTCTTTATCTCACAAATACTAGACTCGATATATCTTATGCTGTGGGATGTTTGAGCTAGTTTTTGGACTGTGCAACTACTTTTCAGTTACAGGCTACTTTTTGCGTACTCTGATATTTAAAAGACAAACTTGCAACTGGTCTATTCTTCTCCTCTACTTCTGATCTGCATCTCACTGAATTTGCCGACGCTGACTGGGCTACCTGTGCCAATACTCATCGCTCCGTTTTCGGTTATTGCTTCATGCTTGGAAATTCTCTCGTTAGCTGGAAGAGTAAGAATCAAACCAGCGTTGCCAAGCTAGTTGGTTATCTTTCTTAATGTATTTCATTGGTTTGCCGCTTCAAAAGTCTATCATTCTATTATGTGGCAACAGTTAGCCATTCACATTGCTAATAATCTCATCTTTTATGAAAGAACCAAACACATTGAAGTGAACTGTCACATTATTCGTAAAAAATATTTGTCTAGTCTCATTCATCTTATACCATTTCAAAGACTAACTTACTGATTTTCTTACCAAAATTTTGCCACGAGATCCTTTGCTTGCTAATGTTTTCAAACTAAGATTATTAGATTTATATTCTAGCATGCAGGAAGGTGTTATCTAGATTATTTTTTATTAGTTTAATGTTGATAGTAATTAACTATAGTATGAGTACATAAAGAATACATAAGATTAACCACCAAATATTTTTTTAATTTTTCTGTTTTTATTCATTTAAAAATTTTTAAAATGAGAAGAACTTATTTTTTTCTCTCTCAACTTTCACTCTTCCTCTCTCTCCTGATTCATCAAACCATTAACATCACATCTTAAATAGCTTAAAACATAAAATTTTTTTCAGTAATATAACATTTTAACCAATAATTTAACTTCTTGAAAAGTATTTGCCATCCATTTCCAAAATAAAAATATTATTAATGAAGTATATTTATAAAAATAAAATATTACTATATGCGATTTGTTTTTCATATCTTATTATTAGATTTTCACAATAAAATCATTATTTACTTGAGAGATGATTTTTATAAATAGACTTATTTTAATACTCAATTTCACAAATTAAATGATAATTTAATTGATATAGTATTTTAATATTTTTTAAATTATATATTATATAAATATAGTTAGTTATTTTTTATTTTATAACTATTTATTATTTCTGACTCTGAAAAAATTTAAGTTTTAACTCCTATAGCACCTTGGAAAACTATACTTTATATTAATTTCTTTAACATTAAAAATTACAGTAATAATTCTTTAGATGCTAATGAGTTAAAGGATGATTTTTAATGGATTTTTAGAAATTATTTATTATTCTATTTTAAATTTATAAGTTTATAAAAATGTAGATTTTATGGAATTTGAACTAAAACACGAAAATTTGATTTTTATTCTTATTTATTTTATTTTTTATATTTTATTTGAATCTAAATAGGAGTATTTTCTTATTGACATTTATGTTTTAAAGTTAATAGTAAACTTAATAAGTAGTAAATCGAATCAATCTAATTCAATTTACTATATATATACTGCAGAAGTAGTAAATCGAAGAAGTAGCTAAATCGAATTCAATTCATTCGATTTTCATAGAATTAGTGTAAATCGAGTCAATTAGCTTCAATTTACATAAAGTATGTACAAAAATCGAACATACATGTAATTTTTTTCATTTTAGGATATTAGTATAATATTGAAGTGCATTTGAATTGTTTATGTTAATTACCCTTACGATGGATTAATCTTAAATTTTTTAAAAATTTGACTGTCAAAAATGTATTTAATGTGAAATAAAAATTTTTAAGATAAAAATAAAATAAAATTTAAAATATTTTTAAAATTTTTAACAAATTTTAGAAAAAATATATTTTATTTTTTATTGATCGATTTAGATTAATTGGTGAAACAAGAGTTAAGTTTGTTTTTAACTATTATTATTTTAAGTTAAGAGTATATACCCATTTTGGCCTTTAAAGAATTTTAGATCGGATATTTTAGTCCCCAACTAAAATTAATTACTCCATTGGTCTCTAACAATTAACTCCGTCAGTCACTTATGTCTTTTACTCCGTTAACTCTAACGGAGGACAAAATAGTCCCTGATAACTCTAACAGGAGGCAAAATGGTCCCTAAACTCCTTTGTTCGGAAACGACACTTTTCTCTCCGAATTTCCATCATATCTCGCATAACACTAATAGTCTGACACTGTAACTTCAAACTATACAATGCACACTCTAAAACTTTAATATTCACAAGAAAAAATCCTCAACTTGTTCTCAACCAATTCATACTCAAGAAACTAATGACTGTCTCTCAACTACTTGTTGTCTTCGATAAATCCCATGAATCTAGACAGCAAGGCTGATTTGTTAAGATCCATTGTCGCCGTTGCCATCTCCCTCCGATCCTCCTCGATCTGCCCTATCATCTCCATAACTACATTGTCCACCACTCCGATCACTTCCTTCAGCTTCTTCTCCAAACCAATGCTCAGTAATCGCTTCAGTTTCCATATGAGTGGCAACGACGACATTGCTCGTTGTACTGATAGCTTGGATGCGAAGTCGAAACTGTCTGCCAACTTGGACTCCGGAAAATAAGGAATGAAGTACTCGGTGTCTATTTCAAATGAGAATTTGCATATGATGTCGAAGAAAAATATTCTCATGATGTCATAATGTCCAACAATCTATATTGCTTACCGGAGAGTGGAGAAAGGCGTGCTCTTGGGGTAGTTGTGGAACTTGGTCTTGAGGATATCGTGGATGTTGTCGGGGTTAGAGGTGATGTTATTAAAGAAATAGAAGTGGATGCTTCTGGTGGGTGAAGTGCAGAGAAGGTGGATGTACCAGTCACAGATTTAGGAAGTGTGTGGTTCATGACATATTGAGGTAGGTGCGACACGTGTGGCAATTACACCATGGCTTAATCTTAGAGCTAAAGAGAAGGAAGAAAAAGATGGAAAAGAAGACTGTGAAGGTGAAGGAGAGTATGAATGTTAGGGTTATGCGAGATATAATAAAAATTGGGGAAGAACAGTGTCGTTTTCGAATAAAGGGGTCAAGAATCATTTTGTCCCTTGTTAAAGTTGTCAGGGATCATTTTATCCTCTATTAGAGTTTTCAGGGACCATTTTATCTTCCATTAGAGTTGACGGAGTCAAAGACCTAAGTGACTGACAGAATTAATTGTTAGGGACTAATCGAATAATTAATTTTAATTAGAGACTAAAATATCTAATCTAAAATTCTTTGAGGAGCAAAATAAATATATACTCTTAAGTTAATATGAATGGACACACTTTTGTCATTTACACAACATAGAATATTTTACCCTCAAAATAGAAAACTCACCTAATTACAATCGTGGCTTAGGATTCGGTAGCCTTCTCAAAAGCGAAGCTACTGATAGTCCTTTCAAAAGTAATTATAAAACAAACCCTACTTTTATTTCAGTAAAATTATAAAAAGTTCTCTAATTCTCTTACTTTCTAAATTTTGTTCAACTTCTCTCTTTTGAAAAATTGTACTGCTCTAAATATGAAACTGCTTGCCTCTATCCAATATGGAAGTACAGTTTCCTTTCCAAAATGTTTTGTTTATACCAAAAAAACGAAATTGCATAGATAAGATTTTTTGGTACTTATGAATTTTTTAAATTATTTAAAAATAGAGATAGAAAAAGGTGTAATTTATTCTTTTATTTTTAAATTTTATATTTAAAATTTACGCACCATGAAAGAAACTTTACGTCTATATATCATATTCTAGCTCAATCCATGCTTGTGTTTCTGAATATTTTTTTCTTTTTAATTTGTGTGACCACTCAGGCAAGTAAAAAGATACCCGTAATGTCCAGCTTTAATTACAAGATTAAAAAAAAAATGAAATGAATCTGTCATAATTTATAATAAAGAACATCCAACACATCATCATCTCACAGTGAAGGAATTTTCTAAAGATTTCACATCACGAACACCATAATCTGAGAGAAATCCAAAAAACCCCATATAGCCAGTAGGTTCAGATTTCAAGCAGCTGAATAGGATAATGAAAGAGGTTATGAAAATGAAAATTTTAAAAGATGAAAGAACATTTTCAATTTTACAAAAATAAAAAAGTTCACACTCACTGACTCACAAAAATCAAAAAATACATAGTATACAGAGTAAGCACGTAAAAATAAATAAATAAATAAAAGAAAGATAATGATCCATAAAAATAGGTTCATTTCATGCTAAGTTGCCAACCTTCTCTTAAAAGGGGCCACCAATAAATGAATAATTTATTTAAACTTCAATTCTAATAATAATTATATATCATAAAAAAATTGAGAGTCATTTAAATAAAGATGTTTAAAATATTTTTTTTAATTTTTAATAATTAAAATTTAAAATATATAATCGATTAAATTATATTATTTTTGTTAAAATTAAATCAGACAGATCAATTTAACCGAAAAATTGGTGAATTAAATCTTAAATCAATCTAAATTAATATTTTTTTTATAAAAAATAAATACAATACTCTTATTATAAAAAACGATTAAAATACTCATGTTTTATATATAAAAATAGTATTAATTTAGACCGATTCAAAGTTTAATTTATCGATTTTTTAGTCAAATTGGTTTATTCAGTTTAATTTTAACAAAAATAATACAATTTAATTGATCACATATATAGAATTTTAATTATTAAAAATTATATTTAAAAAAAATATTTTAAGTATCTTTATGTAAATGATTTCGAACAAAATTTTAAACCTGAGTTTTACGATTTGCTTAAATTGCTATTCGTCAGTTACTTGTTATCTTGTACATAGATATAGGTTAACAATTTTACAATCACTTTTTGATCTCAAAAAACACACAAAAATGAAGAAACTACCAAATCAAATATTCATATAATATAACAAAATACATATATACTAAAAAAATTTAAGAAGATAACATAGGTACTTACCTTTAATTCTTAATTAATAGAGCATAAAGACTGTGAAAGCATCTCTCCCACTTCTCTTTATCATTCGGATGCCGTAACAAGCATTCATTGGTAATACATACCTTAGTGCATACTTTCCTCTCTTTAAGATCACGCTGAGACTGAGTGATTTTCCTGCATTTTCTCATACAAGCACCTAGGTCAAAAAATCCATCAAAAGAAAAACTAACTAATACAATAATTAACATTGTAATTGCATGTGCCACATTGTTTCTTGCCATATATGCGTGTCTCTTCTTTTTTATTTTATGATGGACCATATTTTATATAACCTTAAAATCTTTGCTAATATTATTATATGTGATAGAATTCTAGTCTTCTAGAACAAGGATACTTCTCGATCGCTTTGTTCATGTCCCTTCCTTATAGCAAGAGGTGCTAATTATATTTAAAAAAAAAAAACTTCAATTGTAGTAAAGTATTGCTTTAGAATGCGGTTAATTATTTCGATTAAATTTTAATGTCTCTTGAATCCAATTAATTTCAACCTAACAAATAATATATTGGATAGTAAACAGCATTGAATATAAACTAGAGATTATATAAGAAGTGAAAAGCTCAATGCCTTATAAAAACATTGAAGATGTTAACACGGATGAGGAATTCCTTGTATGTATATTAATATTGGCAGTGAGTTAAAGAAAAAATGATGTAAAAATTATTTGTAAAAATTACTTGTACATAAATTGTTTGCTATAAGCATATAATATACTTGACTCCATAACGAGTGGATGAAGTGAAAATTTTTAAATAATATGGCAAATTTCTTGTTATGATTGTTAACAAATTGATATTTCTTTTCATATCTTAAATTTTTGTTTTATAGGATGGGAAGCTGGATTTAAGTTATCTATCAGAGACGATAAAGGTTAATATCATCTAAAAAAAATTAAGAAATGTAACGTTTCATGAAAAATAAAGATAAAAAATGAGAATTAAAAAGTAAAATATCATACTTTAAAAATTCTAAACTGTTAAAAAATCAGTCGATTCTATCAGTTCATCAATTCAATTGTTTTTGTCATTTTTTTGTTAAGATAGTTTTTTGTGTCAACCGGACCAATTAAAAATTCGATTCTCAACTAATCCGGTCGAATGGTCGATCCGATTCGGTTTTTAAAACACTGATAATTGTTAGTTTTATTTTATCTTCAGATTATCCTTCTTACAGAATAATGAGATACAAAGTTTTAAAAAAAATTTAACTTCATTTATAATCATTACATAATAATCATGAACACACTAACATTCTACCTATTTCTCAACTAAAATCCCACTACAAGAAAAGAGAGCTATTTTAACATGATTTTTTTTAACGGCCATAGTTAAGTGTAAAAATTAATATATATTTTTGACAAATATCACAAATGTCAAATTTTCTATGTTTTTTTGATGAATAATTTGATTATAGAAAATTACTTCTCAATTTTGACACTTTAATATTTTCAACTTACTCTATTATTTTTTTTTTTTATTGAGCTCCGTCAATTTTAACATCACACTACTCTCAATTTAGGATCATTTAAGACCCACTTTTGTCATTTACACCACATAGAATATTTTACCCTCAAAATAGAGAACTCACCTAATTACAATCGTGGCTTAGGATTCGGTAGCCTTCTCAAAAGCGAAGCTACTGATAGTCCTTTCAAAAGTAATTATAAAACAAACCCTACTTTTATTTCAGTAAAATTATAAAAAGTTCTCTAATTCTCTTGCTTTCTAAATTTTCAACTTTTCTCTTTTGAAAAATTGTACTGCTCCAAATATGAAACTGCCTGCCTCTATCCAATATGGAAGTACTGTTTCCTTCCCAAACTGTTTTGTTTATACCAAAAAAACGAAATTGCATAGATAAGATTTTTTGGTACTTATGAATTTTTTAAATTATTTAAAAATAGAGATAGAAAAAGGCAGTGTTGTCAGAACCGGACCGAACCGTCCGGTCGGACCGGAAAACCGACGAACCGGTGCTATAACCGGTCCGGGTGAGTTTTTTAACCGGATAAGGAATCGAACCGGATTGACCCGGATTGAATCGGTCGGGTTTGATCAAAACCGATGAACCGGCGGGTTTTATTTAATCCGGACCGGTCGAACTCTTTTTTTTTTTGGTGACCTACGCTTGAAACGACGTCGTTTCATTAAAAATTAAAAAAAAAAAAAAACAAAAGCTACTTGCTGAAGGTGAAACGCTCAAACTCTAGCCTCCATCGTGCATCACTCTCATTCACTCCATCCCCTGTTTCCCTTCCCACGAGAGACCACCATGAGAGCTGAGAGATAGAGAGTCTGCTTCAGCTTCAGCCACCTCGTCGCCAGTGCGGAGACCCGTAAAGCTTCAGCCAGTGCGGCACTCACCACCGCAACCACACCAGTGCGCCACTCACCACCGCCAAGAAGCACATCCATCGAAGATTCAAGTCGCCTCCTCGTCGCCTACTGCCTCCTGCTCGTCAGTCGTCAGTCGTCACCTCCGGTCTCCCTCTTCTCTGCTCGTCCCTCCATCCCTCCAGGGTCCAGGTATGTATTTGTAATTTTTTTATTTTTTGAAGTTATTCAGGATATTAAATTTTTAATAATTTGGTACTGATAGTTAGAATTAATTGATTATTGTAGATTGATTATGTATGTTGGTTTCTGTTTGATTTCTGTTAGAATTTAGATTGTTGAATGTTGATTGTTCACATATGTTTGATTTCTGTATGTTGGCAGATGAAAACATGAATACTTCCACATATTTTTCAGTTTGATCTCTCTTGTTTGATTTTTGTATGTTGATTTATTTTTTATTTTTGTTCAGTTTGTTGATTATCCTTTGTTGTTACTTGTTAGATTGTTGATTGTTGATTATCTTTATAGTGTTATATATGTTGGTTGTTGTTGTATATTATTCTTAGTAGTTAGTGGATTGTTGTTGTGCATTATTCTTGGATATTAGTGTTATATATGTTTGCACACATAGGACACTCCTTGATCCTGTTTTCTTAAGCACTTGTTTGGCTAAGCCTTTGATTGCAGTCACATATAGCTTGAGTAAGGTGTCAGAGTTCATAGCTCCAATTAGGACTGTTAGACTCACAAGGATATAAAACAAGATTGTGATTTGGTGTGTGGAAAACAGGTGACTTGGTAGTATGTCCATAAGGAACAACTTGTAGGGAGCCATACCTATTAAGATTCAGCTCATTGTTTGCTGTGTTGCTGATGAAATAGTTTCTGTGGCTATGAATGCTCATGTCAGCATGTTCTATGGGACTACAGCGGCAGGCTTGAAGTGTTTGGATCCCATTTTTTTCTTCATGAATCCTCGGCCATGTTACCACATTCACATTATGTTTATTTTCGTATTACTACTTATTTTTAGGATTTGAGACTTAATGTTTATTAAAATGTTATTGGAGATATGTTTTTTAACTGTTAATTTTTAAGTTTTTAGCTATTTTATACGTTTTACTTATGTCAGACCGGGTTAACCGGTTCAACCAGTGACCCACCGGTTGAACCAGTAACTCAGTAACCCAGTAATCTGACCGGTTCGATCACCGGTTCGGTTCTGACAACTATGAAAAAAGGTGTAATTTATTCTTTTATTTTTAAATTTTATATTTAAAATTTACGCACCATGAAAGAAACTTTACGTCTATATATCATATTCTAGCTCAATCCATGCTTGTGTTTCTGAATCTTTTTTCTTTTTAATTTGTGTGACCACTCAGGCAACTAAAAAGATACCCGTAATGTCCAGTTTTAATTACAAGATTAACAAAAAATGAAATGAATCTGTCATAATTTATAATAAAGAACATCCAACACATCATCATCTCACAGTGAAGGAATTTTCTAAAGATTTCACATCACGAACATACACCATAATCTGAGAGAACTCCAAAAAACCCCATATAGCCAGTAGGTTCAGATTTCAAGCAGCTGAATAGGATAATGAAAGAGGTTATGAAAATGAAAATTTTAAAAGATGAAAGAACATTTTCAATTTTACAAAAATAAAATAGTTCACACTCACTGACTCACAAAAATCAGAAAATACATAGTATACAGAGTAAGCACGTAAAAATAAATAAATAAATAAATAAAAGAAAGATAATGATCCATAAAAATAGGTTCATTTCATGCTAAGTTGCTAACCTTCTCTTAAAAAGGGCCACCAATAAATGAATAATTTATTTAAACTTTAATTCTAACAATAATCATATAACATACAAAAATTGGAAGCCACTTAAATAAAAATGTTTAAAACATCTTTTTTTAAAAATATTTTTTGATAATTAAAATTTAACATATATAATTGATTAAGCTGTATTATTTTTGTCAAAATTAGATTAGACAAATTAAATTGACTGAAAAACCGATAAACCAAACCTTAAATCAATCTAAATTAATATTTTTTTATAAAAAATAAATACAATACTCTTATTATAAAAAATACTAAAATATTCAAATTATATATATTAATTTTAAAAATTCTAAATCCTAAATCCTAACCATATGACGACATAGAGAGAAGAAAAATGATTAGGATTTAGAATTCTCAAAATTATAATATATATATATATATATATATATATATATATAATAAAATTATTTTAGTCATTTTTTATAATAAGAATATTATAGTCATTTTTTATAAAAAAAAAGTATTAATTTAAATCGATTCAAAATTTAATTTATCGATTTTTTAGTTAAATCAGTTTATCCAGTCTAATTTTAACAAAAATAATACGATTTAATTAATTATATGTGCTAAATTTTAATTATTAAAAAAAGATATTTTAAATATCTTTATGTGGATGTCTCCTAATAAAATTTTACACATTGAATTTTACTACTATTTGCGTAAATTGCTATTCATCAGCTGCTTGTTATCTTGTACATAGATATAGGTGAACAATTTTACAATTTTTTTTTATCTCAGAAAACACAACAAAAGTGAAGAAACTACCAAATCAAATATTCATATAATATAACAAAATACATATATACTAAAAAAATTTAAGATAACTATACTTAGGTACTTACCTTTAATTCTTAATTAATTGAGCATAAAGACTGTGAAAGCATCTCTCCCACTTCTCTTTATCATTCGGATGCCATGACAAACATTGGTTGGTAACACATACCATAGTGCATAGTTTCCTCTCTTTAAGATCACCCTTAGACCGAGTGTTTTTCCTGCACTTTGTCATACAAGCACCTAGGTCAAAAAATCCATCAAAAGAAAAACTAACCAATACAATAATTAACATTGTAATTGCATGTGCCACATTGTTTCTTGCCATATATGTGTGTCTCTTCTTTTTTATTTTATGATGGACCATATTTTATATAACCTTAAAATCTTTGCTAATATTATTATATGTGATAGAATTCTAGAACAAGGATACTTCTCGCTTTGTTCATGTCCCTTCCTTATAGCAAGAGGTGCTAATTATATTTTAAAAAAAAAATCAATTGTAGTAAAGTTTTCGTGCTAATTATATTAAAAAAAATCAATTGTAGTAAAGTATTGCTTTAAAACGCCGTTAATTATTTTGATTAAATTTTAATGTTTCTTGAATCCAATTAATTTCAACCTAAATAATATATTGGATAGAAAACGGCATTAAATATAAACTAGAGATTATATTATGATTTTTTTTAGCTTTTTTATTTATTTGTTGTTGTTTTTACTCTACTTATTGTATTGAATTGTGTTGTTAAAAAAATTGAAAAGCTCAATGCCTTATAAAAACATTGAAGATGTTAACACAGATGAGGAATTCCTTGTATGTATATTAATATTGGCAGTGAAATAAAGAAAAAATTATGTTTTATAGGATGGCAAGCTTGATTTAAGTTATCTATTAGAGACATGAAGGTTAATACCATCTGAAAAAAAAAATTAAGAAATGTAACGTTTCTTGAAAATTAAAGATAAAAAAAATGAGAAACAAAAATAAAATACCATACTTTATAAATTTTAAACTGTTAAAAAATTGGTTGATTCTATCAATTTGTCGGTTTAATTGTTTTTTTTTTATTTTTTGTTAAACAATTTTTTGTGTCAACTGGATCAGTTAGAGAATCGATTCTCAATTAATCTGATCGATCTAATTTAATTTTTAGAACACTGATAATTATTAGTTTTATTTTGTCTCCAAATTATCCTTCCTACAAAATAATGAGATACAAACTTAAAAAAAAACTTAACTTCATTTATAATCATTACATAATGATCATGAACACACTAATACTACCTATTTCTCAACTAAAATTCAAAACAATCAAATACCAAAACCAAAACTAATTACAACACAGAACAACACCATTATCAGCATTTTCAATATACTAATAACCCTTCCTAAATTTTTTATTCTCCAATTCAATTCATTGGTAACTTATTGTGCAACCCAAATCACACCTTGTTGACTTGTTCTTGATATTTATCAGCCCAACAAAAAAATTACAGTAAATTTTAAATTACAATAATACAAAAAAAATATTGAATCAATAATCACCAAATCATTTTTTTAAACTCATATCAAATTAACAATTCTATCAAATACAAAATTTTACCTTATAGTTAGAATACTCATGAAAAAATTTTCTTGGATTCTCTAGTATCGCGGAGTATTTAATCACCGTATGTAATCCATAATTACATAATACAACATTTTTATCCCTGATTCGAATGCTCCTATTACTGTACTTTCTTCCACTAGAGTTGTTTTTGTTTAAACTTTCTCAACTTCTATTATCACCGTCCATCATGACGCACCCAAAAGAATGAGTTTTCAGAGCTTGACAAGAAGATATTATGAACAACAATAAAGAAGAGTGAAGATGAAAAAAAAAATATATGACGAAGATGAAGATTTGGGGGTTAGAATTTTTTAAGTATGAATGGATCAATTTAGATGTTTTAACCAAATTTTGGACACCAATTTGAGTTGAACTCATTGTGTCTATATCAACGTGCAGTTTAAGGCCAACTTGACATTTAACTGTTCACATCGGCGACATTAAAATGTCTAGGGACTTTTACTTTAAAGAAGATTCATATTTTTGAGAGTGGAGATACATTTAATAATTTTAAAAAGTAAAAGACTTATCTAAAGCAAATTGAGAAATTCAAAAAGAGAAGGTCTAAGAGGCCAACAATTTTTTTAAAATTTGGCCAACACTTAACTATAAAAAAAAGTGAGTAACCTTATATCATTGGATAAAATTTTATACTATTAAAAATACTAATAATAACTAATTAATGACTACAAATCACAACACTTACTAGTTCCAACACTTTTCATTCAAAAATCATTTTAGACATTACCTCTAAGATATTCTATCTTCCTCTATAGAAGAAGAAATTTGTACACCATGATAATTTTTAACCAAAATTTGTTCTTTTTATTTTCCAAAATGTCGTCTGACTAGTGACTAGTATGTTGGAATAAATTAATTTTAATAACCCAGATCATCCATATTAAATCACCAAAAATATAACATAATGCGGAAGCGTATCTTTACTCATAAGAGAAATTGATGAAAGAATTTGAATCTTGTGGTTCTTTCAATCTTCCTCAATCAAAGCTTTCTATATTCCTAGGCGGCTGAACTGCAACTCTTTTGATGGGGAAAGAACAACAAAGGTGGCTTTGGTATATTGGGGACCGAAATCCTGAAGGTCTATTTATATTTGAGCATGGCACCCATTAAACCCTAAATCCCAAATAAAATAGTATCTAAAATCCAAAAGATAATATATCTAAAAATCCAAAAGGATAATTATCTAAGGAACAAAAGATAATATTTGGTTTTATTCTCATTTAATTCCAAATCAAAAGTAATAATGACTTATTCAATTAGCATTTATAACAATAAACGAGATCATCATTATATAAGTCATTTAATTTGAAATAGCATAATTTGTTATTATAATTAATATATGTATTGCCCACAAATAAGTTAGGAAATTAAATAATTTCATAACAATCTCCCACTTGGGCTATACATATATTCTTTCTTGACATAATCACATCTTATAAACTTTATGCGCGCATTTAAATGCTATTTCTCTCATTACTTTAACAATCTGGTCCGTCTCATACATTAGATATGGAACTACCGCAGCTTTTATCACATTAAATGCCGTGACTAAACCACGCCAATCACCATCCTAATATACTTAACGACATAGATCAAATTTGGATAAGTAATATGGAAATTACATGCCAAGTGATCTCATACATGTCTATTTCGAGTTGGTCCAACTTTAAAACTTTATTGAGATCAAACACAATACAAATATTGTAAAATGAACATTTCACATAATATGAAATAAACCATCAACTTAATTCTGCAAAAAAAATAATTCAATATCTATCATAGAACATATAGCATAAAATAAACTCCCACTAAACCAAGGCATCACAAATATTGACTCCAATTCGAGCAGTGTGCTCATGAAAGATTTTAGGGATCAATCCCTTGGTTAATGAGTCTGCTAGCATATACCCCGTTCCTGTATGTTCTATGGAAATCTGTTTTTCTTAAACTTTCTCCTTGACAACTAAGAACTTGATGTCTGTATGCTTCGATTTTGTCAAGCTCTTATTGTTATTGGAGTATAGTACTACTGACTTGTTGTCACAAAATATCTTTAATGACCTTTTAATGTCATTTCCTATATGAAGCTCAGTGACAAAGTTTTGTAACCATATGCCATGAAATCGGAATTAGAGTACCCAATGATCTCCAAATTTTCTGATCTCCGATAAGTAAGCATGTAATCCTTTGTTCTTTTTAAACAATGCATTACGCGTTTTAATAGCTGTCCAATGATCCATATCCAGATTGCTCAAGTATTTACCCAACACTCCCACTATAAATGACATATCGGAACGTATGTAGACTTGAGCATACATTAAGCACCCTAGTGTTGATGCATAAGGTTTATCATGCATTGATGTCCTCTCAAGATCATTTTTAGGGCATTGCTTGAGATTGAACTTGTCTCCTTTAATTACGGGTGTGTCCGTTGGTCTACATCTTTCTATGACTTATCTACTTAAAATCTTTTGATATAGTTCTTTTGTGATAATCTAAGAATACCTTGAGAGTGATCTCTTAGTATCTCGATTCCTAATACAAAAGAGGCATCACCAAGATCTTTCATTTCGAATTTGTTCGATAGAAATTTCTTAGTTTCATGCAATAAGCCTATATCGTTATTGGCAAGCAGAACGTCATCAACTTATAAGACCAAAAAAAAGTATTTACTCCTACTGAACTTGCGGTATACACATTCGTCTATAATATTTACCTCAAAACCAGATGTGATAATGACTTGATTAAACTTGTGATACCATTGACGGGAAGCTTGTTTGAAACCATAGATGGATTTTCTCCTTTCTCTGTTGGATCTCCTTAATGACACCTCTTGAGGTTATCGAGCTTGCTGTATGGGTTGGAATTGAGGAGGATTCTCATCATTTTCTTGTACTGTAGCAGTATCTTGAGCAACAACAATATTCTCATTGTTCTCTTGTATTGTAACTGGATCTACAGTGGGATTCTCATTTTACTCTTATACTATAACTGTATCTTGAACAACAATAGGCACAAAGACCTGATCATTGTCAGTTACAGAATCCTCATCAAAAGCAACATTCCTAATATTTCCTTTCCCCCCAAACTCAACATCCTCAAGAAATCTTGCATTTCCCGTTTCAAAAATAGACATTGATGCAGGATTGTAAAACTTATACCCCCGTGAGCGCTCAGCGTAACCAACAAAGTAGCAACTAATTATCCTTGAGTCCAATTTTCTTTCATGCGGCCTATAAGGTCGCGCCTCAACTGGACATCTCCAAATATGTAGATGCTTTATACTGGGCCTTTTTCCAGTCCAAATTTTATATGGGGTTTTGTTAACTGCTTTGCTTGGCACCCTATTAAGGAAGTACATTGCGGTCTTTAAGGCTTCTCCCCAGAGTGATTCAGACAAGGAAGAATGACTAATCATACTTCTCACCATGTTCTTAAAAGTTCGGTTCTTTCGCTCTGCAACACCATTCATGCTAGGTTTGCATGACATCGTGTATTACGGAACAATACCACACTCCTCTAGGAAAAGAGCAAAAGGCCCGGGACATTGCTCACCTGAACCATCATATCTTCTGTAGTATTCACCACCACGATCAGATTTGACAGCTTTAATTTTCTTTCCAAGTTGAAGTTCAACTTCAGCTTTGAAAGACTTGAAAACATCCAAGACTTGGGACTTTTCATGAATTAAATATAGATACCCGTAACGAGAGTAATCATCTATGAACGTAATAAAGTACCGTTGTCTATTCCAAGAGACAGTAGGGAATAGGCCACATATATCGGTATGTATTAGTTCTAAGACATCTTTAGCTCTCTCGGCACCTAATTTCCTTTCGTTTGTCCTTTTCCCCTTTATGCACTCAATGCAGACTTCAAATTTCGCCAAATTTAGGGGTCCGAGAATTCCATCCGACACGAGCCTCTGAATTCTCTGTTTAGATATGTGGCCTAGACATTTGTGCCATAATGATGCCGAATTCTCATTTAGTTTTTGTTTTGTACCTATTTGCAGTATTTCATTATTATAGGAATTTAAGTCAAGCCTATATAGATTATCCACCAAATGACCAAAGCAAATATTATTCGAATTATAAAAGAGATTGACTTTATTGTCTCCGAACGAACAAAAATATCCTGATTTGTCCAAACGAAAAATAGAAACCAAATTCCGTCTAAAATGACGGTACATAAAATGTCTCTAATAAATCCAAGTAAAATTCACTCTTGGAACATAATCTAAAGGTTCCTATAGCTTCAACTGCAACTATATTTCCGTCTGCCACATAGATGTATCTTTCAGCATCACTTGGCGGTCGGCTCCACAGACAACCCTGCATAGTAATACTTACATGAGTAGTAGCAGCAGAATCTACCCACCAAGTATCAACAGGTGCATAACTTAAACTAGCTTCAGAACAAAAGAAAGTAAGAAATATACCATTCTTTACACGCCAGGTGGCATATTTGGTACAATCCTTCTTCATGTGTCCCACCTTCTTACAGAAGAAAAAAGTTGAAACTTGATCTTGTTTCTTAGCCTTTTCTGCTGAGAAGGCATATCCACAGTGGTATCACGCTTTCTTTTATACTGAGAAGATGACGCCATGTGAGCACTTTCAGTCTTATCTTGCTGTAGCCTCTCTTCTTCTTGCACACAGTGAGATATAAGCTCATTTAAGGACCAAGTGTCCTTCAGAGTGTTATAACTCACTTTGAATTGCCCAAAGTGTGCAGGAAGGGAAATCAAAATGAAATGCACGAGTAAATCTTCAGACAACTCTAACTTTAGTGCTTTCAATTTTGAAGCAAGATGAGACATTTCTATAATGTACTCCCTTATGTTTCTTTTACCTTTATACCTCATGGAGACAAGTTTTCTCAAAAGACTACTTGCCTCCACCTTTTTATTCTTAGTAAAGAATTTTTCAACATCCTTTAGGAACTGTTTGGCATCTTTATCCTCAGTAATTGAGTTCCGAAACGCTTCAGGAATTGAGCGTTTCATGATCATAATGCTCATTGGATTGGATCTTTCTCACTTCTCTATTTTAACCTCATTGAGATTTTTCGGAGTGGAAGTGGGTTTCTCCTCTCAAAGAGCTATATCTAGATCCATACAACCGAGGACAATCTCCACGATATCTTTCCAAACTTTAAAGTTTGAACGATTCAGCATAGGAATACTGCTAATTTGTGCAGAAACATTGGTAGCTAAAGCCATAGTTTCTGGATTAGAAAAAAAAGAACATGCAGTAAACATTAGTTAAATAATGGGAAAAATCCATATTGAGATATCTAGAACAACATTAATTTTCAATCTTTGGATAGAAAATTTAACTTTAAGTGATACTCTCATCGCAGTAATCAAATATTGTCAAAATTCCTGTCACACATTAAGCCTTTCTTTGGACCGACTTAATGCGCACATGGAAACTTAAACTTTGCAACCTATTTATTACCGCATATATTTTCTATTAATTGGCCAAACAATAACCTTCCTTTGGGCCAATTATTAACCGCATAATTAATAAAAAATAAACAGAAGTGTGTAATGTTTATTATTTGGCCAAACAATAAACTTTTTTTGGGCCGATTATTGTCCGCATAAATAATAAGTATTACTTTATTTTTAATTAATTACCCAAATATATATTTACTATCAATATGTGTATGTAATTCGACCAAATACAGACTTTTTTTTTGCCGACCAATATTCGCATGAATTACATTATGTATTTGAAGGAAAGCCTTCAAGCAACTATCGTCTATTGAATTGTTTCCGTTATGCGAGATATATGTGCATCGAACTGCCTCTTTTTATACATTATGTAGTTATTAAAGTTGAAAATTTAAAATTTTTTACTAGTAATAATTTTATCCGTGCTAAAAAATGACATATTAACTAAATCCTTTAATATAAAGCAATGCTAAGTTACTGATAAAATTTATCAATTTTAACTAATATTTATAATACTAAATTCCAAAGTCTAAACCACAAAAAAAATTAAATCCTAATAGTATAAAAATAAGGTGTTAGATTCAAAATATTACGTAATATTGCTAAAAGAATGTTGCCCTGTAACATTTCTCTTTATTATAAGTTATAGATTATGCAAAGATACATATTTCATAAATCATAACTGATGCCATCATAAGTTATTCATCGTACTTCAGTTTGTGGTATGAAGTCTATCCAATGCTCATTACTGCATAATCTTAACCAATATATTCATTTGAAAGATACATTCAACTAGTTCAAGCATTAATTTGAAGATGTAACACACTAACTGCCAAGAATTCAGAAGCATGAAGTAAACAAAATAAAATCAAAGTAATCATTTTATTTGCTCCAATGCAAGATTTTCAAGAAACAAACTTGAATAAGAGGTAGTTGCCACTTAGGACTATGAATAGTGGAATCCAATTGGTGGACAAAAATTCTTCATTATCCCTTGGTTTTAAAGAAACCCCATTGTTTTTGTTTTGTCTCTCTTTTGCTCTCTTCCACTCTCTAAGAGAGTGTCCTTCTCCAGCTCCACTCAAACAACTTGGAAGGAGGTAAGTCCTTATAATGCGCATGGTCAAGTTTCCAAGGTCATGTGCAAATGGCATCAATAACACTATTGACTTTGCATAAAAGTACAAGCCGTTTGTGTCATCCTATTAAACTATAACTTTTGCTAATAAGTGCCAACATTCTTTTTATAAGAAAAAAAAAATTCAATAAATACATAACATTGGTTTGAAATTTTAAGTTTTTGGATTTTCAATTTAAAAAAATCTTATTTAACACCTCAACTAGTATTTAAACTACTTGTTAACTAAATCTTTAAACTATTGTAAGTTTATAGAGAAAAGTATTTAATTAAATTGTGATTTATCTATTCATAAATGAGTAAATATATATATAAGAAATTAAGTAGGTCTAATTTACTCTATAAATTAGTTTAAAAGATAAGAGTTGTCTTACACTTATAAAAGGTATCAAGTTTTTAAACAGGTTTTGATACCATATAAAAAATCAAATGGACCTAATTTAAAAAATTAACTCAAAAAATAAAAGTTGTTTTATATTTATAAGAGCTATCAGACTTTTAATTTTAGATAATATAAAACTTGATAATATAATTCTTAAAAATATTATTAAGCATTCTCTAAAATACTAAATTAAATAAAAGTTACAAAGTCCAATATCTTGAAATCTTAAGAAGTAATTATACTTTTCTATTTTAATAGTTGGGAGGATATTTCGAAGTATCTATTAAAAAAATGAATTGTTTTTCTTCATAAATAAAAATGTATTTATCATAACAGAGATTAATGTGACTTCATGAATATATTAAATAGAATCCACTTAAATATTTTGAGGATAGAATAATTTCTAATTTCATCCTACACAGCATTAGGGATGGCAATACCACTCAAATATGCGGGTACCCACTCCGCATTGGGGCGAGTTTTAGCAAGGTGGGTTCTTGGAAGGGGCGGGGCGAAGTCGAGTTTAGGTAATATTCGCCCCTATCCGCCCCGCTATATATAATATATATCATTTTAATATATAATATGTATAATATATATAAAATAATTAGTAAATGATTAATAATATTGTATCATATTTAAATTTTTACTTTATTTTATATTATATATGTGATGATAGTTATATAAATTTTGAAATTTAATTTTATTTATTGGATTTTAATAATTATAGGAGCAGGTAGGGGTAGAACGGATCCCGTAGAGACGAGTTAGAGTTCAACGTTTTATTACCCACAGATAGAAGCGGAACAGGTTTTATGCGAGTTTTTGTACGGCGGGACGAGGTCGGGTAGAGCAAAAAAACCCGTCCCTACCCGCCCCGTTGCCACCCCTACATAGCATTTGTTGCATCTAGAAAACTCATTGGTAGAGAGTACTCTTCTAATCCCCCCACCCAACATTGGTTCCTAAATTTTTTTTGTCATGTGACATTAACGTTAAGCATCACTTTACTACTTCAGCAGGTGGTTGTGATATTGTTTGGACTATGGAATCTATGTTTTTTTTTTTCTCGCTTACCAATTTTAAATTTTTTATTGTACTAATTTAAACATGTTCAAGACGACATGATTAAACAATAAGACTATGACTTTTTACACTGAAAATGAAAGACCTTACTTCATTACATATATTGATTAAGTTATTAGTCATTTACCACCAATACGATAATCACACAAAGAAAAATGGCTTTGCTTTCATCTTCTTATTCTTCTTCTTTCACCACTTTTGCTCTATTCCTCTTTCTTCTACAATTATCTTGCTTCTTCAATAACCTTAATGCAAAGCATAGTGTGGCCAATAGTCACAACAGGCATGGCCACCATCACCACCACAACAACCAGAATCCCCCATTGAATCCGAGGCTTGATCGCGCCTTTCTTGCGCTGCAAGCATGGAAGAGTGTCATCTATTCCGACCCAAAAAACTTCACTGCCAATTGGGTAGGTCCTAGAGTTTGCAATTACACAGGTGTGTATTGTGCTCCATCACAAGATGACCCTAAAGTGACAGTTGTAGCAGGCATTGACCTTAACCACGGCGACATAGCCGGCTTCCTACCGGCCGAATTAGGCCTGCTTTCAGACCTTGCTCTGCTCCATCTCAACAGCAACCGCTTCTGCGGCATCCTCCCAAGAACACTAAGCAACCTCAGCCTCCTTCACGAGCTTGATCTTAGCAACAACAGATTTGTTGGACCTTTTCCAACGGTTGTTCTTTCCCTTCCTTCCCTCAGATACCTTGACATTCGGTTCAACGAATTCGAAGGCTCATTGCCTGTTGATCTCTTTAACAAAACCTTTGATGCAATATTTCTCAATAACAACCGTCTTAGCAGTTCCATCCCACGAAGCTTCGGCCGAATCTCGGCCTCTGTCCTGGTTTTCGCCAACAACAGATTCGGAGGCTGTCTTCCAGAAAGCATAGTGAACTTAGCTGAAACACTGGAAGAGCTTGTCATGATCAACACCAGTTTACAAGGTTGTTTGCCACAGCAAGTTGGATTTCTCTACAAATTAAGAGTATTTGATGTTAGTTTCAACAAAATTGTTGGCCCAATTCCTTATAGCCTTGCAGGGCTTTCTCATTTGGAGCAGCTCAATTTGGCACACAATATGATGACCGGCATAGTCCCTATGGGAGTTTGTGAGCTTCCCAACTTGGCGAATTTCACATTTTCTTATAACTTCTTCTGCGAGGAAGAGGGAATTTGCCGGAACTTGACATCTAAAAGAACTGTCTTTGATGATCGCCGCAACTGTTTGCCGGAGAAGCCGCTACAGAGGAGCAAGAAGGAGTGCAATGCTGTAAATCAGAACCCTGTTGATTGCATAAAACTTTGTTGTACCACAGAAGGTGGTTTTGGAAACAATGTCACAAATTCTAGCTCAATGCCAACAATGCCTATTTCTGCACCTCCTTTTATTGCACCAAGCCACCCATGATCTGAATTAGACAATCACTTAGTACATTGTTATTAATGGTGTGTTAAGTTGTTCATCTATGTGTTTATATAGTTGTGTCATATGCTCAGTTGTACTATCTTTTGATTTGTTTTTTTCTTTTTGCTTTCTTTGTTTTTAGGAGAATGTTGTATCTAGCATGTTTTCAGACTCTCTTTATGTGAATACTAGGTTCAAATTTCAAAAGGTAATGTTATTTGAAGGACATTACATTACATGCAGGAATTTGAAAAAAATTTTTTTTTTTTTACCTTATGAGAAAAGTGATCCATTTATGCTTTAAGAATGGATTAGTGTAGAATTGTTACTACTGTTAGTTTCCCAAGACATATCAATAAAAAGGGCAGATATAATCTTAGCATGTGTTAATCCCAGAAAATTTGGTATGCGAATGGAGGCCTCGACCCCAGCTTTTTTAAAAAAATTAATAGTAATAAGTTATTATGTATAATTTAATTTTTAAAAAAATTATTTAGTATTTAATCTAATATAAATAAAAATTCAGTCCAATTTAAATATTAATAATTTTTAATATTTAAAAAGTAAATAACAATATTAAAAAAAATTTTAAAAATATATTATTACTAATATTTTTAATTAAGTAAAAAATTTTAAATCTCATAAAGTGAATTCTTTTTCTTCTTGTGACCATCTTTTTTTATTCATTTGGTATTAATTCTCTTTGTTTCAACTGCTACAACTAAGAGATCTTTTTCAATTATGAATATTGTGAAAAATAACTCAGAAACAAAATGAAAGATGAATTTCTTGCTAATTATCTTTTAATTATATCGAAAAAAAAATTGCTGAAAAATTTGACATAAATTCTATTATCGATGAATTTTATTATATGAAGAATCGGCCACTTCATTAGTAAAAAATACACACATTTTTTGTACTTTAAAATATATTATCTATCGATATATTTTTGTAATATATTTTATACTATATAATTTTTTACATAATTTTTAATATTATATGTGTTATTGGCTCCCCATGGTAACATTTCTGGATCCGTCCCTGCTGGTACCATCAACATAATTTGCGATTTCACTGTTGTCTCTTGCTTATTTAACCCTCTCAAAATTCTAAGAGCATGTTCTTGGTCTCTATATTCTATTATGATCTTCAGTCCACATGAGTATGATGCTCCACAAGCACAGGTTGGGATTGGTTTGAACTCATCAAGTTCTTCCTAAATTCTCTTAAGTTTAGTAAAATATGCAGTGATGGATAGATCTCCCTATTTCATTGCAAACATCTCCTTTTGAAGATAAGCTATCCGAACAAATCACCTTCATAGAATCTGTCATAGAATATGTATTTAAGATCATTCCAGAATTCCGAAGTCACCTTACACCAAAGAACACTTTGAAGAATCTCTACGCTTAGGAAAGAATGCAACCATGATAGTACAAAGGTGTTGTATCTGTCTCAAGCTTCACAGGTTGAGTCCGTTTTTTTCAGGTTTCGGAATGGTTCCATCAATGAATCCAATCTTGTTCTTCGATTTGATGGATAGCCAAATCGATCTCGCCCATGAGTAATAAATTCGAGTTGTAAGAGGAGTTTGAGTTAGTAATAAACCTTGGCTTTCATTTGGATGGAGGTAGAAGGGACTTGTCTAGTCTTGAATCGGGTTTAATGTTGATATCCCTACTTGCGTTTGAAGGCTGGTGTTCTGAGGGTTACTTGAAACGTTGATTTGGGTCTGAATGTGAAGTCCAGATCCCTTAATATGGTAGCGTTCGACTTCTTTGGTGCCGAGATGCTGCATGTCCGAGTTCCTCATGAGGAGGTGGGGGTGGTACCTGCAAGAGACTTTGATGTTTAAGTTAGCAAGGGTTTTAAGCAAGTTTTAAGTAGAGTAGAACGTGAATTATACCTGGGAGTTTCAGTGTATTTATAGTAGAGTAGCTAACCACCTTTGTTGGAGTAATTCTATCTTTTCTAGATGTAGCGGAGAAATATCCGGAGGTAGTCACTCGTTTAAATCAAGTAGAACTGATCTCTTTGTTGATATCAAAGAGGTCGGGTTTATAATGAGGTCCACTTTTATTGGTGGACCTTTTGCGTTATTGGGCCTGGCTCTTATTTATTGGATTAAGGTATGAATAGTTGGCAAGTTAATTCATCAATCTCATGAGATTTTGTAAATCACTCACTGAAAATATTTGTAGTTACGAATTTTTTGGATTATCCGCTCCCGCTTCTCTATCTACCATGGATGTTGTAGAAATAAGGGACAAAGTTCACAATTTTCACTTAGTAATATTTGCAGCTCCTCCAAGTTTACCGCACCATGATAAAATTTGTTCTGAGCTGCAAATCTCTTGGTGAAAAATGAAGATTTTACCATGCAAGCTAAAAAAAAAGAGAGAGATGTGTCTACTCCATTAGTGAAAAAATCGCACCTTTACAAAGACTAAAGGTGGAGCTATATATAGCCAAAAAGAAAAAAAAAAGAAAAGACATAATACTAATTACCTCTTCATATTCTATACAGTTGTTACCTACTAATGTCATACAATACCCACTAAGCAGGGAGTACTAGTAGTACTCATACATTAATAAATTTTGAGTAAACTATCATTTTTACCTACAAAAATTGAAAATAATCTATCCATAGAAGACAAAAATTATCATTTGTACTCATAAAAAATAGATTTTTGCAAGTAAAATCCAAACCCTAAAAAATTAAATAAAATTTTCAAACTAGCCTTCTCTCCACTACTACTACCATTATCTCTCCTCCCCTCCCCCCCCCCCCTCTCTCAATTTTCTTAGTACCATCGTTTTGCCCTCCTCCTCAACCGTCATCCTAACCCCTTCGTCACACTCCCTCATCGGTGTCAGACGCGACTCAACAGCACCAACACCACCATCACCAGCATAATTATCTAACGCAAGCTCAGCCTCTGTCTATGCCGAAAAAAAACTCTAGATCTAAGGATGCTGCGATTATTGTGAGTGATTCGTTGGGATCTAAGGATGCCGCAGAGCGTCATGGTGGTCGATACTAATAGGTTGCTCCTTAGGGACCTTGAGAACAATGGCGAAGACTCCCCCGCCGCCAAGAAACTCAAATCGAAAAAGTTTCCTCTCAATTATGCTTTGTCTTCGCCACGGGCCTTTTCTGCATCTACCTCACCATGCCCGCCTCCAAGTTTGGCCGCATCAAGTTCTCACGCACCCTCTCCGATCTTCTCCTTAAGTAAATAAAGATCTCTCTTTTCATTATTATGTTATCATCTTCATAGATTTATTTGAATCAAATTAACATTAGATGAACATAGCATCAGATTAGTTGGAATATTAGTGATTTAGATATGTGGGAGAAAGCCTTTTTTGTAAAGAAAAAAAAGAAAAGAAAAGAAAATTTTTGAATTTATTGTGTTGTTTTGAGTGCAAAAATGTGTTTGAATCTTTTTGTGTTACTGAATTTGATGGATGAAACAATAGAGGAGGCGACAGGGTTGGAGCTTCGGAAGGTGAGGGGGAAGCGGAGCTTGCGATTGAAATCGGGGTCAAAGAGGTGGAGGGAAGAGGAAGGGTGGCGATAGCGGTGGTAGTGATGATAATGGAGGCAATGATGGTGGTAGTTGGGAAGAAGAGTGGTGGTAGAATTTGGGATCGAAGTCGCTAAAAACATTTAGAGAGAGAGAGAGAGAAGAGAGAGATTATGATAATAGTAATAGAGAGAAGGATAGTTTAAAAATTTTATTTTATTTTTTAAAATTTTGATAATTTTGTTTGTAAAAATCTATTTTTGATAAGTACAAATAATAATATCTATCTTCTATAAATAGATGTGTCAGTATTTTCAATTTTCATAAATACAAATGGTAGTTTACTCATAATTTGACATGTCCAGCATTTTGTTTTTAAAACCTTAATGTATCATTTTTCTTGCAGAATGTAACTGGTATAGAAAAGCTTTATGTTAACTATTGTATCTTTCGAGCTATTATTCTGCAGTCTGAATTGTGAATACCATCTTTTGAATATAATGTTCTTTCATACTCCATGAAGTAAAATTTATTTTGCTCCATAGAATATTCTCATTCATTCATTTCAAATAAATGAAATTGATGGGAAAAAATAATTTTACATCCTGGAGTAAATAAAAATTTAAGAATTTTTCAAACTTTATTGAATATTCACTATTCAAACTGCATATGTAAGAAAAACATTATATTTGATATCAAAAACCATTGCGATATTAACTTACACGTGCATCTTTCAAGAAATTCACTGTAGGTATACTGTAGACGTTTTTTACAAAGGAGTAAACAGATAAATCTATTTTATATGTATCAAAATAAATACCATGTTTTCTATTGCAATGAAGTATTGTTTGGAATTTTAAATATGACATTACATCAAGTAAAATGGTTCCAAATTTCACTTCTCAATGAAATCGTTCTCATTTTTAGAGACAATTTTATTTTTATAGATAATCAATTAAATTTTGTTATTTTGTACAAATTTAATAAATTAAAATAATTTTTATAACATATAATCTCACAAATACTAATGTATATTTTGTAAGGCGTAAAATAAATTAAACTGAAATCAAATATTAAAATTATTCTTATTGTTAAAAAATAATATCTCATCTATGTTATCTATTGTCGCGTCAATTTTTTTGCGAAGTTTGTAATTTTTATAGATTTTTGAATTTGTTTTTT
Source organism: Arachis stenosperma (assembly GCF_014773155.1). Lineage (NCBI taxonomy): Eukaryota > Viridiplantae > Streptophyta > Magnoliopsida > Fabales > Fabaceae > Arachis > Arachis stenosperma. Next base: position 25,344,105 of record NC_080379.1, read on the forward strand.
TTATATCTCTTCTCATTTAATAGTCTTTACTATCATTATCTCTTAATTAATAATAAATTTATTATTAGGCTATTTTCTAAAAAAATTATCATATTATTTATTTATCATTAATTCTATGAATTAAAATATTAGTCTATTATTCAATTTTTATTATATTATAGATCAAATACTTTATGATACAGAACGAAATTCAAAATAAGATAAAAAAAATCAAAGAAAATGATTTCTCTAGTTTAATTTGATTTTTTTATGCACTCTACTTCTGTTGTTCACACCCAAATTTTTTAAAGAAATTCAAAAAAAATTCATTTATAAAAGTTGATTCAGAAAAAGTAACAAAGAATCTTTAAAGAGGTCCCTAGCAGATTAGCCTAAAAATAGACTAAATTTTTTTAGATATCTAATTTGAATTAAATCTCCTAAAGATAACTTAATTTAATCAGATTTGATCTTTATTAGATTAGATCAAATTTGATTTAAATTTAAACTTTCAAAAAATATTATTAAGCAAATTAGAACTAAATCAAATCTTCTAACAAACCCTAACAACAAAACAAACTAACATAGACTAAAAAGTCCTCTAAACACATATCATTCTCCCCCTCTACAAAAAAAAAAAATCGTCTTCGAATCTTGTTCAATCACTTTTGAAAAACAATCTAGCAACTGAGTCTAATGTGCATGCCTTTTGTTTAAGATTGGCCTGAACTATCAAATTCAAAACAAACTGCACTTTGTGGTATTTTGAATACGTGAGACATATTCCATGTTGCCCGCTCACTATAAAATGGAATTGGTTGTCCTTCACTCTTTCTATCCATATTAATTCCTTCAAAATTCACCAATAGATCAGCAAAACTTTTAAAATCGGACATGTACACACTAGACAATGCATGGTTAGATATACGAGAAACTGGAGATTTTTTGAATATCATAGACACTAATGCACTCTTGTCTAAACTATAACTTTCAAAATTTCTCTCACAAGTGTATTTATTTCTCTCAGTTTCTTTTTTTTCTCAATGACTCCTCTCTCTCACTATTCTCTGACTTTTTCTCAAAATCCTCTCTTTCACTCATTGATTCTTTTCACTCAAACACTTACTCTTTTTCTCAATTTCTTCTTCTCTCATTCTTTTTCTTTTCTCTCTTGTTTTTTAAATTACTCGCATTCCAAAAATCTCTTTGAGAACTTTTGCACCTTTTGTTCCTCTAAGTACTTATCTACATCTACAGTATACTCAACAAATTCTTTTATTATTGGCTGTGAAGTAGAATTAAAGATAGGATTAGAAAAAGTCTATTGATGTCGATTTATAATATTCTTCTTGAAATCTACAATAGTAAATTTTGCCGTATCCTCAAACTTTGCTCCTTTAGAACCCTGTGTAGAATTGGAGTCTGAAGAGTGCCAAGTTGCCATAAATTGTTGTTGCGCCTTCATCTTAATTGTCAAATGGACTAAATCCTCTTTGTTATATAATGATAAAGTTCGACCTTATTTGTAATTTTTTTGTTTAATCCAATAAAAAATTTTTTCATAAGAACTTTAGGATCCTTTTCAATGTTAACCTTGCACATCAAATATAACAACTCCTTATGGTACTTTTTTTACTGATCTTGAACCTTGTTTTAACTGACGAAGCTTTTTAAAAAACTCTGGTCCGATGATGGCACACACCGATTTTTTATGATGTATGATGATGGTTAGGTCACTTGTGTTTACATTCATAATTAGTTTTTACCCTCAATTAACTCCCCACTGTTGCTTTTTACTACTCTTGAAAATCATTTTACTGTTGCACTTGTTACGGCCTGGCCCAAAAACCGCACGGGTCGGTCCGACCCGATCTCTACCCGACCCGGTCACGTGCCCTCTAACCGACCCGGACACGCGTCCTGTACGGCTCACACGCGGCTGCAGGACAACGTCCTCGGAAATATGGGCCTGTCCTCGTCTTGGGGCCCACTACTGACATGTATATAAGGGGAAGATTGGCTCTTCCCCCGAGGTACGTCACTTTCCACATCACTCCCCCTGCTTGTACGATTTCTGACTTAGGCGTCGGAGTGTCTTTGCAGGTGGCACCCCCCCTCGTCCATTCACCAGGTCAAGCGCTCGTCAGCTCGCCTAGCCCGCTACCAGTGCGACCCGAGCTAAGGCATCCTCGCCCCTTCACTTGCATACCCGACCTGTCCGGAACCCGATTACCGAACATTGGCGCCGTCTGTGGGGATTCCTTTGCCTGAATGGAAGTCGCGCCAGGTCCCGGCGACCGAGCTCGAGCAGCCGGAGTGGAGGGGGCAGCCTCCGTCGCCTCGCAAAGGGGAGGGCGGAGATCCCCCCAACGACACACGAGAACCCGACCATTCGGGGGAACGGGCGGCGATAGCGCCATAATAATGCAGGAGCTCCGCCACAGAGTCCAGAACCTGGAACGACAGCTGGCCGACCAGGAGCGAGATGGACAGTTCACCGATCCGAGCTATACCCCGTCTCCCGGGGAAGACGAGGAAGACTCTCACCAAAGCCGCCCGCGGCGCGTATCTGCATCCAGGACGGAAGCAGAGAGCACGCGGGAGGAGTCACCCATTCCGAGAAGACGGAATGACACAGTCATCTACTCTCGTGGCAGGCAATCCCGCCGAGCAGCAAGAGGTCGTGAAGACGGAGAAGGGAGAACTGGGAGAACACGACAACCCGTGATAATGGGCGTCACACCCTTCCACCGATCTATACTCGAGGTCCGGTTGCCGAAACACTTCGACAAACCAACGGACATGAGATACGACGGAACTCAAGACCCTCTGGAACACCTCACGGCCTTTGAGGCCAGGATGAATCTAGAGGGAGTAGGGGACGAAGTGAGATGCCGCGCCTTCCCGGTAACACTAGCAGGGCCAGCGATCAGATGGTTTAACGGCCTCCCGCAAAGTTCCATCTACAGTTTTTCAGACATCAGTCGTGCATTCCTGGCCCAATTTACAACGCGGATCGCGAAGGCTAAGCACCCCATCAACCTTCTGGGGATAACCCAGAGACAATGAGAATCGACAAGGAAGTACTTGGATCGGTTCAACGACGAATGCTTGGAAATTGACGGCTTAACCGACTCGGTGGCCAGTCTTTGCCTAACGAACGGCCTCCTCAACGAGAACTTCCGGAAACACCTCACCACGAAACCAGTTTGGACGATGCATGAAATCCAAACAGTGGCCAAGGAGTATATAAACGACGAGGAAGTCAGCCGAGTCGTGGCTGCCAATAAACGGCAGTCCGGTTACAGCCAAGCACGGCAGCCCGTCGACGGAGAGAGAGCAAAGGAAAAAGCTAGGGAAGAGGCGTCAAACAGGGCACCTCGACCGTTCCCCAGGGTCGGGAAATTCAATAATTACACCCCACTCACTCTCCCCATCGTGGAGGTCTACCAACAGATAGCGGAGAAGGGAATCCTTCCGAAGCCCCGAGCACTTAAGGACCAAACAGGAGGAAACAAGAACCTTTACTGTGATTACCACAAGGGGTATGGCCATCAAACACAGGACTGTTTCAACCTGAAGGATGCACTAGAACAGGCGATAAGGGAAGGAAAGCTAGCCGCGTTCTCCCATCTCATCAGGGAGCCGAGAAGGCGTTATCGCGATCAAGATGAGGAAGCCAAGGCGCGCTCGACCAGGCGGCGGCAGGAACCCGAAGGCGGGGACCATGGCCTCACCGTGATAAACGTAGTAACGGCAAAGAACGCCGCACCAAAATCCCGGTCGGCACACAAGAAGGACGCCAAGGTTTTGGCGATCTCATCTCCACCCGTGCAGAGTACCAAGAAACCTCCGTCCATTTCTTTCGGCCCAGAAGATCAATGGTTCAGCGACGCCCCGGAAAACCCTCCTATGGTCATAACGGCCAGAGTGGGAACCGGCCTCGTCAAACGGATCCTTATCGACACCGGGGCTGATTCAAACATCATGTTCCGCAACGTGTTCGACGCACTGGGGCTGAAGGATGCCGACCTGACGACCCACCAGCACGGGGTTATCGGGTTAGGCGATCACTTCATCAAACCAGACGGAGTCATTTCCCTACCGATCTCGGTAGGACAGTTGCAAGGCCGAAGATCGGCGATGGCCGAATTCGTGATCCTCCGAGACTCCACAGCCTACAACATCATCTTGGGAAGAAAGACAATCAATGACGTCGAAGCCATAATCAACACCAAGCTACTAGTTATGAAGTTCGTCACCGATGATGGATCCATAGGGACCATAAGAGGAGACCTCGAGACGGCGGTCGCTTGTGACAACGCCAGCCTTTCCCTCAGAAAGAAGTCCAAGGAAGCATCTGGCGTATTCCTAGCCGACCTCGATGCCAGAGTAGAAGACAACCCGAGGCCGGAACCAGAAGGGGACCTGGAGAAATTTAGCATCGGTGACGAAGGGGAAAAATTCACGTTCGTTAACAAGAACCTCCCACATGAGTTGAAGAAGCCTTTGATTGAAATGATAAGGGCCAACAAGGACCTGTTTGCATGGACGCCAGCCGACATGCCGGGCATCGATCCACAAATCATTTCACATCACCTAGCCGTCAAGCCGGAAGCACGACCAGTGGCTCAGCGAAGGAGAAAGATGTCGGCGGAAAGAGCAGAGGAGGTAGCCAAGCAAACGGCCGGCCTCCTAGAGGCAGGCTTCATACGAGAAGTGGACTACTCGACGTGGCTCTCAAATGTGGTATTGGTGAAAAAACACAATGGCAGATGGAGAATGTGCGTGGACTACTCTGACCTTAACAAAGCATGCCCCAAAGATTGCTTCCCCCTCCCCAACATAGATGCACTCGTCGACGCCGCGGCGGGGTACCGGTATCTGAGTTTCATGGACGCCTACTCCGGTTACAATCAGATACCGATGCACCGACCAGACGAAGACAAAACGGCGTTCATAACGCCAGGAGGAACTTTCTGCCACAAAGTAATGCCGTTTGGCTTGAAAAATGCAGGGGCGACATATCAAAGGCTGATGAACAGAATATTCCACGACATCATAGGGAAAACGGTCGAAGTTTATGTGGACGACATCCTGGCAAAAACAACACGACCTGACGACCTCCTGAACGACCTGGCAACTGTGTTTGCGTCCCTCCGTCAACACGGTATGAGGCTGAACCCCCTCAAGTGCGCCTTCGCCATGGAAGCCGGCAAGTTTCTGGGATTTATGATAACTCAGAGAGGGGTAGAAGCCAACCCGGAGAAATGCCAGGCAATACTTCAGATGAAGAGCCCGGGCTGTGTCAAGGACGTCCAGAGGTTGGCAGGGCGATTGACATCACTTTCCCGGTTTCTCGGGGCCTCGGCGACAAAGGCCCTGCCATTCTTCAATCTCATGAAGAAAGGGATGACGTTTGAGTGGACACCCGCGTGCGAAGAAGCCTTTCAACACTTCAAGGAAATCTTAGTGGCACCTCCTGTCCTCGCGAAGCCAAGGGACGGGGAACCACTGTACCTGTACCTCGCTATAACAAGCGAAGCCCTGGCCGCAGTTCTAGTGCGGGAAGACGGGAGGACCCAACAACCGGTCTACTTCATAAGCAGGGCCCTACAAGGAGCAGAGTTAAGATATAGCAAGTTGGAAAAGCTAGCCTTAGCACTCCTGACTTCCTCGAGAAGGTTAAAACAGTACTTCCAGAGTCACCAAGTGGTCGTCAGAACGGACCAAGGGATCCGGCAAGTTCTCCAAAAACCCGACCTGGCGGGAAGAATGATGACTTGATCCATCGAACTCTCTCAATATGACATACTATACGAGCCCCGGCAAGCCATCAAGGCGCAGGCCATGGCGGATTTTTTGGTTGAAGTAACAGGAGACCCAGGCGAAGACATGGGTACACGGTGGAAGCTCCATGTGGACGGAGCCTCCAACCAGACCTTCGGAGGAGCCGGGATCATCCTAGAAAGTCCAAACGGGGTCGTATACGAACAGTCGGTCAGATTCGAGTTTCCCATCTCGAACAACCAAGCAAAATACGAAGCCCTCATAGGAGGCCTGACCCTAGCAACAGAGGTCGGCGCAAAAAGGCTGGAAGTATGCAGCGATTCCCAAGTCGTCACTTCCCAAGTAAACGGCAGCTATCAAGCCAAGGACCCCTTGTTGCAGAAGTACTTGGAAAAGGTCAAAAGTTTGAGCCAAAAGTTCGACGAGGTCACGGTCCAGCATGTACCCAGAGAAAGGAACACACGAGCAGACCTCCTATCAAAATTGGCCAGCACGAAGCCAGGGGAGGGAAACCGGTCTCTCATCCAAGGCATGACAAGGGAACCTGCAATTGCACGACACATAACAACCCTAAGTTCTTCATGGCTAGACCCCATCACCAACTACCTAGAACACGGCCAACTCCCTGGTGACGAAAAGGAGGCGGTGAAATTAAGGAGAGAAGCGGCCAAATACGCCGTCATCCAAGGACAGCTGTTCAGAAAAGGGCTTAGCCAACCCCTACTGAAGTGCCTACACCCCGACCAAACGGACTACGTCCTCAGGGAAGTCCACGAGGGCTGCTGTGGGCACCACATCGGAGGAAGAGCCCTAGCAAGGAAGTTGATCCGAGCGGGGTACTACTGGCCGTCGATGATGACAGATTCCAAAGAGTTTGTCCAGCAGTGCATAAAGTGCCAACAGAACGCCAACTTTGCCAAGGCACCGGCAAACGAATTGAGCTTGCTGACGACTTCCCGGCCGTTCGCTCAGTGGGGAATCGACCTCTTAGGGCCCTTCCCTGTCGGCCCTGGGCAGGTCAAATATCTCATAGTGGCAATTGATTACTATACCAAGTGGATAGAAGCCGAACCATTGGCTAGCATATCCTCAGCCAATTGCAGAAAATTCATGTGGAGGCAGGTGATAACACGGTTCGGGATACCGGAAGTCGTCATCTCGGACAACGGCACACAATTTGCTGACAAAAAGTTCACAGAATTTCTCAACGGCCTAGGTATAAGGCAAAGGTTCTCTTCGGTAGAACACCCTCGGACGAACGGACAAGTGGAGTCCGCCAACAAGGTTATCCTTTCGGGGCTAAAGAAGAGGTTGGACAACAAAAAGGGTGCTTGGGCCGACGAGCTGGCATCGGTCCTCTGGTCTTATCGGACAACCGAGCAATCCTCCACCAAGGAAACCCCTTTCCGACTAACGTACGGGGTGGATGCAATAATACCCGTGGAGATCGGTGAACCGAGCCCGCGATTGCTTTTGAAAGGAGTAGAGGAAACTGTAGAAAAGGACCTGATTGATGAAGCCCGGGAAATGGCCCATTTGACGGAAACAGCGCTAAAACAAAGGATAGCCCTGCGCTACAACACCAAAGTGCTCAAGAGGGACTTTGAGCCTGACGACCTCGTCCTGAGACGGAATGATATCGGCCCACCGACCCCCGGAGAAGGCAAGTTAGCGGCGAACTGGGAAGGCCCTTACAGAGTAAAAAAGGTGATGGGAAAAGGAGCCTTTAAGTTAGAAAGGCTCGATGGCAAGGAGGTCCCGAGGACATGGAACGCGGACAACCTGAGAAGATTCTACTCCTAAAAGGCGGAACGACATGCCGGCTAATCTAGCTAAGTAGTCAATCCGTCATTTATAGTAACTTTCAAATCCTTTATGTGATTACCGAATAAGATATACTTGTGCAAATTCTCCACCATGTTCTATCTAAGTTTTTCAGATAAACCGTCCCATCGTGACTGACATCGACGTGCGATCCGGGACTGATCACCCCGGGAAGTCGTCAATCAACGTCATAACAAACAACTACACGAAAGGCCACGGGCCGCCAGTCTAAACAACTTCAAACCAAAAACGGTTAATAGGAACAATAACACGAGCAGGCGAGTAAACGACAAAGTATAAACCAATACGGTTAGAAATGATAACGCACTCAGACAAATAAAAAGCTTATCACGACAACATGGGCAAACGGCTAAAATGGTCATTAATCACAAGCCAAAATAAAACGGCTAAATTGTTCGCAAGCCAAAAACGGCCAAGACTAAAATAGTTTACAAGTCATAACAAAGCGACTGCACGAAAAGCTGTAAACAAAAAATTCACTTCTTGGGGACGTCGACAACCTTGCCATCAAGAATAACCTTGCGGACACCAATCGCCGACGTGTCGAACTCAGGAGCAACAACTTTAATTTGAGCTTTGAGGGCTTCCTCAGTACCCAAGATCGCAGCCTTGCCCTGCTTAACGACATCTTTATACTTCACCTTCCACGTTGCCAGCTCGGCCTCCGCGGCCTGCTTCTCTTTCTCGATCTCGGCCACACGCTTTTGCGCCGCACCGACCTGCTTCTCCAAAGCCATTTCACGCTCGACCAACCGTTTAACCGTCGCGTCCGACTCTTTCTGTTTCTTCTCAGCAGCTGTTGCCTTCTGTTCGGCGGCGGTAGCTTTCTGCTCGGCAGCGGTGGCTTTCTTCTCGGCAGCATCCAGTTTTTCCGAAGATTGAGTCAATTGCTCCCGGAGAGTTTCAACTTCACTTTTTAGTTCATTATTTGCTTTCCCAGCAGATTCCAACTTACGGCGGAGAGACTCCATCCCGGTCAGCTCAAACTCGGCCTTCCGGGCTATCACGGCACCGCGCAAAAGGGTGCGATACATCCACCTCGCCTGCGCGGCAAGGGAAGACTCGTGGAAGTACTCCTCGGTACCGGGAAGCAGCTGAGAATCTATGAAGTTGCTTGCATCAAAATTTCTCTCCATAACAGTAAGGGCTCCCTCGGGGCTAGACGACGCCGTGGAAGCCTTCTTTCTTTTCCTTGGGTTGGGGACCTCTTCCACCTCAACATCCGAGCCAAGAACAGAACCATCAGTTCCTACCACCTCGTGGACAGGGGAGGCATGGACGGCCTTACCACTCTCGACCGCGGCACCTTGAGTCGAGGTACCAATCCCATCGGTTGCGGCCTTCTGCTCGGGAACGTCTTTGTCCTCCGGAGCATCAGGTCCCTTGGAGGCGGGTTGCTCGTCACTCTCCTCATCGTCGCCACCACCAAGGAAAGTTTGAAACAAGTCGGGAAGACCCGTCACGGACGCCGACATATCCACTGCGGGAAAACAAGTAAGGTCGGTTAGTCGTCACATAATATCAACAAGAAAGGAAAAAGATAAAGCGTAAAGTAAAGAGCTTCTCACAAATATAATTACGACCGGAATCCCGATCACCCATGAGGAGGTGGGGATTTACTGGGTTCTTCCCAAAAACCGCGTTTAGCACCTCGGCAATCTGCTGATCTTCTGCCGACATGTTTTTATAAACTACCTTAATAAAACTATTGGCTCCTGCCCCGAAGCTCCAATAAGTCGGGATGAGCCGTACCCCCTCCAGAGACAACCAAAAGGGGTGGCGACCTTTGGCCGGACGGACCTTAAAATACTTGTCCTTAAACCCATGGTAAGAATCTTCGAACAAGCCGAAAATCTTCCGACCCTGAGTAGCCCGGAAGGACATGAACCCTTTCCTATGTTTCCCCTGCTTGGTAGGGTTTGTGAGGGTGAAGAAAAAGAGGAAGACATCTACGGACACCGGCAGGTCGAGATATTCACAAACCATCTCGAAACAGCGGATCGAAGCCCAACTGTTCGGATGCAACTGCGACGGTGACACAGAAATTCGGTTTAAGAGCGCCATTTGAAAGGCTGAGAACGGAATGCGAACTCCGACTTGAGTGAACATGGCCTTGTAGAACCAAATCCAGTCGGCGACCTGGCGGGGTTGGAAGTTGATTTCATACAACCGCTCGTGAGCAGCCGAGACGAAGGCGTCATAATTGGCCTCCTCGTCAGTCCCGCCACACAAATACCCGGCTTGTCGGAACTCGGTGAGCTCCTCTTCGCTCATTTGGTTGGGTGAATCCCTCACATCTGAGACGACCCAAGCATACTGGTCGTAAGCCGCAGGGTTAACGGATGCTCGGGAGACCGTGCGGGCCATACCTACATGGGGGTACCATCCAGTTAGTCTAAGAGATCGGTCGCTCGGGCCGAAAACAAACACCACCCCCCACGACTTCCCGACTAAAGGCAAACAAGACTAAAAGGCTAAAGGAACGAGAAAAAGCCTACCCTAGAATGGTACTTTCCCCCCTAACACGTCTACTCGCAACTAAGACTACGCAGTAACATCAAAAGAACCAAGCAACAAGCATACCGAAAATAATGCCTAAAAAGAGGAATGATTCGAAAATTACCTAAGTTGATGGAAAAAAAGGATGATTGCGAGTCTGGAAAAGTGCAAGGAACACGAACGGAGGCACCACAGCAACGCCTTGGAATCTTGTAGCAAGGAGGAAGAAAGGAAGAATAGGGAGTGTGAGAAAAGTGTAGAAATATCAAAACCGATCGTTTAAAAACTACCTCCAAAGCGCGAAACACCTGGGGGCAGAATGGTCTTTTCAAACGGGATTTTTCACCCCATTATGAGCATTTAATGCTCGGCGCAGGAAACGAAGCGATGAAAACGGCTGCTTTGAGCAACCAAGAGACGCGCGTTGGAGGCACATCCCTCCCGCGAGCAGCCGACCAGACGAAATGCAAGATGACACGTCATTGGTAGCTCCTACGACTACCATTGGCGCGTGGGGGCACTGTTACGGCCTGGCCCAAAAACCGCACGGGTCGGTCCGACCCGATCTCTACCCGACCCGGTCACGTGCCCTCCAACCGACCCGGACACGCGTCCTGTACGGCTCACACGCGGCTGCAGGACAACGTCCTCGGAAATATGGGCCTGTCCTCGTCTTGGGGCCCACTACTGACATGTATATAAGGGGAAGATTGGCTCTTCCCCCGAGGTACGTCACTTTCCACATCACTCCCCCTGCTTGTACGATTTCTGACTTAGGCGTCGGAGTGTCTTTGCAGGTGGCACCCCCCCCTCGTCCATTCACCAGGTCAAGCGCTCGTCAGCTCGCCTAGCCCGCTACCAGTGCGACCCGAGCTAAGGCATCCTCGCCCCTTCACTTGCATACCCGACCTGTCCGGAACCCGATTACCGAACAACACTCTTTTTTTTGTTTGACCTTGTTGTTCTTATTTTACCTTGCTTTGTTTTATGTTTTTTTTTTTTTTTTTGGTATACTAAATTGCTTTACCTAATGCTATAAAACAAAAGAAAATCACGAGACCGTAAGGGAACAATAAATAATAAAAAGAAGGAAAAAATCAAAGGAAGACACGATCTGACGAGAAAGAGGAAACAAAGAATGACGAGAAATAGCAAATAAGAAATGACGGTACCGCACTTGAACGAACAAAAAATTATATATATATATATTAATTAGAGTAAAAGTATATATATTAGAGTAAAAGAAGAATAAATATTGATTAATAAGGATTAATCTAATACTTAAAATTTGATACTAAATAATATAAAACGGATCTAGGATAAGATAGAAAATTAAAGAAAGGACTCCTCTACTTTAATTTAATTTTCTAAAGTAATAGTTAAGGGACTCATCTACCTCTCTTGTTCACATCCAAATTTTTTAAAAAAATTCAAAAAATTTCATTCATCAAAATTTGATTCAACAAGAGTGACAATGAGTCTTTAAATAGACCCCTAGCAAATAAATTTAAAAATAAGCCAAATTTTTTTATATATCTAATTTGAATTTAAATCTCTTAAAAATAACTTAATTTAAATCCTTCTGAACATGTATCACTTTATTTATTATATTTTATAAATTTTTTAAATAAAATTATAAATTGCAAAAACCAATAGGTATTCAATGATATTAAAAATATTTGTTACAAAAATACTTGGACTTATCAAAACCAAATAGAAAAAAGGATTACGCTTTTCAGTTTCATTACACTTTATCAAAAAACTATATTTAAACAAATACTTCATTATATATACGACATAGATTTACATAATTAAATTTTATTATACTATAAAATTATGATATAATTTTTTATTTAAGCAAATACTTCAATATATATAAATAATATAGATTAACCGAATTAATTTTACTATTATATTATTATTGTATTATACTATAAAATTTATTACAATACAATTCTTTGTTTTAACTTTTAGAGTTATATTGGTTGATTATGTTATAACTATAAAATACAAAATATCTCCAGTATCATTTTAGTTATCTAAAAAATTGTGTACAAAAAATTTATACCGTTCATTTTTCGTACACTGTGGGACTCTAAATCTAGTTCATAAAATTTGCAAACATGCCTCTAAAAGATGCAAGTGCCCATCTAATCTAACACTACGCTCTATACTATCCTCTTGGCTCCGGAGATTTTAGCGCTTCCGTAGATACCAAACTAAATGTACCACCAAATGAAATTTTTGTTTTTTGATGACATCCTCGTGAAAGTGTTCTTCAAACTAAAAGGAACTAATCGTGATTATAATCATATTCTAGGAAGCTGTTATAATATGGCAAGCCATCGTCGTTGAAGTGGAGGAGCGAAAAACATTCATCACAAAAGTAACAAGGGTTTTGTGGTGTCCATTTGTCATCGGCTGTTACCTTTGTAGCTCTGAATATTTTGCAAGCACTGCATTTCTTAAAAACCGTTTTCAGTTGAAAGGTGACTATTGGATAAACCGTCCGATTATGCACATCATCGGTATGAAATAACCTCATGTCTCGAATCACTAAGGTATGCGTGCAATCGCCCTGCAGATATACAAAAAGAGAAATGTCAGGGAGGCCAACATCTTTTATTAATATTAGCCAACACCTTATTTTTAACTAGGGTTTAAAGTTTATGATTTAGAATTTAGTACTTAGGATTTTAGTGTTGGCCAAGTGTTAGGCCAAAAATGATAAATTTTGTTGGTCACGTAGCATTGCTCGTACAAAAAAGAAAGCAACTGTGTCGTGATTTCTTCTAATATATTTTGAGCAAAAATTAGATGCACATCTAACATTCTATGCATAAGAAAAATCATGGTATTCAAGTATCTGTAGTTAGCCCTTTTACCCTCTCTCATGTAAAATTGCAAAAGCTAAGCTACACCTCCCTTTGATTTACCATACGTGTCTATGGGAAGAGGGTAATAACCAAACATTAATTCCGAGAACTAAAACAAAATTACCTGGTGACAATAGAGGTATCCAGCACCAAGTCGAAATAGTAAGTCACAAAAACGTATCTTTTGCATCTCAACTGATGCAAAGCGAGGCAAGTTTGATGCAGATACTTCACCCATAATTGCTTTATGTTTCTGGTGTAGTCTGCCACTTATAATATATTCCCATTTTTTTTGCACCTCCTCCTTTGAGTTTCGGAGCCAATCCAGTATAGGTTTGGCATAATTAATAGCAGATGGGTCTCTCAAATCAGTGTAAAATACATCCTACAAAAAAGTTACCTTTTTGTCATGTACAATGAATAAAAAATCACCTTAATACCAGTGTAAAAGAGATGCTTACTTCAATGAGAAAATATCCAGAAGGATCATACTGCCCAGCTTTTTGCATCACCTGGTCCATTGAGCAATGGATCTTGTCCCTTAAATCAGTTAAAGGCTGCTTTCCAAGAACTAACAACTCTTGGGTCTACCAAAATAAAAGTAAAAATATCAAATATGCAGAGATGAACCTTTTGTTAATCAGCTGTTTTGTGGTAGTTAACTTGTTATAGGAGAGAGTTTTTTTTTTTCAGAAATTACATATTGAATTTTAGCATTGTTAAAATCAATATAGTATTGAACTATTGATGTTGAATACCTTGACACACTGTCGAACATTATGGTAAACCTCCACGGATAGAAGAACTTCAGGAAATGTCACAGGTATGTGTTGTTGAAGATCTGCTGCACTGACCTGCCATACATTAAACCAGAAGAATGACTAGGAGCGCATACACATGGAAAGAAGAAGAAGAAGAAGTTAAGGCACATACAAGTCAATTACGGTTCGAACCTATTTGTAGTATAATAATGATATATTGGATACTGAACAAATATTAGGAGTCCATTATTGAGGAAGCAGCCAATGAAAAAACATCAATTCAGGATAGCAGCGAACTGCATCGAAGTCACAAATGGAAATCTTTAAGTAATGCCTGATTTATTTCCGACATGAATTTTAATGCTTTTAGTTGGTTAATAATGGTCATAAACTAACTACTTAAGAGATAAAAGTTAGACATATATATGATCCAACAAAGAGAACAACATAAACAAGAAATACAGCAATTCAATAATATAGAAGGCACGCATCTCTAAGTGCATACAACTTAGTTAATTACTCTAACTACTAACAGTAGGATAACATTAGTGTGCATATTTTCCAATTTGAAACCAAATGATTTTTATATCAGATAAGAATCTCAAAGCAACCTTTTTGGTATAATTTGTGGACCTAAGTGATCTCATCCTTTCGTTCCTGCCTGGTTTGAGGGTTTCATTGATCTTGCAAGCAGGACTAAAACAAAGACAAGATACATTAAATTAGAATAATAGATAGATCTGATGAAAAATGGAATAATCACATAAATAGTAATGATACCAACTTAAATGAATGAAGTCTTGCTGATTCCTTGTCTTCTTCTTGCCTTTGTTTGATTCTCACAACTTGCTCCACCTTTTCTATACAACCACTCTGTAAATTAATAAAATAAATGATTCTTTTTGCTTTTCTTCTTTTGAAAAGGAAAAAAAATTAGATATAAGAGAGAGATATTTTATATTGAAAAGCTAAATGATCATAAGTTCCAAAGGGATTGTGCACACATATCCTTTCAAAGTCTATATGTGAAAAGCTTCGATTTCCATTATTTATTCTAACAGCAAACTTAATTGAATCACACAACAGCAAATACAGAAACGGTTCTGACACATCCTTTGCACATTTAACATGCTTATATCCACTTGATCAAGTTTCGATAAAAAAAATAAAATCAAATCAAATCAAATCAAATTGACTTAAATGCAAAAGAACATAATTGAATCCAGATGATTTAGCTCATACACGAAACAAAATTGCAAACCAAGATGAAATGTTTAATATCCCATTTTAAAGGTGGTGGCCCAAGCCCAAGCCCCCGGCATTTTTTTAGGGGCCAACCCTTCAAGTTATAGTTCATGTATATATAAAGATAAAATGTCATGGCATATCATGTATGTCACTATCAACACGAAAGAAACAATTTAACCATAAAATAATGCCATGAACATAATTTCTTTTAGAGAGTTGGCATACCTCAAGAATAGGAGTATTTGTTCCTTTCCGTTTTTTCCTTGACCTCTTTTCATCACCCCTACAACAAATCCAACAAGAAACTCTTTACATTATTTGTTCACTGCAAAGTGTAAAACTTGATAGAGAAAGAAATTGAAAGAGATGCAATAAGATTGTTTTTTGTTAGGCTCCCTATATATGGCATTTTCACTAAAGAATTTACGACAAGTATCAATGTAGTACAACTACATAAACATTACTAAGATTCATGTATTTGACATAATTGCAACCAAATTGTTAGGTACCCTAACCCAAGTGAAGAAAAAAAAGAAGAATGAGCGAAAAGAAGCAATTAAGATAGTTAGAGAAGAGAGTGGTAAAATAGCTCCTTCGCCTTTTATTTTACAATAGAAGAATGAAAGAAAAGAGAGATGAAAATAAAATAAAGTGGGACCAGCTGATGTAACAAATAGGACAGCTGGAGAAGTTATTGGAGAGGGCACGAATGAGAGATGAATCCTGTTATAGGAGAGAGTATTGAGAGTGTATAAGATTGATGAAGGGAATCAATATGGCAGGAAGGATCTAGGCTGCGAAGAACCTTAGGAGAGTGGTGGCTCCTCAAATGCTACCTTGCTCCCTTCTTTTCAGTACTTAGTTCTTATATGAATATATCAGAGACTGAAAGAGTATCACCTTGATATGTTCCAGCTCCTCTTTTTCTTATCTACTCTCTCTCTTTTTTAATTCTATGCTACATCTACTACTCTTATTCTGTTGCTACTTTTAGTCTTGCACATATCCACAATAAGGTTGAAGGACAGAAGCAATACAGCTCGAATAAAAAAGAAAACTAAGAGTCTGAAACCTAGTATAAAATGAATTCAGATAAGGGCCATCTACATTAGTGTAATAACTAACAAAAAGTCATGCATGACTAACCCCACTTTGGATTGGTCTGAAGGTGGTGGACGATTTTCATTGTTCTCCATACCCTACAATAGCACTTCCATTAAATCTGTTCAAATATTAAACAAAAGGAAAAATATAAAAGTTCATGGAGAATACCTCAAATACTTCCTTCAAAGACATATCCATTAGCTCGTCCTCTGTAAATATTTTAAGATCATCAACCCTGAAAAGGTATCAATACCATTAACAAGTAGAGACCCTATGTATTAATGAGCAATGATGAGAGGAGGAAAACAATAACAGGAAGAATGCATACGAGACATCATCATCAGAGATTCGGGTGGCATCTTGTGATAATTCAGCCTCTAGATTCTGCATAAACAAAAAACAGTTTTTCAAAGAAGACTAAGGGGAAAAGGTAGCAAAATTGTTGGGACGGGGGGGAGGGGGAGAGAGAGAGAGAGACCTGAAGTTCAGAAATTATAGAGTTTTCAAACTGAGGAACCGTTGTGGAGGGGCTGACCATATTGGGAACATAAATGGGTCCACCCCTTGGAATTGAGAGATCACAATCTAGTGCTTCTGGAACTGAAGATTCTATCAAATCCATTTCCGTACAATACACAACTTAACCACCAAAGGCACAAACAGAGCTTCCTGCTCCAAATTACTAGACAAAAAGATCCAGGCAGGGGAAAGAAATTTGAAGAGGTTTAGGAACGAAGTAGGTTCTTTGACCAGGCTCCACTATCGTTGCTTCCACTGTGACATGCCTACTGCCATTCAAAAACATAATCATCAGATATAAAAGGATGTCCCAACTCATTCACCAGAATAAATGTCTGGCATTCATACCGAGGCTATAATTACAAATACAAGGTTTGGCTCAAATTTGGCCATCCAGTTATAGCCCATCACCCCAGAATCATGCAGTCATTTGAAACCTGAGTACTTGCCATTGATACAGGAAATCAAGTAGTTATTAAATTTGATTTGGTGAATGACTCAGCTGAGGCACCGAGTCAATATTCCACTAGTGGGTCACTAATTGAACCGGTTGAACAAGATATAATTATATAATAAATCCAAAATTAATTTATTCATTTGAGAGAAACAGCTAACTCAATTTAATGAGTACAAAAATATAAATAAACAAGTATAAGACATTTTTAACCAAAAGAAAACAGTAAACCCAATTAACCACTTAAAAAACAGATGACAAACAAGACACAATTAACTCTGAAACTTATCATAGAATTAGAGAGTACGCTGCCCAGCATCAAAACCAAACAATTCCAGTGCCCATTGTAAACAGCATAGTCTCACACTACAATATCTAGTACACTCCAGCATCAAACTAAAAGCTCATTTTGTGACAATTGCAACAATTGAAAATCAATGTTCAGAAGCAAAAATGACAGATCAATAGTTGAATTCATCAAAACATCAGATCACATAACAACAACAAATCAAGGGCCAAAACAATCCATCCATATTCTTCTTATGTATTATGTTTATGTTAATTGTATTCTCCAGGCATGGAGAAAATGGTAATAAAACTTGACAATTTTTTCAAATATTGACAATTTTGAATTCTGATTAAGTTCCAAATTTATTACATCAGCTGATCAAAGCAAAGAAAGCAATTTCAAGGGAAATAGCCCGTAAGGATGCAGCAGATCTTTTCACACATATTACAAATTGTTAGGCATTTGAAATGCCATATCTTCAAGATCCAAAAAGGAACAAAAGATTAATCAAGAACTGCAAACAATCATATGCAAGGCACTTATTATATCGTGTTTAATGAAGATGGATTAGGAAACCTAAATGGCAAGCAAAATAAGGCCTATCTCCTTCCATTTGTCTTTAATTAAATTCTAATGACAAGCAAAACAGAAGCAAATTAAGGCTCCAGAATGTTAATTAGTCCATTCTTTCTTAAAGTAACAAGGTTTAATCATACACAAGTAAATTAATCAAGCTTAATCACCCACTGTATCTTAACCCAATCAAATAAAATAGAAATTTAAAAAATATTCAATAATCAAGTAACCAAAAGTCAAGATATCGAGAGAGGCAAACAAAGGTACAAGAGAGCACACCGTTGGAGAGAGCTGACT
Source organism: Arachis stenosperma (assembly GCF_014773155.1). Classification (NCBI taxonomy): domain Eukaryota; kingdom Viridiplantae; phylum Streptophyta; class Magnoliopsida; order Fabales; family Fabaceae; genus Arachis; species Arachis stenosperma. The sequence goes on from NC_080379.1 coordinate 25,362,342, forward strand.
GGTGGCGAGAGAGTACAGAGGAAGTGAACGAAACTGGATGAGCAGAGAGCATAACAGCGGCGGAGAGAGGCACATAACACCAGAGGAGAGCAGATTGGCGATGAGGTCACAGGTTGCAGCCTCGCTGGAGAGATATTACATAGCAACAACGACGGTGGAGAGAGAAGACACAGCTAAGAATAAATCAATACCGCCTATGTAAGAATAAATAAATCATTCAATACTTAGAACTTCTTTGGATGAATTTATAAAAAAAGATTTTTGTTGAGTTATTTTTTTTAAAATAGTTTATGAAAAAATAAAAATAAATTTTTGTTTGGATATCTCATATAAAAATATTTTTTTATTTATCAATTATATTTGGGTATAACGATATAAAAATATTTATTTATTTATTTATTACATGAAAAATATTTTCTTTTAAGAAAAAGAGAACTTTAAAAAAAAGATTTAAATTATAACTTCTAAAAAAAGATATTTTTATTTTTCTAGTGCTTTTACTTTTTACTACTAGAAATTTGCCAAATACACTAAAAAATAAAAAAAAAAATTTCAAAGATTTTTTAATCAAAATAATGGCGTCCAAACAAGCTCTACGAATCAAAACTTTTTCCGCAGTCAGAGAGAAAACTATATGATGATCATTCGACTGGGAAAGATACAAGAAGGAGAGAATAGGCTAGTAGATAAGGTGAAAAAGTATCAATAGAGTGACAAAAGGGAAAGAAGAATGGCATAAAAAAGTGCAAAATCTACGGTGATTTCACCGCATGAAAAACAACCTATCTTCTTCAAGGAGGATACCATGGCTCTGATACCATGTTAAAAACAAGAGACTAAATTGGAGAAAAGATTTGTATATTATTGAATGTATTCAAATTGTCTATTCAAGTTGTGTAAATGATACAATATAAAATGATATTTATAGGTATTAAGAGAATCGTAATAATAAAGATCGTAATCTCCTATAATAATCCTAATTATTATTCTATAATAATAAGATATACTAAATAATACTAATTAATCCTAATTATATTCTAACATCCTACAGCAACAAATTCATCTCATTGACAATTTTCAACAACAAATTAAACTATGATAATTTTCAGCAATACAATTTAGCTAGGTGATTATTTCAACAAATTCAAGATTCAGTGATAGTTACAGCAACAAAATTGAAAAAGAAATAACAGGAGAATTTATTGGAACTCACCAAATCGGGGACCAGCTGGTTGCGCAAAGGAAGCTGACAGTGAGGCCTGAGGCAAGAATACGAAAACGATGACAATCCCCGACCTGCTGGTTCTGCCGCGGCGACGACGAGCGCAGGAAGGACGCGCGACTGAGTGCGAGACGGTGACGAGACGATGAGCTTGAGTGTGAGATCGGAGACAGTGATAGAGACTGGAGACGAGAGAGATTGCGTGCGAGAGTGACAATGAGAGAGATGAGAGAGTGACGAGACTGAGTGGTGAGTGCGAGAGGAAGGAGACGTTCGTTGAGGTCTTGAGGCTGATCGCTGAGCAGATTATGGTACATCGTTATGATGAAACCCGGACGGATCAAACCTTTTTTACGGGTCTGATGTTAGGCGGTTCGAAGGGTGGTTCAACTCGACTAAATGACAGAATTTCCAGTCAAACTGTGGCTATGTTGAGACGGATCCGATAACTGATTTTTTATTTTTTTGTGTTATAGCTTAAGTGGTGTTTCTTGACAACGTGGATATTTTGATGTTTTTTTCTTGAGACTGATATAGATAATTTGTGATTTTTGTTGTAAAATAAATAAATAAGGAAGATATAATAAATATAAAATAAAAAAATATAAATAAAAGAGTCTAGTATTAATATTCATCAATATAATTATTTTATTATAATAATAGAAGTAATTTATATATTTACTAGTATTATATATATTGCAACTTAAGAAGTCACAAAGAGAAATAGAAAGAAAAGAGAATTTTATGTGTTATTACAGTGTATATAGTTCCTTAGATTGCTTCACTATTTATAGGCGTGTGAAGTTTACCATTTCAACTTTATTAACTTATGTTTGCCATGAGAAGTTGAGTCCTTCAATATTGAAAACAAAATCAACCGCCCATATTAATGGGCATCCATTTTGATTTTATCACAACACTCCCCCTTAAATGCCCATTTAGGATTATACCTCGTTAAATCTTACTAAAGAAAAATCTAATGGAAAAAGACTTTAGTGAACGAAAAAGATTACAAAATCTCTTGTGATGGAAATTGCCTCATTAAAAACCTTGTCAAAAAAAACTAATGGAAAAAAACCTGACAAAAAAAAAGAGTGCAGTCTTCCCCTCTTGTTGACATCATTGAATGTTTTGAAATCGGCGCATCTCGAAAAATTTGTTTGATTCCATTCCAATATCTTCTGGTTGAAAAGGAACTATACCTTGCTAGTAAATTTACAGTAAATGATATGTTAGGACGTGTATTATTAGCAAGGTACATTAGCGCTCCAATTGTACTAAGCTATCGTACTTCATGACCAAGGATATCTTTATTTTCTTTTTTAGGAGGGAATTGATCATTTTCCACATCCAAAGACCTTACGATCATTCCGGTACTTAATAGATGTGACTTATCCATATAAAACTTCTTCAAGATCTTTTCTGTGTATGTTGTTTGATGAATAAAGATCACATTTTTTGTATGCTCGATCTGCAGACCGAGACAAAATTTAGTCTTTTCAAGATCTTTCATCTCAAACTCTTCTTTTAAATCATCAGGAGTTTCAATGATATTTAAATCATCAATGCACATTGCAATTATAATGAATCCAAATATAGATTTCTTTATGAAAACACATGGGCAAATATCATCATTCTTAAATCCCTTTTTGGCCAGATACTCAGTAAGACGATTATACCACATTCGTCCAGATTGCTTTAGACCATATAAAGATTTTTGCAATTGACTAAGTATAACCCCTGTAAATATTCATTGGATGATTTAGATGTCTTTAATCTTTCAAAGACTTTCATATGGATATCACAATCTAATGATCTGTATAAGTAAGCTGTTACCACATCCATTAAATGCATATGTAGTTTATGATATGCGGATAAACTAATCAAATAATGCAATGTTATTGCATCCACTACAAGGGAATATATTTTTTCATAATCTATACTAGGCCTTTGTGAAAAACTTTGTGCCACAAGTCGAGTCTTGTAGCGTACAACCTCATTTTTCTCATTTCGTTTTCTCAAAAATACTCGCATGTATCTAACAGGTTTTACATCTTCTAGTGTATGGACTACAGGACCAAAGACTTCACGTTTTGCAAGTGAGTCTAACTCAGCCTTCATAGCTTTTTCCCACTTCGGCCAATCATTCTTTTGTCAACATTCTTCGACTATTCTTAGCTCAAGATCCTTACTTTCATGCATGATATTTAATGCCACATTACATGCAAATATTTCATTGACAATTGTCTTATTTCGGTCTCATTTCTCTTTTGTAAAAACATAATTTATCGAGATTTCATCATTTTCAAAATTTTCAGGTACCTGAACATCTTTTGGCGTTAAAACTATATCATAATTTTAGATAACTGCAGTCTGCAAGTGTCCTTACTATGTATTTTTCAACAAGAATAGTATTTACCCTTTTTTGAGGATTTTTGTCTTTAGAACCGACAGGCCTACTACACTTCTAGCGTAAATTTGTTTCAGTGGCCACTTGTCCAACTGGGACATCTATTTAAATTGGGGCATTTTCAGCTAGTATATAGGATTTGGTTATTCTCTTTGTATCGGAAAATGCATCAAGCAATTTATTTGCTATTGTTTACAAATGTATCTTCTTTTGAACTTCTAGTTCATATTACCCTGATCGAGGATCTAAATGCATCAAGGATGATGCATTCCAATTAAGTTCCTTTCCAGGAAGCTTATTCTCTCCCCCTAATGTTGAAAATTTTGATTCTTCAAAATGACAATCCAGAAATCGGGTTTTAAATACATCTCCAGTTTGTATCTCAAGATACCTCATTATAGAGGAAGAATCATATCCAACATATATCCCCAATTTTCTTTGAGGTCCCATTTTGGTACGAGAAGGTGGTACAATAAGAACATATACCGCACACCCGAATATTCTTAAATGGAAAATATTTGGCTGCTGGTCAAAAGCTAATTGCATAGGAGAGAACTGATGATAACTTATCGACCTCAAACAAATAAGTACCACGACATGTAAAATAGCATGCCCTCAAACTAAAGTTGGAAGATTTGTTTTCATAAGTAAGGGTCTAGCAATTAATTGGTGGCGTTTAATAAGTGATTCTGCTAACTCATTTTGTGTGTGAACATGAGCTACTGGATGCTCAACACTTATTCCATTAGCCATACAATAAGCATCAAAAGCTTGGAAGTAAATTCACCAGCATTATCAAGACGAATTGCTTTGATTGGATTTTTTGAAAATTGTGCTTTTATTCGAATAATTTGAGCAATTAATCTCGTAAACGCCAAGTTGCGAGAAGACAATAAGCACACATGTGTCTATTGCGAAGATGCGTCTATTAAGACCATAAAATATCTAAAAGATCCACATGGTGGATGAATAAGTCCACATATATCGCCTTGAATCCTTTCTAGAAATTCAGGAGACTCAAATCCAATATTTACTGGTGATATCTTTAAAATTAACTTTTCCTAAGAACATGCAGCACAACAAAATTCACTATATTTAAGAATCTTATGGTTCTTTAGTGAATGTCCATGGGAGTTTTCAATAATTCTCTGCATCATGGTTGTTCCTCGATGACCCAATCGATCATGCCAAGTTACGAATTCATTTGGGCTAGTAAACTTCTAGTTTACAACGGCATCTGATTTAATTACACTAATCTTGGTATAATATAACCCAGATGAAAGTGAGAGTAACTTTTCTAATATAACATTTTTATTTAAATCATGAGTTGTGATACTTAAGTACTCATGATTTCCCTCATTCATAGTTTCAATATGATATCTATTTCGACAAATATCTTTGAAACTCAATAAATTCCTTAGAGACTTAGTAGACAATAATGCATCATTTATTATGAATTTTGTTCTTCCAGGAAAAAAAATAATAGCTCTTCCAGAGTTTTCTATCACATTGCCTAAGCTAATAATAGTATTGATATATTCTTCTTTTAGCACAACATGAGTAAAATATATATATTACTTTTGAGAATGGTGTGCGAACTTGCACTATCCACAAGGCAAACATCTTCACTATATGTCCTTGCCATTTTCTTCAAAGATAAATAATAATAAAATAAGTAGAAATATTTGCGCAATAAAATTATTTTCTTAATTGAAAATAATTTTCTAAAAAATATAGTATATACTAAAAATTTTATTATTATCTTGGCATATTCAGTAATTTTGAAATTCATAAATATTTTATTAAACATTATTTATATACATCATATTTGAAATTCAAATGTATAGAAAATAAAACTTAACAAAAAGTTTCTTACATTATTTGTTTACATGAATACTTAACAATCCCACATATTAAACTATTCTATCATTGATCAAATGACCAATATTTTCTTCAGGATCCTCAAAGAAATCAGATACATATAATGAGTGGTGTAATTTTCAGCAATATCATTTAAAACAAAATTTATTTCCTTTCCTTTGTCAACCTTTTTAAAAGATGCTTGATAAAGATCGACTAGGTGTCTTGAGATACGACAGGTACATAACCAATGACCTTTTCCACCAGAACAGAAATATTTATCCTCTATTGATTTATTTTCCCATTATTTCTTTTTTTATCCCACTTCTGGTGAGATTCTCTCTTGTGAACATAACTTTTTTTCTTTTATAATTTTTCTTGTTGCCAAAACCTTGTCATTTACCTCTTTTGAGGTTATGATTTGCCGCATTTGCTTCAGAAAATGGAGCAGCGCCAGTTGAGCGCGCTTCATAATTAAAAGCAACTCGTTGTTGCGTTCATTAACAAGAAGGCAAGAAATTAACTCAGAATTTTTTTTGAATCCTTTTTTTATACTGCTACAAGAGTACATTCGAGGCATGGAAGATCGAGAAAGTTTTCTCTAACATGTCATTATCAGTTATCTTCTTCCCACATAATTTCATTTGTAAGGTGATTTCAAATATTGCTAAATTATATTCATTTATGGATTTAAAATCCTATAAACACAAGTGCGTTCATTCATATCAGGTTTAAGGAAGTATCACCGTCTTTTGATGATTATACCTTTCTTCAAGGTCTTTTCACAAATCTGTATGATCTTTTAATGTGAGATATTTATTTTTCAATCCTTCGTCAAGATGACGACGAAAAAAAATCATGACTTTGGCTTTATCATTCTGAGATGTATTATTTTCAACCTTAATGGTATCTCTAAGATCCATTGAATTAAGATGAATTTCAGCATCTAATATCCATGATAAATAATTATTTCTAGATATATCAAGAGCATTAAATTCAAGATGAGAGAGTTTTGACATAATAAAAATTTATTACCTGAGTCTTCCTAAAATTTGATCAGAGTCTCGTGTTGATAACGTGTTGTAAAATAAATAAACAAAAAGATATAATAAATATAAAATAAAGAAGTTTCTTACATTATTTGCGCTTGGGGTAATGACGCAGCTAGTGAGGTTCAGACTTTAGTATTGATATTCACCAATATAATTATCTTACTATAATAATAGAAGTAACTTATATATTTACTAGCATTATATGTATTGCAACTGAAGAACTCACAGAGAGAAATAGAAAGAAAAGAGAATTTTATATGTTATTGTAGTGTATATAGTTCCTCAGATTTCTTCACTATTTATAGGCATGTGAAGTTTACAATTTCAACTTCATTAACTTATGTTTGCTATGAGAAGTTGAGTCATTCAGTATTGAAAACAAAATCAACTGCCCATATTAATGGGCATCTATTTTGATCATATCACAATAGTTTTTTTTTAATTTACAAATTTGAGGGTCAAATTTGTATTGGAGTATGGAAAAATTTTTGAAACATGCAAATTGGACCCCAATTTGCTTTATATCGAACAAAATTTTATTTCATCACAAATCAGATCCTCCGATTTGTGTACTATAAAAATCTAACGCTCAAATCTAAAGGTCTTTTTTTAATAAAACAAATAAAATTTATATAAAAAAATATATTAATTAACTATGATATTAAATTACATACAATTTTTTTCTATTACTAAAAAAATTGGCCCCGATAACTATCCAAAAAAATGTTAAGAATATATTTTTGTATTGAAAAAGACATTCTTCTGCAGGTGCTAAAAATAGGTGGCATGGTAAAAGAGTAAATGCGTATTTATGTTGCTTTTAAACTCTCTGACAATTCCTGTGTGATAACAGATCGTTTCCAAATAGTGATGTATATGAACAATTGATTAGATTTTTGAGAAAATGACAAATAGGTCTCTAACTTTTTTTTCGTGGACATTTTATTTTCCAATAATTAGAAAATACATTTACGTCTCTGACCCCTTCAAAATCTAGACAAATTTATTCCTCCGTTAAAGCCATTTTGTTAGACCTAACGAAAAAGTCTGGCGTGGCTCCCGTTGAACTGACCTGATCGTTACGGGAGTACACGTGGCATGGACCTTTTCAAAACAGGACATATACGTCCTTCCACTCCAAAATAGCCTCCAATTAAAAACTTTCAAAAATGCCCTTCTCACCACTTCTCTCACTTTCACCCAAATTCTAAGAAGAAACACCAAAAATGGCAACCTGGAACTAATACCACCACCCTCCTCATCTTTCTTCTTCTTCATATTTGCACTCTTTCCCTCACTCTCGCTGCCAAACACTATGCTCTCGGAACTAAGTTCTAAACTTGACTCATTCCAATCCAAAACCACAATCTTTTCCTCCGTTGAATTTGAATTTGGAACCTCGCTGGCGTCAACGGCATCAAATTCGACAGAATTTGGTTCAGAGTTAGTTAATTGGGATTGAGGTTGGGGTTTGGGTTGGGGTTCGAAAGAGGACGTAACACTGTTGTCGAGGTTGAATGTGTAGGGTACGCGGGAGCGGAGGTGCGTGAGGTGGGGATGGGATGAGGTAAGGGAGTGAAAAGAGAAGAATGTGTTGCGGCGGAGGCGCGTGAGGTGGGGATGGGATGAGATGAGGGAGTGGAAAGAGAGGAATGTGTTGCGGCAAAGTGAAGGGTATGAAGATGAGAATTGGAATGAGAGGAAAGGTTTAGAGAGAAGAGAAGCTTGAAGCGTGGACATTTGGGACCGTGTTAAGAGTTTGTGAATTATCAGTGAATGTGTCTCTTCTCCTCTCTTATTATCTGTGCACGTTGTGAGAGAATGAGAAAGAAGATGGGAGGAAGAAGAAGGAGGAAGAGATTAGGAAGTAACCTTATTGATAAAACGGCGTTGTTTTGAATTGGGAGGATGTATATGTCCTGTTTTGAAAAGGTTCATGCCATATGTGCTCCCATAACGGCCAGGTCAGCACAACGGAAACTACGTTAGACTTTTTTGTCGGGTCCAATGGAGTCGCTTTAACGGAGGGATAAATTTGTCCAGATTTTGAAGGGGTCAGGAATGTAAATGTATTTTTTAATTCTCAAGGACGAAAATGTCTATAGAAAAAAAAAAAGTTAGGAACATATTTGTCCTTTTTTCTAGATTTTTTATTTTGTATCACATTAAGGTCAATTTTTTGTTATATTATTGAACAAAATGAAATTATTATAGTGTATCACATTAAAGCCTTTTTGTTGTATTTTTTTTTTTTGGACTATAAAAGATATTTTTGGACATCAAAATCAAATTGGGCCATAAAAATGCTATTATAGTAATAATAAACAATTTTTTTATTCGTTATCCTGTCGGGACAGAGAATATTGTAGGCAACAAAAGAATAATTTTTTTAAATAAATAATTTAAATATTTTATTTATAGATATAGGTAATTTGTAACGTATTTATCAATTTGTATTTTTTTACATATTTTTTTTACACGGTAAAGAGATAAGACCAAATTTTATTTGGCTTTATCTCGTTTGCAAACGAGATATATGGAATTTGAAAAAATACATATACCTAGTTTATACTATAAACCAAGGTTTTGAAAATTGGTTCGAACTGACCGGTCGAATCGATCGAACTGCAAACCGATGACAATTACGGTTCAGTCATACTCCAAAATCACAGAAATAAAAATCGGAACAGAACTGCTAAACTGGCCGGTAATCAGTCGGTCGAAACAAACCGGGACTTGGCCGATTTTCTGAATTTGGCCAAAAACGCTGCATTTTGTGAGCTGATCCATTAACCACTACCAATCGTCCAATCTAGCAACCCTAAGTCCCTAACTCACTTCGCCGTCGCACATCGCTCATCTTATCGGCTCCCTTCTACGGTAAGCACTCCTCGGCTCCTCCTCTCCTTGTTGACGCAACCAGCGTCGATCACCCCATCCACGTTCCTCTGTCTCTGGTTCGTTTATTTCGTCTCTGTTGCTGGCTTGCTGCCCAAATCGCCTCTGTGCTCGCCTCTATGTACTCTATCGCAAGTGTTGATGTATGCTTCTTCGACGCCGTCGATGGTAAACTCCTCGACTCTAACCTGGTCATTCTTTTCTATATCGTTGTTCACTGTATCCTTGACTCCCTGACTTCCTAAATTAATTTTGGCTTCATCTTTTTGTCCAATTAATTTTTAAGATTATGAACTGAATTTGTGTTTTAAGTTTGGAATTGGATTATTTATTTAATTTATTGAATGCTTATGTGATTCTAAATTCAATTTAATTTGGATTCTAAATTTGAAATTAGATTCAATTTAATTTTTGTTACTGCTATGATTTTAGTTTAGTTTGAATTCAGAAATTAAAATCAGTTGCTAATTTAAATTAAATATAATTATATATTTTGGCTCTCTTAATTTAGATTCCGAGTTTAAAATTAGATTCAGTTTAATTTTTGTTGTCGTTGTGTTTTTAATTTAGTTTGAATCTAGAAGTTAGAATTAATTGTTAATTAATAGATTAAAATTTAAACTAAATATAATTGTATACTTTGCCTCTCTTATATTCATAAGATTTAAAAATTTGTAATTGAATTAAATTTTGTTTTGTGTTAGAATTGTATGATTATTGGTTTGAGGATCTCCACTATTCAATTTATGTAAAATGAAAGTAATGTTCTTATTTTTTATTACTGAAATTATTGTTAAATATTTTTTTATTTTGATTTTTTGTTGTTAATGTAATGACACATTAGTATTATTGCTAATTATTTGATTTGAATTTAAAAATTTATTATTTTGTAAATTTCAAGAATAAATTATGAATGTTGTGAAACTTTGAAATAATTTAGAAATTATTGAAATTGGAATATATGAAATTATACCTTAAATTTTGGATAATTTTATTATATATTTAATTAAATTGGTTTAACTAAGATTCAATTCTAGTTGAACTATTAAATTATTAAACTAATTACTCGACTATTAAACTATTTAATACAGTGACCGATTCGGTTTTTGCAACTTTGAAAAAGATTAAAAAAACCCCAAAAGCTACCCTCTTCCTCTTCGAGGCCCCATCCCCCTCTGAATCTCATCAAGAAGGAGAAGGACCTCTGATGCTCTGACTCTTACACTCCCAAAAAAGCACCGGCCACCGCCAGGCTACTCTGCTTCGTCTCGTGAGTTGTGACTTTCGCGTCGGCCCCTCTGCGTCTCCTTCGCTGGCTCGTCGTCTCCTCTGCCTGACTGCGTCTCTCGTCGCCGTCGCGTCCTCGTCCGGCGTAGCTCACCGTCGTTTCTTCCTTCTCGCCGTGCTTGGTCTCCCACTTCTCAGGTATGTTTTTTTATTTTTTATTTATTTATTCAGTTATTAACTTATTGTCATATTGGGTTATAATTTGATTAAGTGAACCACCGAAGAACTGATTAATGATGTTGATTAACTGAATTTGTTGAATCTTGATTGTTATTGATTATATTTGGTTGATTATAATTTGTTGATTAACGTTGTAATGCTGAAAATTTTTGCTTGTGATTATAAATTTGCCTCTTTTAAAAAAATATCCCCAAATCTGTCTTTATTTTGATGTCTGATATTGAAATGATCAAATCTGTGGTGGAGTTGAATGCTGCGGTAGCCATTGTATACAGTGTTTTGGAGAGGCTAGGATTCAGTGTTTGAAAATTTTGAATTTGAAAATTAGAAACAGATGAAGACGAAGATGAGTAGTTGAATTCATTGCAAATGGAAGGAAGATCCAGTAATTTTGTGTGATGGGAATATAGTGGGATTTAGAGTTGAATTTGTATTATAGTTGAGTTGAATTCTAAACTTGTTATTGATTATATTTGGTTGATTATAACTTGTTGATTCCTGGCAGATTATTCAATTTTTTATTCTATAGTGTAATATATTGTTCATTGTTGTTCTATGTTATTGCTGTTGTATATATGTTGACTATTTTATATTTTATTTACATGGGACCAGGTTAACCGGTTCAACCAGTGACTCACCAGTTGAACCAATAATTCAGTAATTCAGTAGTTTAACCGGTTCGATTACCGATTCGGTTCTGACAACTATGATTGCTCGAATTGAAATTGGAATTTTGCCATTCCACACTTTGCTTTAGCGGATTCATACCTATCTTTGTTTTAATTTGGTTGCTTCTTTTTCCCCAGGAATCCCGTGAGCGTGTTCCGTTATTATTCTCGCTCAGTTCGAAACCCCAATTTCTTTTCTTTTGCCATGGAACCTGGAAGATTTGATCCAACTTACTCTGCAGAGTTATTGAAGTACTTTCTCTTCAACCTGTGTCGTGCTTCTTTTTTTCTTCAATTTATTTTATTTTTTTGGGAACCTAGTTTGATTCTGATTTTTATGTTGAACAGGCATATGGATAAGCAGAATGAGATCCTTATGGAAGCCTATAGATCAATGCTCCATGAATCGCAAAAACTTCAGGTTCTTTGCTTAGCACTAATCCTGATTTTTCCTGTCACTAAATGTAATTTGTGTTTTTTTTACTATTTTAGCTATTCTCTTTGAAATAGAAATTACATTCTTCATTTAGATAGTCCTAGTTTGATGCATTTTTCAGTAACAAACAACAAATGTGATGTTTGTAAGAGAGAAAGTACTTTTTGGTTTCTATTGGGATTGTGATACTAATTTCTGGTGGCATGTATCAATGAATTTCCGAATAATTATTTATTTTTCTGTGTGACATGTTTGTATTAATTCATCAACATTAATTCAAGTTCTAATTAATAGGTCGAAGAAGAAATGCTTATGCACAAGCTCTATGAAGTTATGTCAGCTCATGGTCTAACTAAAAAGGTATCTTGATCAACTCATCTCATCTCGTTTACAGTTTAGGTTTAGGGTTTGATCATTTGAATCCCATAAGGACCTAACTTTGATTCTCACCGCTGCCATAAAAACCATTTTGATAGATTATCTATAAGTACATAAAACACTTGTAATATGCTCTAACTCTGGTAGGATGATTGGTGTTATATCTATTCAAAATCTTTTAATATCAGGAAATTAATCCTGCTTAATTTTTTTTTTTTCGATTACTGAGTTCGTCCGAAAGATTTATTTAGTAATTGGACATTCTTCAATATGGATAATCGCACTAAAAGATACATTTTTCTGTTTGATTTGTGGCCCATAAAATGAATGAGCATGAATTAACATACAAATTATAGTAGTTGTAATCTAGAATTTCCCTCCTGTTTCATTGGAGGTGCATTCCATATGTATTATATATTTAGCTTCAAATATGTTTATTTATTTATTTATGTATACTTGTGTGCAGAGTGATGGCAATTCTAATGCTGTTGATAATGTTGGAGCTTTAACTGAAAATAACTATAACGAAGCTGTTACACACCCCAGCAGTATAGAAACTCGAGGGCAACAAAGGGAAATTACTCCTTTTCGATACACTTATAGGAGGAGATAAGAGAAAATAACAGAATGCGTGAGAGGAATTGGTAGAATTGTGGAGAGAATTGGCTTTATTCATTCTCTTACTTCAATATTTCACTGGTCTGGAGAATTTCATACTAAAATCTCCTGCACTAGTGACTTCCTTCTTTTCTACTTCTAATTCCAATCCATCTTAGTTCAATTCTTCTATCTTCTGTATTATTATTTTGTACGGGAGATCTTATAGAAGCCCATGACAAACAGTGAGGACATAGTTTAGATTCATTCACTTGTGAATTTGGAACATATTAGGGGGAATGAAATAGATCTTTTTTTACTCTATATATCCTTTGCTTTGTTTTATTTTTTTTCTATAGTTTACTCTTTGTAAATGAATGCATTTTCTTGGCAGTACAAAAGTTATGAAAAAATTTTCACTGCAATGTGCATGACAACATGATCTTTGCCTTTTTAGCTGGATCGATGAAGCTATGATACTACTCTTAGTTTGATGATGTTAAAATTGCACTCAGTTTCGAGTTTGTTAAGTAGATAAAAGATATTAATGAAATTATAAAAGATATTACATCATTTTACATCATAGGATGTAAAGGAGATTAAGCACAAGTTTCTTGTGGCACAGGCAAATAAAATTCTGCCAATACCAGTCAGTGTTATGTTGATCAAATCAAAAGACTTGCGTTATGAAATTTATCGCTAACAATATTCGGCCAACTACTATAAAGTTTATAAACACATTTTTTACGTATGTGATTGGTTCAACTAGATTAAATCATATAGATTTTAATGTCATATTAACAATTAAATTAATTTTTAATTTATTCCCAAAAACTAACTCACCAAATGAAAAATATCTTTCACTCTTAAATTTTCTAAAAATAATACTTTTAAAAGAGGTGTCACTTATAATACAACAGAGTCGGAGATTATTTTAAAAAATCAAGTACAGCTATAATTTTTACAATGACTTCATATTGCTTAAAGTGGGAATAGCAGTTTATAACAATAGTAGTAATATGAACCGACCTCGTGCAGAAATTAAAGAGCTTTTCGTTTTCATAGTGCAAGCATGTCAATTCAATGAAAATTTGGAATCAAAATTGTTTCAAACGTGTTGAGTGGCTGCATGCATCTGGCACTATCCTATACATAAATGGACTTATTTATTTATTTATTTATTAGAAAAGAAGAAGAATAAAAAAGATTACAGCACTTCAATTAATATACTTATACATTTTATTGTGGTTCCTTCCTTTTCCAATATCCTACTATTTTTACAGCATTTTCGGTATTGTTTTATCCCCTGGCTTGTACAAATTAAAATGGGAATGGAATTGGATTCTGCTATCACTTTTGCTTGTTCTCCTGCTCTTGTTTGGTAGCTTAGGATCCTGGAATTGGAAATTATTTCCTTAAGTATAAACTTCAAAGTGGGCATTAATAGGCTCTGACTTGTGAAAAAGCAAGGGTATGTGTTTCATAAGATTGTTCTCTCTTTTCTCTAATGTCCTTATTATTATTAACTTTTTCAACTTCAGTCACACGTAATCCTTTCCTATAGTCAAATCATTTTTTTTATCATTAATATACATTATTGCACGAAAAAAAAAACAAAATAGTATTTCGTAACGTTGCATTTGAAAAAGATGACTGAGACTGAGAGACAAAAAATAATAGAGACTAAAATATAAAGATTAAATTAAGTTTTTATATTGTGTTGGATTAAATTATGCCTAAATATTATATTTAATTTAAAATAAATATAAAGATTGAGAGATAAATTTAAATTTTAAAAAGTTAAATATGCAAAGACAAACTATACCCACCTCCACTAAAGGGACTTAACATACACTAAAAGTCTAAAACATTTGTATACCATACATATTCTTTATGAATCTTAATTTAGAAACATATTAATTTTTTTTCCCAATTAACCACTACTTTGATGTCTACCAAACAAAACTAGATATCACAGGGTTTACAATATCTAGTAAGATTAAATCCCTAAGAATCTGTAACTGGCATGTACCAAATAAATTTATAGTAGATAGAAATAAACATCCCTATATGTAAATTTTTTTTGCAAGACTCTGTGGGATATAGATTGGTAGTAGCTATAGGGGTAAAGGGTAATGTATGGTTTGTTCTAAAATTATTAATGAGGTTTGTTCATAGGAATAGGATACACCAAAAATGTAACACAGGAGTTGTTAGCATTAATCAAATATGTATGTGTTAGACTCTTAGTTATTTCTATATATAAAAGTAAGATGTTTATAAACACTCATTTTTTTCTAAAGGTTAAAAAAAAGTAAGAGTTTGGAATTATAGTATGAACTATTTCTAAATTCAACTAAAAAGTCTTTAGGTAATCTCAACAATTTTTTTTATTTTAAATTCTAAAATTTCCACAAAAAGTTAACAAAATAATTTTATAAAAAAAATGAATTAATATTAATTATTTAAATGTTAAATGTCTATATTTCTTCTTATAAAGACTTATAAATAATCAAGTAAGTGCTATAAAAATTACAAAATAGAATTAAAAAATAGATACAATTGGAGATTATGTGTAAGTTAATATATAAATCCTCAAAGAATTACTTTACAAGTCATTTTTCCTCTGTAACCCAACCCACCTAATGTTTCAAAATAAAAGTAATTCATATGTCTAAATTTGTTTACTAATACATAAGAGAATATTTAGAAAATAATTAGATTAGAAAATAATTAAATCAGTTTTTGGTTTTTGTTTTTGATTTATAGTTATAGATTATGTTTACTCAATTAGAAGTACCAAAATAAAAATTATAGATAAATTTAATGTGAAATTATTATCTCAATCAAATATACCCTAAAAGAATCTAAAATTACCAATGAGTTATAACTCACACGGCATTTCGCCTTCTCTTCGTCTCAAAGGTTCCGGATTCGAATCCTATTAGCTGTAACTAAGAAAAAAATTTGGTAAATATGTGGAGTGTGTGGGTTTAATTTGGATTGGTTTTAAATTAAAAATTTATTCAATTTGAACACTAATTTTATTTATAATACGATTTGGGTTGAATAATTTTTGTAAAAAATTTGATCCAATGTAATTCAATTTCAAAAAATTTAAATTAGATTGGATTTACAGTGTTATAAATTAAAAAAATTAAACATACATAATAAATATCAACATAAAATTTTAAATAACTAACAATGACATAATAACTCTTAATAATATTTTAAAAAATCAATAATAACATAACAATAGAAATAAAATTATTAGTTAAAATAAATAAATAAATCTCATTTTAAACATAAAATATTTATTAAATAAATAATATATGAATAATAAAAAAATATATAATAAAATAAATATATTTTAAGTAAAATTGTAAATATAATAATAAAAATAATAATATTATAACACTGTTGGTTCGAAAATGAATTTTTTTACTACTAATGAGTTTGACCATAAAAGCAATGTTTTGACTATAAAAATAGAAATAGGTAAGTCAAAGTTAAAGTCGAAGAAAGATAGTATAAAAAATGTTAGGCGAAAAGATAGTTGTTGCCTTTCTTTGATTAACAAGATTTGCTGTTCGACTTTTAAATTGAGCAGAAGACGTAGGTGCGAAATTTGAAGAACAAACTGAACAAATGTAAAAATTAAAGACCAAAGAAAATACGGATATCAAAATTTGGAGTTCAAAATTCTTAATGATCAAGACAAAGTCATGACTAAAAAAAAAAGAAATAAAATCGTAGACAATATATTTTATTATCAGTCAATCTTATGGTCTATAAATAGTCAAAATTCAAAAAAAATTCAAAACTTTGATCTAGAACACTAAATTATTATATAAACTTATAAAATTTTTCATCTTCACAACATAACCAAAAAAATATAGAGTATAAGTGCATGTTAATATTAGAAGTCAATCTTTAATTCATTTTCTTTTACCTATTTAATTTATTGTTGTGCATTTTCTTTAAATTTTGTTTTGTTGTTATTGCTTAAATCAATATTTCGCACTTTTATTTTTTCTATTTGATTATTTATTTCTTAGTCAGTTATCATAAGTTTATCACTTTCAAATCTTGACATAAAATTACTTTAACATTAATTAAGTAATTTTTAGGTCAAGTTCATATTTTTTTAGAGGAATCATATTTGTTTTTCGATATTTGAGATTTGGATATAAATTCATTTTGATATTTTTTTATCGAAGTTTATCAAAAAAAAGTAAAATAAACATATTATACGATTTAGATTGGATTGAATTAATTTTAAAAAATAAATTTAAAATTCGATTCAATCTATATAATTTACAAAAAATAAAATTTAATTAAATCTAAATTAACGTAATTTTAATCCGTTTTCAGTTTGGGTTGAATTAAATATTAAATAAACGATTTAATTTGGATTTGAACACCATAGTCAATGTGTCATTATTTTATTGAGCCTCTAAACTAACCAATCAACTAATGAAGAACGTAACCGCGTAAAATTATGTGTCGATCTTTGGGATTGGGGTGGTGATGAATCATAAACGTGTGCAATAATGAAATCAAAGACAGTAACTTTCACTTGTATGTAGAAGGTTTTTCCCCATGGAATTGAGCACTACTACTCCTTGACATTAACAATAAAAAAGGATTTTAAATTCTACCGTGTTGTTAAATTGAAGTTGCTCATGCTCTTCCAAGTTCTAATTTAATGCCTAAAATGTAGGGGTTCTTTTGTAGGTTATGAAAAATTTTAAAATTCTAAATTCCTTTATTGGAGTGCTTAAACTTATTCCTTTATCACCGCTGGTTATGACTTACGAAGCTCACATAATTATATATCTATTATATTTTAATGACAAACGCTTTCATTTATATTTGGAAAGTAGCCAAACATTTTATTAATAAATTTACAAACCATTCTTTCATTTAACTTAACATGTGATTGTATAAGTATATTATTGGATTTTATTCCATTTACGCACAATATTTTCACCCGATCTACCTAGGATACTCATACTACTCTGCTGTTTTGTTCTCTATTTTGTCGGCAATCATCATTAATTTTGTGTCTACGTGTAATTGTAATAATCATCTTGCTGGCTACACATCTTGATGCGGTGAAGCTTGTTTTGTTCTGCTCATTTCAGTAGTTCTTATTCTCAATTAATTACCTAATTATTATTCTATAAGGGAACGAATCCCTTGAAAAAAATTTTATATTGATATACGTATATATTATAAGTTAAATTATACCAGTACTACTAATAAGAATGCTTCTCACATCATGAATTTAAGATGTGTACTGATTACTGAACACGTGACAGATACCCTTGAGAACACCTGTTTGACTTATTAAATGTACGAAAAGATGATTTACTCCATTTGATTCAAATATTTTCAATCTGGTTTCTATTTCGAGCTGAAAACAGAGATAGAAAAATGTTTGTAAAGAATGACAGGAATCAACCAGTCCAAAATGAGGGACACAGTAATAGATAGGGAGACAGAAACTTTTATTGGTAAAAAATGGTATAAGATGAAGGTAGATGGTGATTTTCTGAGAGTAAGAAGAAGATGAAAGCAAAATAATTCTTTTTTTTTGTATTTATATAATTATTTTTATCAAATAATATACAGAGAGAAATTTATATATGTCTAAAGTCTCTTTCTCTGCCTCCATCCTTTTGTTTTCATATTTCTGTCCCAGAGCAATATCTGTACGAAGCCTAAATGACGATTTTTCTTATCTCTTAATTTCTCTATGTTTATGGTCTGGCGTGTTAAGCCTAGGTAGAATACCGACAACTACGTACCACACTTAGAAAAGAGGAACACCGACTATGTCGGGAGCTTTTTAAGTTCAATTCTGCCCTTGGGATTCAATTTTGGATTCTGTCCTAAAATATTCATTCTTTTTAATCCAAGCTACTTTACGTAAATACATGCAAGCAACCTTTAAAAAAAGGTTATAAACTTGGATTGATGTAATGACTTATTAGTTCACAAGTTTATTTAAATAGGTATCGAAAATTAAAATTCTACTTTATACATGAAATTATCTTTTAACCAACGGTAAATTCTTAGAGTTTCGATCTGGAATAAATTAATCCTTAATCTCTTGAATTGGAAGATTTTGGTGAGAAAAAAGAGAGGCAAATGAAGTAGACATATTGCTATTCCTACAACAAATTGGACACATGTTCTCTTCATAGTTCATACTAATAAGAATGTTAAAGTGTATGATACTAGGCATTAAATTTGAAGCAGGAGTTGCTTTGATGGAACTGTATTTTACTTGCTCTAATGTTTACCACCTGCAATTCGCAAACAACATGAAGCCAAAAGTGTTAACTTGATATCGATTCTTCAGGATATTGAGTCTATTATCATCCATGAAGATAACATGGTCAAAGGAAACAAATTAAGAGGAAGAGTTGAGAGGACGAAATCAAGAAAACCCATCAAGTAATAGCTTAAAAGGCACTCTTAACTTTTTACTGATCCACGTTAGGTACGGGAACAACCACCCTAATTTAAATCCCAGTTACTTTTCATGGTCTCTAGAGGGGGTCAAAAGTGGGATCCAACTTCGGAATTTCACATTGGAGATGGTCTTAAAAACACAATTTCATCACTTCCCCTTGTAACTACATTGATTTAATTCTAGAACCCAGATGCATGCCAAGACCCTAACAACACGACCACATCTCCTGAACTACCTAGAAAGGAGAAGCTATTTGTTCTTTGCTTTGACCTATTAAAGGTCATAAGATCCTACCTTTATAAGAGAAACCTAATATCAACAATCAGATGTATCTTAAGAAAGCTACATAAAAACATGTCACTTGGCTTCTTCTGATCCCTTCAGATAGGGTGATTCACCATCACCACTGTTATGAGCAGCAGCCGAATTGCCCTGGCCATCTCCACCTGCTGTCCCAGCTTCCAGGGCATCTTGCTTGCTTCCACCACGTGCATCATTTGGACCTGCAGTTGAAGGTTGGCCACCACTGCTGCCACCTCCAAGACCAGCCTCGCCATGCAGTGGATGCATGCCGTTATTTATCCCTCCAGGTCTCAGTCCCATTTGGCCCTGGATGGCCTGCTGGTGCAAATGCTGCTGCTGCGGATCCTGCATTTGATGTGGGTTACCATATTGCATTGGCATCTTTTGAGCAAAGAACCCTTGTTGCTGAGCCATCGCTGCAGCCTGAGGGTGTTGCATATAGTATCCTCCTGGTTGCATCATAGGGTGTGGGGGCATCTGCAAGCATTGGATAAAAGGAGGCAATCAGGACGTGGTTAAGAGCAAATGATAGAATTCGAGAAACCAGTGATGATTGAATCTTCACCTGTGCAGGCATAGCTGGTGTTTGTGGCTGGGCATCAGCAATTGCAGCTAAATACATTAAATTCTTTTGAAGCTGAGCTTGGTACCTAGAACATCAAAGCATCCAACAACCATTATATAAAACCTTGCCACAAGTTATTTAAGACAAAGCAAGAATGTGATCATTACCAGCCATGCAGACAGATTAAGACAGGCTTGATAAGGATAAAGAATTAAGAGTAATGTCCATTGCTATACGTAGAATAGAATTCCTCTCTAAACTATCCTTCTGCCAGGATTGAAATGACAACTGATAACAACTGACATGAGTGAATTTAGATACTAAAACAGGAAAGTGTAAACTTAAAGGGGAAAAACTTCTCAATCTCACCAAGTATAAAGTATTTTTCTATAGAAAACTTTGGAATAACACAACCAAAAGTCACATTAGATCATTCTTTATCCATGACTAATACAGATATGCAAACTGCCAAGGACTCAAGGCTCAGAGGAGAATATATAATATGACAAATCTATTCAAAGCACTATAAAAATTGAGAGAAGACTTACTGGGCACATTCAGCAAGTTTTCCAAGATTTTGATTGTCCAAAATTGCCAGAATCAGCTTCTTGTTGTCATCAAGATACTGTGTTGTGTAATAACAAACAGGGTATAGAAAAAAAATTAAGAATTCTTGCTGCCTATTGGATAAAACTCAACTTGTATATAATGGGTATTGGGTAGTAAACTCATCACAACAAGCAAATACAAAGAAAATTAAGGTGAATTGTCAAAATTGACCCCAAAGACAAAGGGTAAATTGAATATTTCTTTGACAATTGAAAAAATTTCAAGCACATTAGTATCATTTACAACCTAGCTTACATATCAATTCATTAACTTCAAACTCTCTAACAAGTAACAACTCTTATCTACATAATCAGCTTTCCACCAAACATATCATGGACCAATCAATTTATTAACTTCAACCCTCTAACAAGTAACTGATCTTTCTAGGGAAAGGCAAAAGTAACATTTCATATAGGCAATTCAGAATTTGAGAACTGCTACAGATATCAAAATTAAGAACTTTAGTTTATCAGTTTGCAAACCCTATTCAGAGTGAGAGCATACCTTCTGAATCTGCTCAGTGGTAATGTTTGCAGGTGGGAAGGAAGGCATCATCGGCATCATTGGGGGTGTCTGCTGCATCTTCTCAAAGTAATAACGCCCAAAAAACACCCTAAAAACAAATCAACTGTTAAGAACCCTAAACGCAAAGCCCTTGTCAGAAAAGACGATAACTTTGAGAGAAATTAGCAGCGGCGGATCACGTGAGCAGAGGAGAATCGGAACGGCAGAAGCAACGGTGGAGCACGGTTGGCAACGAAAAAAACCCAAAAAATCAGAATAAAACCGAAAAAAATAAAGTCAGTAACTCAATTCAACCAATTTTACACCAATTTCACTGCAATTTAACAAGAAATGAACAAAGCCAGTAACTCTATTCAACCAATTTCACATCAATTTTAACAAGAAATAAACAAAGTCCGTAACTCAATTTGTCATTTCCACTAAATAAACAGTAAGTATCTCATCTCATGAACAGAATAATAATTAGGGTTTAAACAGAACAATAATTAGGGTTTCTAAAATATAATTACTTGCAATGGAGGAGGTGGACGGCGGCGGCGACAAGAGCTCGGCGGCGTGAAGGTGCTGAGTAGCAGCGGCGAGAGGAGCAGTCGGCGGCGGCAACAAGATCGGCGACGTGAAGGAGCAGTCGCGGAGCAGGGGCGGCGACGATGGGAAACGGAGACTGCTGGAGGCGGCGACGATTATGCGGCGACGTTGACGCGGAGAAAATGATGCGCCGACGATGAGGCTGAGAAGGCAGCTGGAAGACCTGCTGGAGGCGGTGACGAGTGGGAAAAGGAGATGCGATCTCGCGGTTGTGAAGATGGCGAAGCTTGCGGCTGTGTTGTTGTGAGGGTGGCGGTGGCCGGTGACTTGACAGTATATATCAGTATATGTGGGTGAGGAAGTGAGAGAGTTTGAATTGTGAGGGAATAACGACAGAGAGAGTGAGAAATTAGGGTTCAGGTTTCAAAATATATATATGAGGATATTTTAACAATTTTACACTAATGGTTATTAACTTATTATACGGATATTTACTGGATAGAAAGGTCCTCCACTCCGTTTATAATGTTTCTGGCAAGGTAAAAAAGAAATTAATAATAAAGAAAATGGGGGATAGATAGATAAATACAAGGAATATGTTTAGGTACTTGTTTGTTTGTGGTGACACAAAACTACTTTACCAAAGCAAAGATTTGGTGTGGGTTGGGTACAAAGCTCAAATCAAGTACTAGTGGATGTGGATATTTGTAAATGAGACCCCATGTTTTGCTCTTTTATTGTCTCAGTTTGACTTTGACGGTTGCTTCATTTTTTGTTGTACTGTAGAACGCACCAACGAAATTCTTGAATCTCAATCTTAATTTCATCAAAGGTTAACACATTGTTTGAATGAATGGAATATAGAAAAAAAAATGAATGCATGAAAAAGAAAAATAGAGTGAATGAAAAAAAATAATGTAGGACCTATTAAAAATTTTTCTTCTAAAAAATGAGATAAAAAAAAACGTGTAAACAAAAAAAGTGATAGATTTTTTTATTCAAAAATGAGATAAAAATAGTAATAATTTTTTTGTTTCAGCACTATAAATACTTTTTTTTTACGTTTTATAATACACGATAGATTTTTTTTTTCTGTAACTATTAGTATGAAATTTTATGTCTTAATATAAACAATTATTAGTTAACAAAATTGATCTCTTATTTATTGTTAATTTGAATGTTAAATCTCTCCTATAAATAAAAGAATCATTAATAGGATTTTACATGTTCTTATAATAAACATGATATCCCTCTTTCCTTTCTAGTCTTGCACGCTCATTCATATGAGATAGGATGTTCGCAGTGCGGTATGATTCGATTTTTAGAGAAAAAGTCATCCGATTCGAACGTTTAATTTGTGTGCGGTGTAATTTGGATTGAATGAACTTTTTTTGGAAATTCGATCTGATTCGATTCGATTACAAGCGGTTTGGATCGATTTGGATTTGTGGTTTTTTAAATAAAAAAATTAAATACATATAACAAGTTTTTTGGCTGTGAATTTTCTTGGCAGGTGTGGAGTGCTTGGATATCTGTGTTTGGCCGGCGCTGGTCTTTTCCGAAGTTACTGAAGGACCATTTCCTAAGTTGGACAGATGAGTCGCATAGGAAAGAGGATCGAAAACAGTGTTTGAGGTGCTTCTGTGCGATCATTTGGCACATTTGGATGGAGCGGAATAGGAGGATATTTCAGAATAAAAGCAAAGGCATAGAAGATATCATCAACATGACCGTGCTTAGCTGCGACGAGTGGAGAGGTGTACCTTCCTAGTGTTGTTGATGGCTATATCGGAGATGACATGCGGATTTCATTTCTTTGGGTTTTAGCACTGTTTGGAGTTGCCTGTCTGTTTATGTTGTTTGTTTATTGCTGTTTGCTCCACTTTAGTGTGTTGAGCTTTTATTTTCGAAAAAAAAAATTTAAATAATTAGCAATAACCTAACAAGTCTTAACAATATCTTAAAAAGCCAACGATAACATAATAATAGAAATAAAATTATAGGTTAGTTAAAATAAATAAATAAATAATATTTTGAACATAAAATATTTATTAAATAATAATAATACATGAATAATAGAAAAATGTATAACAAATTGAACATGTTATAAGTATAATTGTAAATATAATAATAAAATAATAATATTATAGCACATTGTGCGGTTTGGATTGGATTGGATCGGTTATGAAAAATAGATCTGAAATCCGATTCGATCTAGCGGTTTGCAAAAAATAGAATCCAATTAAATCCGAAATAGTACGGTTTTAATTGATTTTCGGTTTGGATTGAATTAGATTGGATGAGCGATTTAATTTGGATTGATTTGAATTTGAACACCCCTAATATAAAAGTGTAAACTTTGTAGTTATTTAACTTTATAGATATTTGCTCACTAATGGAATTTGATTGTTTGGGAAGTCACCCACTTTGTCTCTCCAGGGATTAGTCATTGAACTTCAAGATATTATTTTATATCGTAGCTAATTAACCTAAACCATTTTACAAATTTTAATTCTTTTATTTCAAATTCAATGATCAATATTTAAAATTTTTATTAAGCAATCTATTAATTAAATATACTGAATACTGAAGAAATATACATTGAAAATTAGATTGTTTCAAAATTTACTTCACATATAATTATCTATGAATTTTGTTCCCTAAGCGTGCGTTTGGTTGGTGTCTCTAGACACTAAAGACATGGACACGGTGGCACATGTCCACCGTTTGTTTGTTGAGACACAAATTTATGATGGACACGGTGGTACATAAGTATACACAAAATACATGTTTTTAGTGTCTCTCCATTTAGCTGAGACATTGAGACACAGTTTATAAGACACAAGATTTTACATTTTTATCCCTACTTTTTTTTTAAAATTCCAACTATATCCCTAATTAATCTAACCCTAAATCCCCCTTTTCTTTCTTATTATCTTCTCTATTCTGTGTTTCTAACTCCAAAATCCTTCCAACCTCCACGTTTCTTCCTCCATCCTCCCTCTTCCATGGCTGTGTCCCTCTTCTACACCACCGCCATAGCCATTGCCTCTCCTCTCTTTCTCATCTCCTTCTCTCTTTCTCTCTTCGCATCACCACACCCATCACTCTGCTTCTCCTTCCATTGTTGTGCCCCTCCATGCCGTTGTCACGGACCGCCACCATTGACACCTCTTCTTTCTTCTTTCTTCTTCCTCCTCTTCTCTCTTTCTCTCTTCACACAGTCGCGCCTATCACTACCATGAGTCATCATTTTCGGTCAGATTTATTTCTCTACATTCATCAGGTGTTGCTCAGATCTATTCGTCTCCACTATTACTTGAATCAATTTTATTAAGAAAGGCGAAAAAAACCAAAAACACCCAAAATAGTTGTCCATCATTCTTGAGATCTGTCTTCTCATTTTTGTTTTTTATTTATTTATTTCAACCTGTTTCATTTTTTTTTAAATGAGAAAATTAAATTGCTGATGAATAAATGAAAGTTGAAGATAGTATTTTGCAGTGAAGTTAAAAAATTGCAGGTGGCAGTGGTGGTGGTAGAAAGCTATGGTGGCAGCAACTTTAATGTTGGTGGAAGATGATGGTAGAGAACTAATAAGGATAAAATGGACATTTGAATTAAATTGTTGTGTCTTGTACACTGTTGCCAAACACGTTAAAAAATTTATGTCTATCTGTGTCTGTGTCTTTTGGTATAGTTGTGTCTGTGTCTATATATTTTGAAGACAGTAACCAAACGAAGCCTAAAGTATTAATGTCAAACATATCTTAAAATACCAAAATCTTTAATATATACTTTTGAAGTTTAACCTTTATCAAAATAAAATGTGACTAATAATTTAAAAATAGAATTATTTAATAAATTATATTTTGCTTTTACTTCATCCCTCGAATAAATTTCTAATTCAACTACCGTTTGTAGTCCATAAATTGAGAATCAAATTCAATTTATTTAAGACTAGTTTAAGCTTGCTAACAGGAGTAAGCTTATTCGTCAACATGGGGAGCTTATTGATTATTAAATGTGATATACTCTGCTAATCTTGGACAAACTCCTCATCATAAATTTTAAATGCATATATACTAATTAATTTTGGTCTCTACCATTAAGGTAAACTATAAAAATCCCACCGATTTTTTAAGCCACTAACAAAAATACCATACTTTTATAGTGTTATATATATATTTCAAAAAGTATTTTAAAGATTAAATTTTGTTACATTTTGCAAGCATGATTAAAAGCATAAACCATTTTGGTCTATTTTTTTATGTACATCATAAATAGTTATCAAAATATTCTTACACAATTTTGAATTATATACATGAGGGCTTTGTTAAATACAAAACTTGGAGTTACTACTTATTACTTATTTTTGTCGGCCTAACAGACAAACTAATGTTAAAAAAATGGCCATCCAGGTATAAAAATCAAGAATTTTGATACTAGACAGAAAGCCATTCCATGATGTACATAACTTGAATCAATTCGTTCTCAAACCTATTGCAAAGACACAATGACAAAACAACAACAATTAATCCATTTCTTACCGCAACAAAGAATGACGACTTGTTTCTCATACAGGTTTTACTTGCTCATTTCGTTTACTTTGCAGCCTGGGAGATCTTCTAACTGGACAAGAACTGGTTTCTTTGAGTGATGTGAGATTTTTTTTCGAACATTTTCTAGTGTGACTAACATGTTCCTCCTTGCAGTCACCCGATGATTGTGTTACTCTGATTTTCGTTGTCGAAACTGGAGATCCAACCATGCTTTTCCCAGAATGAACTTTACATGGATTCCGGTCAAACACACCTGTCAAAGATTGATCGTTGTTTGGATTTCCAACTTGGCTTATTGGTGCAGCTACTAAGACTCCATTTTCACCATCATCCATCGTGTCAACAAGTGACTGAGACGATTTAAGACTCACAATATTGTCCTTGCGTTCACCCTCCACAGTTTTCTTGCTATTGCTGCATTCCACACTATTTTTTGATACGGATTGCTTTAAAACATTGGCAATTGAATTCTCTGGTTCATTGCAGATATTCGTTTTTGCTTCGAGAATTCCATCATTGGACGATGAAAAATCATGTCTCTCTGCCGAACGATTATCACGAATGGAAAATGGGATAGGATCAATAGCCCTATTGTGTAAAGAAGCATTTAGCTCACAAAATCCAGTATCCCCATCGACACATTTAGCTCTAAAACTATGAGCAGTGTACTTTTGCCAATCGTCTGGAAATCCCAACAAGAAGTCTTCACATACCTGTTTAAAGAGATTTAGCAGCAAACACTAACATTAAGACAATTGATATCTGGTTCATTAGGAGAATTCTAATCCTAGCAATTGACTATGGAGGTAGGTAGAGCATCTTATATACTTTTTGAATTTGAGTATAATTTTATAAAGTAACCAACTATCCCGAACCAACTCTAAGTAATGCTCTGCTGTTTGGTACTTTCTTTTTGTGTTCTTGAGTTTTGTACTAATAAACAGATTGTCAAATACAATTTAGAATAGACTCTCTTGATTCTTTTTAGGGTAAAGTATATTTTTTGTTCCTTAACGTTTAGTTTCATTCAATTTTGCCCTTAACGTTTTCAATTTGTATCAAAATTACCCCTGGACGTTAATTCTTTGTAAAACTTTAGGGACAAAATTGAAATAATTCAAGGGTAGTTTTGACACAAATTAAAAACGTCAATGAAAAAATTGAATAAATCGAAAATGTTAGAGACAAAATTGAATAAAATTAAACGTTAATGATATTTTTGAAAAAAACCGCAAACGTTAAGGACAAAAAATATTTCTTTACTCTTCTTTTTATATATCTGCTTGTGCCATCAACTTGGAAGGTTGATAGTCAAAGCATGAATTGGTTTTCTACACTAGACTAGACTAATTTGTTGTTGTTGCTCTTGGTGCACAAGTTGCATTTGCACGAGTGAAGTGATTAAGTTCACCTATGGTAATCAAAAACCGAATAAGATAGGAATATGAATATGGACATAGTACCTCACGTGGGAAGCCATTCTGAAACGAGCGAGAGCTGTTAATGAAACTACTAAAGTGAAGAGTGACTCCGTCTTCAGTCTCCAAGACATTCGCCTCGTGCCTCTTTGCAATCACTGTCGATAAGAACATTCTCTCTCTCCTGCAGGATAGACAAGAACAAGGGAAATGTAGTGTAATGAAACATAAGTTCAAAACAAACTTAGAAAAATCAAATGAAAAAATAAGATTAATTGGTTGATTCTTACTGGCCATAAGCAATGCCACCAACCGCTAAACCCTGGAGTGGAAGGCAAGGCTTGGCAAGCCACCAATCAGACATGAAAACCTGTGCAGAAGAGAAGAGAAGAGTTTATTTTGTACTACTGATATTGGAATTTGAAGGAACAGAAGAGAAAGGGGATAATATACTTCACATACATATTTTAAGGGGGGGAGGTGATGCTTGTGACTGGAGAGAGGAGTTCCAGACATTAAGTGAGTGATCGCACAGTGAGGTGACAACAGATCTATTTCAAATTCTAGAGCACCCACTATGGTAGGGGTGGAAACAGACCAAGTACTTTCGGCCAGAAGACTGTTTAGAGATCCTACAAGAAAAATTAAGCATGTTGAATGTTTTATCAGGAGAGGAAAAACAATATGCCTGCACCAAGATGAAATTACTACATAAGAAACAAGAAATTTATATGAATCAACCAACCTCCTTGAAGGTCGAAAATGTACGGCCTTCTACAGCTGTTAATAGCCTGATGAGGCAGCACAAATGAACATAGAGGCAAGCATCTAACTAACAAAAAGAGAGAAAGTGACAAGCTACAATCTAAATGAAGAGTTTAGCTACTGGTGATCTGGGGGACAGGAAAAACGGCAGCACTGAGTGTTGACTTGGGGCAGAGAGTAGCAGTGTTGCGCAACGAGGAAGAGAGAATGAATATGATGGAGACAAGGGTAATGGAAAGAGTGAGGAATAGTGAAGCACCTGAGGATGGCAGAATTAGGATTCCAAAGATTCAAATAGGAAATAATATAAAGTAATTAGTATAGTAAAAATATTGGGAAAAAGGGAATTTATCACATATGCAGCAAACAATTAAATGTTTTAAGAACCACACTGCAATATAGTACATAGACTCAACACTTTGAATCTAAGCAAAATAATATTGAAAACAAACTTGCAAGACAATTTATATTAAAAAGAAGAAAAGAAAATGAAGTCTGGAACAAGGAAAAATTAATACAAAGTATAAAAACAAAAGGAAGCAATGAGAGTTTATAAAAACAGGACGTTATGAAAGAAGACCAATGCTTCACTAAAACTAAAGAAAGCATCATTTGAAGATATAAAAGTAATTCCAGTCATAAACCAAAAATAGAAAACAAAAGAACAAACAAATCCGTGAAATCAATACTAAAAACACAAACTAATAACAGAAACAGAGTTACAAAACGCAGAAATGAATGCGATAAAGCATAAATCAATTCCTTTATATCAAAACAATGTCCTAGGCAGTAGATACTAATTTACATCATGTTGAAAGAAAATTAGAACAAATTAGAACACCAAAATTAAATAATTAAAAAACAGCAACCACAAAACTTAGATGAATCAGTCCCACAAATTATCATTACTTCCTTTTGTTTTTACACTCTATATTAACTTTTTCTTTGTTCCAGACTTGATTTCCTTTTCTTCTTTTTAATATAAATTGCCTTCCAAGCTTGTTTTCAATCTTATTTTGCTTAGGTTCAAAATGTTGTGTCAATGTACTATATTGCAATATAGTTCTTAAACATTCAATTGTTCTGCTGCATTATGTGATAAATTCCCTTTTCCCCAATACTTACTAGACTAATTGCTTTATATTATTTCCTATTTTGAATCTTTGGAATCCTAAGCTGCATCACTAATACAGAATCCATAACTCAAACCCTAAACAATAGAGAATAGAATAACAAAATAATAGAGATCAGAATCAATAATCAGTAACTAAAAAATAGAGAACAGAATTTGTAAATCAGTGATTAATCAAGAAAAAAAAAACAGTAAATCAGACATTCCAAAGCTCAAACTGAATCATCAAACATCCCTCAAAACTCAAACAGAAAACAGAATCTTCAAACATCCCTGCCACAAACAGCAAAATAAAAGAAAAATAAACAAATAGCTTACCAGAGCAGAGAAAGAGAGAGCCTTCGGTCTGCGCAGCTGTGAGTGAGAGAGAAACGCGAGGGAGAGCGACCCAAGGGCGCCGGTGCGAGAGAGAGCCGAGTTGTCGTCGCCGCCGGTGATTCCGGTGCTTTCTGGGCTCTGGGCGACTTTGATCCGAGAGGGAGAGAGCGGGAACGTCCGATTTGTGAAGTATAATTTTTTAAAATTTTTAACACACAAAATCTACCCTCCTATTTGTAAACCTACACAAAACTCAACCTCTCATTTGTAAACTTTAATTTTTTTAAATATAGATATGACCTTTTAATTTGTGTTTTAAAATTTTAAAAAAAATAAATGAACAAATTAGACCTTTTTATTTATAATTATCTTTATATTAAATTAAAACACACCACTTTTTTATGAGGGAGAATAATACATAATAATTTTCATATAAAAAAATCAACCTTTAAATTCATGCAAATTTATATTCAAAAAAAAATTCATTCGTAAAGTGGGTGGCATTATAACAAACAAACAAAAAATGAACATCTAATTTTATTTTTATTCGTTTAAAATTAGAACAAGACAATTTTTGTAAAAAATTCTTATTTGAGGGTCTCTAAAATGAGTCATCACAGCTTTTTTAGCATCTTCCTTTATCAAATTTGGCAGAAAAATTCTATGTGACAGTTACCAGATCTAACGTGGACGTTTATTTAGATTTAAGTGTCATGTTGAATTAAGAGGAATAAACAGGGGTTGATTTGTCCTCCTGCCTCCTTCAAAAATGACGTCATTTCGTATGCGAAACAACAAAAGACAAATCCTAAAACACCATGATTGAGAGTGAAGAACGATGTTCGTCCTCAAACTTGCGAATCAGAGACGATAATTCGACTTGCAGCATGAATTCTAGTGAGAGTGTTGGAGCTCAAAGGAAGAAGAAATAGATATCTCCAAAGTGCTATTGCGTGTCTTATGTTATTAAAAAAAATACAATTTAGGAATAGACTCACTAACCCGAATGGCGACAACAGCTATCTCCACTCAACATCATCTGTGACTCCATTAATTGCGCAGTTAGAAGCGTCGTTTGGGTCCTTCTCAGCGACCTTGTTAGCACCCTTGTTAGCACCACAAGCAACTACTCCATCTAGTGTTTCTCTTTTCATGCGAAGAATATTACAAGGATTTGGTTATTTTGTAAATACGGATTAAGGTTTGGGGTTATGTAGGTGAGAGCCACGTTTCATTCTGCCATTCCTCAAAAGCGACGTCGTTTTTGGAGGAGGCATGGGGACAAATCAACCCCTGACCATTTCTCCTAATCCAACATGGCACTTCAGCCTGAATAAACGTTCATATCAACACCGATAACTATCACATAAGATTTTTCCGTCAAGTTTGATCAGGGGAGACGATGAAAAGGCCGCGATGACTCACTTTAGGGACGAACAGGAGTCAACGTGAGTGTCTTTTTTGACAAAGATCGCTTTGTCCTAATTTGGAATGGATAAGGATCAGGTTAGGTATTTACTCTAAAAAAAATTGGAAGTCATTTTTCTTGTATTTTATCTATTGGAAGAATGTGTGAAACTTTATTCCTCAACCAGGTCATCCTAAAAAAAAACCTACTTCTTGTTCTTTGACTGTGGTAATGGTCTGCTGCCAAGCAAATTCTCAACCCATTTCCATGTAAGGTTCTCGAAGAGTCAAACGTGGATGGAGGATCCCAAAATAACTATATTTTGCACAAATAAAATTTAAGTGTTTATATTCTATGTCATACACATGGCTATTAACTTTGCTTCTCCTTATAACTGAAAATCTGAAATTAATTTGTAGACATGCTTTTGCATACTTCTTTCTCCTTTTAGACTTGGTGGCTAAGTCGATCCAGATCGACTTTTCAACGGTTGACATAATTTTTTTTTATGACTCTCTCTTAATAGTAGTTCATGTTTAAATTTGTGATCTTATCACAAAATTTGAATAAAGAACTCCAAAATTTAAATGCTAAGAAAGAGTACACATAATCAACTTTTTTCATGTATTGTCATTGACTTCTTGAATTTGGTTTATCTTTCGCTAATAAATTATTTATGAGTATATTTTTTCTAATCGTTAGATAATTGAGTCTTAAGATTTGTCTTGAAGTGTGATAAACTTTCAAATTAAAATTAATTCACAGTTGATAGGGAGGGAAAAAAAAGATAAGGTAAAGAATAATAGGCTCAATGTAGGGATCTTGTTCAGCATTTGTCTCTGCACATATTGTCAATTATGCAGAAGAATTCTACCATATATACAATACGTTAGTAATGGAATATATTCTGCTAGTAATGCCAAAAAAACTTGGTCCAGGAATTGTGCATATCTTCACATGTTACAACATAAAATTTTTTTTGGGGTAAAGGAAAATATTATTACTAAATGACATGGAGATCATAGTAAAATTTGGTGAAATATCACGACATTGAACAAATGCGGAAATTGCAAGAATATAACACAACATTTGTTTACAGATTAGGCAGTGATATAAAGATGCAAAATTATATTTGACAGATGAGATATAAATATAATTATTATGTTTAAAAATATTAAATTAATATATTTTATATTTTTTTTAACAGAAAAAATATTAAAATATTAATAAAAAATATATTTTTTTATTTTTTTATTTTTTTATTAATTTTTTATAATTATATATTTTATTTTTTTTTCTAAAATTTTTGTGTAAAAAAATAATAAATTAAACTTTTATAATTTATTTTTTTTATATTTAATTTATTATTAGACAAAATATAAGAACATCAAAATACAAAGTTTTTTCATATGTTTTTTGAAGAGGGCAAAAAACCTTTTTAAAATTTTAAAAAATAATTGCATTTTTCAGAAAAC
This sequence comes from Arachis stenosperma, assembly GCF_014773155.1. Lineage (NCBI taxonomy): Eukaryota > Viridiplantae > Streptophyta > Magnoliopsida > Fabales > Fabaceae > Arachis > Arachis stenosperma. The sequence continues at coordinate 25,395,422 of NC_080379.1, forward strand.
AAGAAGATGCATTTCAGTTCGAAATGATGAAACTGGTTTTCATAAGAGATTAAGTGAAATGCAAATGAAAGATCGAAATAAAAATAAAAAAATTTCACCACAAATATGAAAGGAAAATTATATAAGGAGTGTTATGTGTATCCACCTTGCTAGGGATTGGATGTCCTATTATATAAATGGGTTAGGGTTAGCGTTTGATGTATACATAGAGATATTTATTTCAGCTTCTTAATTGTTTAGTGATTATTTTCAACCTATTTATGTTTAAAATAATTTAACTTATTTACTTACATAATTAATCATATTTATATACTAGTAAATTTCACTTTTATATAATAATCTGTCAGTAACGAATTAAGTAATACCGTATACGCACTAAAATGTTAAGAGATATTTTCGTTTAGGTTTTAATTGTCATCGTATAGAGATAAAGAGGGAAAAAAAAATATTGACTGCTTATTTATTAAAAAAAGTCAATTTTGAATTCTTGCTATTTTTAGTTATATATAATTTTATTATAAATAATTTTTAAGATAATTTACATTAATAAATTAAATAAAACTTAAAATTATGCAAATGTTCTAAATCAATTTTTATTGTACGTCTGTCTTAAAATATTTCTATATAAATCTAATTAAATTTATTCGATTTAGTATATATACTACATCAATAATAAATCGAATTTAATTTATTTGATTTACTCTTTATGCGAGATATATATAAGACGACGTCTCTGGTGGTCACGCTATTGGTGATTATAGGTGACTAAGCGTTGACCACTCAATAAAAAATTGACAAGTGACTTCTGTCCAAGCAGTCTTAAATAGTGTTTAAGTTCACTAATTTTTTCAAATTTTAGTGCTAACCATTATTTCTGGTCAAGAACTATGTAACTGAATTCTAATAAAAAAAATAGATCGGTATCAACAAGATCGGAGGACACCTCAGCCAAATAGCAGCATCAGTAACACTTGGATCAGATCGGGTATCTTAGTAACTGTCTCTGCTGGAGTGGTGGTGACGGATATCAAGTTGGAAGCTTAAGAATGCAGAGGCAACCATTGAAGACCAGAACCGATTTGGAGAAGTGAAGCGCATCTAAAAGTGGAGTCAGGCGTCTATTCTGGCAGCAGTGATGAAGTCCAGACACAAGTAAGTCCAACCAAGTATCGTAGCAACCATGACAAAGAGAGTAGACAAGGTATCGATAAGCAGCGACAGCAGCCTGTTACCATCATTTCACTTGTCATCTTTGGCCTTAGACAAAATATAGAAAGAGGGCTGCAACGACGGAGTATTATTTGGTGGCCACAAAACTCATCTTGTCGAGCATCAAAGTGGCGCAGAAGACCTTCATTTTAGTCGGGTTGGGTGAGATTCGAGTCAGGTAATTTGGGCAGATGGGTTAGATTTGTAAGACTAAGCCCATGATATATATATATATATATATATATATATATATATATATATATATATATATATATATATATAGTTATTTACTTATTTATCATATTTGTTTTTTACTGTTATTAACAATGCCAAACCCAAATTCAAACATTTTCTTCTACTACACCTGTAAGTCATAAATTGATGCAACCAACCTAGTCATTATAGCCACCAAATATAAATGTCACCACAACTCACCTATATATAATAAATCAAATGAAGCTATTAACTACTTTTTGACATTTTTATATTAACTTTAAAAGATAAATGTCAATAAAAAAAATAGTAAATCGAATCAACTTGATTTGATTTAACTATACGTGCTACACCAATAGTAAATATTTAATTTATTTTATTTATTATTTTTGCAACATATATATAGTAAATCGAATCAAATTAATTCAATTTATTATTTATATAACTTTTTGACATTTTTATATTAATTTTAAAACACAAATGTCAATAAAAAATACCTCTTATTTGAATTCAAATAAAATATAAAAAAATTAAAATAAATAAGAATAAAAATCTAACTTTTGTGTTTTAGTTCAATTTTTAAAAAATCTACATTTTTTATAAACTTGTGAATTTAAAATGGAACAATAAACGATTTCTAAAAATTCTTTAAAAATTATCATTTGATTCATTAACATCTAAAAAGTCATTATCGAGACTTTTGATATTAAAAAAATTAATATAAAGTATAGCTCTCCAAGATGGTATAAAGATATTCTAGGACAAGTATGTAACAAAAATTAATTTAGGATATTTGCATAATTTTAAATTTCATTTAGTTTATTAATGTAAATTACCCATATTTTTATCCATGATTTTAAATAATATAAATAAACAATAAATATTGAAAATATACATTATAAATATATTACAATAAGAAATAAAAATTATTTTCTTTGTTAATTCATTTTTTATTGTTTTATTTTATAAGCTTCTACTTTTAAATGAGTTTATATATAATTGGGTTAGTAACGTACAAAGTTAAAAAATAATACTAATATTTATATAAAATTTTAATGACGAATGTAGCAAATTATATTTTCTATTTTTCAATATAAATTTGTTTTTTAATTCTAGATTTGTTAAAAAATTCATACATTTAAAAAAGTTAATATATAAAATTTTAAGACAAAATACACTCATTAAAAAAAAAGTAGAATTATAACATAAAATAAAATGAGTGAGAGATTGGAAAGGATCCGGAATACACATGTTCAATTGATAACGGAGGAGAGAAATAGAAGAGGAAGGAAAATGGATGAAAAAATATTGGTGGGATCCACCAATTTTTTTTCCCTCCAACAATGGAGAGAAAATTAAATCTCTCTCTACTTCCAATATTACCCCTTTACTTTTTTGATATCATTTATACTATAAGGATAAAATTGTCTTTTTATAACATTTCTTTCCTTCATATTTTTCCTTCATCCAAACACATCTAAAGAAAATAACAATCCACTCAATTTCTTTCATTTCCTTTCTTTCCTTTCTATTTTCTTCCTCTCTATTTCTTTCCTTCCAACCAAACATAGCCTTAATCGAATGTGCGTGTACATTTGTGTCATATCTCTAAGCTGAGTAAGCTTTCACCTCTCAAGTCTCAAGTTCCAAGTTCAATTCTTGCCACTGATGTTTTCTTTTGTCGTCTACTAAATTCCCTGGGTTTGTTTGGATGTTAGAAAGAAAATGGAAGGAAAGAAAATGAGAGGAAAGAAAATAAGAAAAAAAGTTGAGTTATTTGTGTGTTGTTTGGATGAATAGAAAATAGATGGAAAGAAAATAGAGGGAAAATTTTCTTTTGTTTGGATGGAAAGAAAAGTGAGAAGAAAGAAAATCATAATAATATAAAATTACATTAATACCCTTATCATAAAATAAAGTATAAATATTTTTATTTATTTATATTTTATTATATTTTATAAATATTATAAAATATTATAATTTTAAATATTTAATTTAAATTATTTATCTAATATATATAATATTTGAAATATAAATTTCTATTATAATAATATAATAAAAATAAATTTATATTAATATTTGTTAATAATATAACTAAGGGTAGTATTGGAAATACAAAAATATCACTTTTCTTTTAGTTTTTTTGCTTGTGATGGAAAGAAAATTTTTTTAGTGGAACCCATACTAAAATTTTCTTTCCTTCCTATTTTTTTTCATAATCAAACAAAGGAAAATATCATTTTTCACCCATTTTCTTTCCACCCATTTTCTTTCCATCTATTTTTTCTCCACTCATTTTCTATCAAACCAAACATAGTGTTACTCTGGCTTCCGTACCAAGTGGCTGCGTATTAGTTACAATCTCTAATGATGTACATCACAAAATAGGTTCATGTACCTAAACAAGTGAAATGATGTTATTTCTTATTTTTTTTATTTTGTTTTATATTTCCATATATATGCTTTAGTTTATGTGATATAATTTGTTTCTTAAAACAAAAATTAATGTTTTGTTTATTTATCACAAAACTATGTTTTTATTTGTGTGTTATAAATATTGTTTTAAAATTATTTATTATTTAAAAATTAAGTTAAAATTATTTTTTATTTTTTAAAATAATTTAGAAATAAATATTATGGTAACTAATTCTATTAATATTAAAAAATTTACAAAAATTTTAGTATAATTTAACTATTTTTTATATCAAAATTATGGATAAATTTTGTCGTATTTTTTATTAAGCAAACTACAATTTCTACTCACGAAAGTTGAAGACGTTGACATATCTACCAATCAAAGATAAAAATTACCATTTGTACCCATAAAAAATGACTTTTGCAAACAAAATGATCTAGACCCTAAAAAATTAAATGAAATTCCTAAACTACCCTTCTCTCTAGTCTCCACCACTACTACCATCGTCTTTCCCGTCTTCATTTTCACCGCTTCTCATACCAAAATCTGTTTTAGAGAGCCAGCCTCTCCCTTTTCTCTTTTCTCTATCTATTACGTGCTATTGTTCTCTTTGATGACGTCGTCGTCATTCGTGGCCTCGCGTTTCATCTTTTTGGTCCCAATGAAAGACTGCCGTTGAGTGGTGGTAGCATAGCCACGATCAGAAGTTCACGTCGAAACCCATAAATTCGAGATCTTCGCCCTTCCCCATTACTGCTCCATTAAGATAAATAGAACTTGTTTTCACCTTATTTGCTCCGCTTCTCCTTCATGACGGCATTGTTGCTGGCCATTCGTCGTGCGACACTGGTGTTCAAAAGGGTTCTCTCATCGACTTCTTCAGCCGAGACTATTTCGTGCCACCCACAACTGCCTTCGTCTAGAGAGCTTGATTCTGCATCCAGAGAGGTTGGTACCAGATCTAGAAGCTTTGATTGTAAATTTGGCATTTTTGTTTCTGAATGTTTTGAATGGATGTTGAGTAGTAGAAATTTTGAATTAGAAAATGTCTTGAGTTTATGGCGAGAAGGAGTAGATCTGGCAAGGACTAACCTGGCGACGACGATCTGGGGGAGTTGGAGATCACTGGAGGTGACTGAACCATCTGAGGGTGGCGTGCGAGGGAGGATGAGGGAGGTGATTATGATGAGTGAGGCTGCCTCTGTGACTGAGAGAAGGGAGGGCTAAGAAAGTGGAGATTGCGTTGAGGGAGGTCGTCTGGGAAGCTTGCGGATTTTGGATGGTGACAGTGATGGTGGTAGTTGGAGATGAGAGTGGTGATGAAGAAGAGTTTGGGTGGTGGTGGGATTTGAGTTTAAAAAAGTAGTGGTGAAAATAAGGGTAATTTAGAAATTTTAAGTGATTTTTTAGTATTTGAATAATTTTGTTGTGCAGAATCTATATTTCATAGGTACAAATAGTAATTTTCTTCTTTTATAAGTAAATATGTCAACGTTTTTTATTTTCGTTGGTAGAAATTATAGTTTACTCTTTTTTATTAGATTAATTTTAATTAATTTTATTATTTTCTAAAAAACTAATTAGGTGGATAAGTCTATCATCCCATCAACCTGGCATACATCCATCGATTCTCATATAAAATGAGGTCATATCTAAAATAGTTTTTAAAATTTTTAACTCGCATTAATTAAATTTTTTATTTTTTAAAATGAACAAATGTATCCCTTATTCTCATAAATTTCAATTTTTTGTTAATCTAAATGTCACGAATCAAGTAATATGTGGAGTTAAATGCAAATTTGGCACTTAACAACTACAAACTAATGTAGACATACAATAAATTCAATTTAAATTAGTGTCCAAAATTTATTTAAAAATTTAAAATATTCAAATTAATCTATACACAATTATAAAACCCTAACTCCTAAATCTACATTTTCATCATTTGCTTATATGTTCTTCTACTCCTCTTCTCTACTGTTTGTTTCGACTTATTACTTTCAGCTTCAACAACTGTCTCGCAGCATAAATAAATAACATTGCTAATAATTGTAATATTAATAATAATCAATGATGATAATACTCAATAATAATTAGGAGGACAAAAGTGAAGGGGCTTAGAATGGAAAAGAGACTTTAATAAAATTGAATGTTTAGAAATTTCTCCCAAAAGCGAATGAAATTGCTATCAAAAGACACCAAAAACCATCCCCAGCAATTCAAAACAATGAATTTTATTATTCCCATAGTGTATTCAAATCTCTCTCCCTTCCTTTCTCCTATCAAACTCCCAAACAATAAAATGTCTAATAATCATCAATTCCAATCCTCATCTTTCTTTTATACTTTATTAATGATCACTATCTTTCATCATTTACAAATTTTCAAACATACTCTAAACATATAAACCAAATTAAAACATATTAACACACATTCATGTGGACACATTAAAATGTAAAAAGAAGTGATAAAATAACAAACAACCTTAAAACTTGACGTGGCTCTCAAAATAATTAACAAAGTAGAGAATACACAACCTCATATTAAAGTTCTAATTGGAACCTAATACAATATCCGAGTGCATGAGGCTACTATTTGGTGTAGTCTAAAAAGGGCAAATGGACAAAATCTTACCCCTTCAAACTTAAAGCTTGTTTCCAAATCTGAACCAATAACCTATCACAATACAACAATCTTATTGTGTGTCAAGGCTCACCCTCTATTAGAACTCAATAGATCCTAAAATTTCATCTGATGTGCCCTTGAAAGATTATACACAATACTACCAGAGCAAGCAAAGAAACTGTTTGCAGGATTTTAACCCATGACCTCCAATCCATAACTCATGTAGTAACAATTGTACTTTTGTACTATGGCTAAACCTCAATAATAAATAAATAAAAATTTCACATAAATATAAACAACAAATAGAAGGAGTCGAACCATAATACTATAACATGAACAATCGAAAGGAGAAACTTATATCCCTCTCTGTACATAAGAAAGAAAATTAAAGACCATAATCCTTATAAATTATTAGTTTGTTAAGTGTTAGGTTTAGTAGTTGAAGAAACATAACAACAACATATTAGTTATGGTCACATTAAGGTAAGTAAGCAACAATCCCACAAAACTGTTAAGTTAAAATCAGTATAATACCATGATGACCATAGTTCTACTTATTCTTCACTTCTATGATCTAACTATTTAAATAAAAAAACTCTCTTCAAACAAGGTTTTACAATTCACTTTTACCTATAGCCAAATCCATATCTCAAAATTAATCAACCTTTGGCACACTAATACACATTCGATTGAAGAACAATCTTATTCAAATACAGAAAAAGTACCTAATTGATTTAACACTTCATTAAGCAATAGTCAGCATTAAGCATTTTGGTTGGCAGAATATTAAAATACACAATTTAACAGATACTCAATATGGTTTACTAAAAATTAAATAAATGTTAAAAAAATTCCAACCATTAACATAAATTATCAACAATATCAATGACTATAATACTAAAAAGTTTATTGAGCATGAATTCAAAGTTTTTACAATGCAAAACCCCATAAACCTTAAAATTGAAGACGGAAAAGGAATAAACCCTAGAAAAAAAATACCATATGGGGGTACTTGTCTTGGTCAACGACGCGAGTGTTCTCAAACTTGATGTTGAGCTATTGGTCAACGGAGTGAAGAGTACCCTCATGACCAAATCGTTCTTGAGCTCTGGTGCTCCACCGTTACTTCTCTTCCCACCAAAAAGTCAGTCTAAAACTTTGCAGTTGGACCCTAGACCATGCACGACGTCGTTTAGCAAAGTGCGAAATTAGCACTAAACTGCACACATTAGCAGCGTTAACACGGGTAGGGCCAGAGGTGAGACGAGCTGAATTGAGCTAGACCAAGTTCAAGCTCAACTCATGAAAATTAAATTTGGCTCACGGCTCGTCTGATTAATTGAGTCTATATTATAAACTGAAGCTCGGCTCAATGAAAGCTCACAAGTTCATGAGTTGGCTCAAATAATAGAAACATAATCTATAATTCTATATCAATAAATTATAATTTATATATACTAAAAAATATTTAAAAAGGTAACTTTTATATATTATCTATCTATTAATTATAAATTTTTATTTATATTCTACAACAAAATTATATATAAAAATTTATTATAAAATTTTAAATAATAAAAAACATCAAATATGTATGTAAAATTATATATTATTATTATATACATACACACACAGATACATACATATATATATATATATATATATTAAATATAATACAAATATTCTATAAGCATTTAATTCATATTTTTAAAATTATATATATAATCGAGCCAATTCATGAGTTAATGAGTTAAATTTATCCAAACTCAAACTCGACTCATTTAATTTATGAGCTTAATTTCATACTCAAATTCGACTCACCAACTCACAAGTTTAGCTTATCAACCTATTAACAAATTGAGTTTAAACTGGCTCATGAGCTAGTTTGGCTCGGCTAGTGATATTTGGATCAACAAAAATTCAGTTTCTGAAAGTGAGTAGTATATTTGATTATTTTAAAAAATAGAGGACTCAACTAATACGATTTGAAAAATTCAAAGACCATTTGAGACATTATTTTACTATAAAATTATCATAATCTACGGCTTTTCTAGCAGAATTTGAGAAAAACTTTTGAGGAGGCCTAAGGTTTTTTTAATAAAAATTTATAACAATAACTAAATTAAATTAAAATTTGATTAAAAATATTTGTTAATTCTTTAATCTAATCAATGAGTAATTTTAAATCAATCTTTAAAAAAATATTTACCAAAGCAGTTTTTAAATTTTTATTTTGATAGACAAATTAGTTATTATATTAAATTATTTGTCAATGTAAAAGGATTGATATAAAAAAATTTAAAATTTTTAGAAAATATTATATCTTTATTAAATAATAATACATATTAATTTGACAAATTTTTTACCAAAATTTAATCTAAGAATTGATATGTTCTAATAAATAAAAAGTTACGGATTGATTTGGTTATTAAAATTTGTTAAGGATCAAATTGTTTGACTAAAAATTTTTAAAGATTGATTTGAGATATTATTATTCTTTAATAAAAGGTTTTTATTCTTTAAAAAATGTTATAAACATGAAATTTATTAATCAAATCATCAAGTTATCTATATATTATAAGATAAAATTTAAAAAACAATTTAAAAAAATTTTTTAGAATAGGATTTGAACCCATAAATTCATAAAAAAAAATTTAATTCTAATATGTTAACCAAATTAACTATAAAGTCTTTTTTGCTACCATATGTTAAAAACTTTGGGATAGGAGGCATGGCCATCTATTGTCAATATTAAGCTCTGTTCCTGAATTTGTACATATTAAAATACAAGTTATATTATCTACCTCAAAACACTTTTTTTGAGCATTCGAAATAAAATAGATTAAATTTATTGGGCCAATCTATTTATTAGCTTAATCCATGGATTTTTGCTTCAGATTCTTTTAAATTTCGGACTAAACAACTCCATTAATTCAAAAACAAAAATAACGGGTTAAACAAGTAATTCATAAGTTAAATGAATGGATGGCTTGTTTAATTTTTTTCTTTACATTTAAAAAAAATAGCATTATCTTTAGTATTTCTCTTGAATTTATCTGATAATTTAACTCACCCACTAAAAAAAATATTATGTTTGATTAAAAATGTTGGCCCAAAAGTGATAATAGTTAGTCATTTTTAACTTAAAATTAAATTTTTAAATACAAAAAAACCAAAAAAATACATAATTTTTTAAATTGATTTAGTATATGTTTGTTTATTTAAAATATTATATATATGCTGAAAATTATTTATTATATTTATGTTATGTATATTAATTTATATATTTTTAATATATATTTGATATAAATAAATAAATTTGTGATTAATTTTTTATTTATATAATATAGTTGTTGTTTATTAATAAATAGCGGTAAAAAATTGGCGGTTGTGAGTGGCGTAACTGGGGGCGGCCCAGATAGCCGCCGACACAGAGAGAGGAGGGAGTCACGTGTCCGCAAAAGACGCAACCTTAGCTTTTGCTTATTTATTTGGGTCCCTCGCTAATCACTATGCAGTCCGCAGTCTGCAGTGGACCCCACCACGTTAACTACTTGCTCCACATATCACCGATGCCGCCTAACTTCTTTCTTCCTTATCTTTTCTATCTTCAAGTCTCCACACCACTGCGCCGTACATCTTACGTCCGTCCTTATTTCTCCTTTGTATGTTTTCTTTTTAAAACCATTGTAGTATCCGTCAAAAAATAAAAGTAAAAACGGCCTACAGCTTACAAGGAGAAAAAACTAAAAACTAAAAGAAAAAATTCAGGACACGTTTTTATTTTTAATGAGTAAATAATTATTTTAAAACTAAAAGAATTTTAATTTTGATAAAATAAACTTTTAAAATAAATTAATTATTAATGTATTATTCTAGATATTTAAACCATTTTATCTAACAGAAATATTTAGGAGTTTATTTGTTCAAAAACAAAGTGTGTATACTCTAGCCTGAAAAACATAAAACCAGTCTACTTAAAAAATAGTAATCTCTTTTACTTGTCCAATCTATTAAAAAGTCGAGCACGACAAAAATTCAGTCCTACTCATTTGAATAACTATTTTCTTAAAATATTTTTTATTATTTTTATCTCATCTAAAAAGTAAGATTTTTCTATATAAACGGGACGATTATTTATTAATAAAGGTGAAATTATTTCAAAAGATAATTATCAATTCTATTATAAATATATTGTCATTCTCAAGTATATTAAAGTCTCAATCTACTAAAAGATATGTTTAAAATTCTTGCTAATTTCCATCTTTTCACGAAAAATTCAGATAGCGGCACCTCAATATTAGAACAAGTTGAACGCTACTTCCGAATAACATCAAAACAAGTCAAACGCTGCTTTCGAAAAAATCTAAACCTCACATTCAAGCTCAAATCACCATTTCAACATTTCAGATGACTCAAAATACAAAATTTAGTATTTGTTAAATTTAATTTTGATATATTATTATTATAAAATAATTTTATATGTACATTTAACATATAACGTTACATTAATAAAAATATTTTTTATATTAATTATACAAATATATTAAAATATATTAAAATTAAACTCTTTATCTTATTAAAGCCAAAATTTTTTAAAAGTCAAAACTAATATTTACTCATTTTTAAAATTTGAGACAAACGAATGAAAAACACTGCTAATTTAAATTAAGGTGAAAATTTAAGTACAATCTAAAAGCCGTTAGATAATTTAATTGGTTTGACTAAATTTTTATTTAATAATTTTTAAATATCAATTTTAACGTGAAGCCAAATTTACTTGAATTTTTATTTTAAATTAAATAATAATAATATGATATTATGTATGTTGAAAAGAAGTTGAATTATCTAAAATATATGTTTAATTAAAATAAAATACAATATTAAATTTATAATAAAAATACCAAAAATAGAAATTTCAATACTTGCTTATTTGACACGTATAATCACCATGAAAAAAAAGTTAATCCTGAAAAAAAAATGAGAAGAAACATGCGTGTCCAAAATAGAGTGGGAGGAAACAAAGGCGAATGGAAAGCGATATCTTCTCCACAGATTCCGCCGACGCACCCACCCACCTGGCCCCACCCTAAGCGGCAACCGCTGACGCCACCACTTTCAACATCACCAACATCAACATTGCTTCCTTCCCTCTACCACACTCATTTATTTCATCTTATTTCTTACTCCTAAACCCTCTCAATTTTGTTTAGTCAGAAAGAAAGAAATAAAAAAAATAAAAAATTAAAAAAAATAAAAAATAAAAAATTTCTTTTAAATATATTTAGATAAAAAAAACGAAAAGAAAAAAATTATAAAAAATAATTTTATTTTATATATTATAAAATATATAAAAAAAGAATAAAAACAATATTAAAATATATATAATAAATTTTTTACTAATTTTTCATCTAATATTAAAGAAAAAAATTTAATAGGTCTCATCAATTTTTTTATATTATTATTTTTTTCTTCAACCAAACAAAAAAAATAATTGTTTTTGTTCTAATTTTTTTTCCTTTTTACTCATTTTCCACCCAAACAAACAAGGCCTAAATAACTCTGACGTTAAAATAAAAAACTTACGTTGTGAATTAAGTGCGCTCTTTCCATTCAACTACCAGGTTGTGCTTTTAAGAAAAAAAAAATCTTGTTAACATATATTTAAAAAATACATTTTAAAATATCTCAAAAACTATTTTATTAAAAGTTATTAAATTTTTTTTAACATTTTAATATATTAAATGTAAAATTTAAAAGTTGATATTATTATATTATTAAATATTTCATACAAGATAAGTAGATAACTAAATCCAGAATAAAAATAGATTTGTAATTAAAAACATGAAATGTGGTATTATTAATTTGGACGGCAAAAGAGGTACACGTGCCTTCCACCGTATACATAGACACGAGACACGTAACCGTCAACACGGAGCGCTTTCTGTGGGGCCCTAATACGATACTCCAAAATCTGGTGATTTGTTCCCCACGATTTGCCGTCGGTGCACCAACACCAATACGCTACAAATGCTTAATCCATTTATTAATTAATTATTAATTGTCACTAATAACTTGATTAACTATTCACTATTGTTCACCGCATAATCATAATTATTATCCACTGGTTGGAACTTGGAAGAGTCAAGCGTACTACTATTTTGCTAGCTAATCCCCAACTGTACTAGTGTCAGCAGCTCCTGCACCACGCACACCTTTACACGTTTTTTTTTATTTTTTATTTTTCCCCTCACGCGCAATTGCGCAAAGGTAAGAATTTGATTTTCAAACAGAGATCGTATCGTTTTCAGTCAGGCTTCCTTGATACACAATCATTTCTTTCGTAGTTAAGCCTTAAACACACTCTTCTCTCGTACAACTTCACACTGATTTATTTTAATTAGTATGAATAGGTTGTTGGCTTGTTGCTAAGTTTTAATTGTTACATAACTATTGGTGGTTCTTTTACTTGTTATTAATTTATCAACTTATCAATTGTCATAGTTTATAAAATTCAGCGGCCTAAACAAGTATATATCCTACAGAACTTGCATCCTGAACAATTAATTACTTAGAGTTGAAATTAATTGCACCAGTGGGAAAAAAAAAAACAAGCAATAGGACTTTTTCAATAAAAAATTGAAAAATATCAAATCATCTAATAACGAAAAAACATCTTTATGTAATTAATTAACTAAAACAACACATCATGATACAGTGGAAGAAAATTAACATTAGCCAGAATTACATATCAGATCAGAGGTTACAGAAATTTATGAGATCAAAGGGCTTTCGGATCAAGTTCCTTTAACTGAAATGAACCTACTTAAAAATAAAAAAGTAAACTAACTTATTTACATCAAAAAGATATAAGATGTGTAAACATCTTAATCTCCCTCAAAAACAATGGAAGACTAATCTTCGGAACTAAAAACTAAAAGGGGAAAAAAACACCTTGTGCATTTTCTTTTTCTTTCTGGGTACGGTATAAAAAATTAGAAAAAGGAAAAAAAAAGGAAAAAAGGAGTTAAGCATCCATTGGCGGAGCTAGGTTGAGATCGAGATTGAGCTCTCTCTTGGGCTGGCAATCAACGACGGAGGAAGAATCCGAGTCACTATGTGCCGAACTTCCAAACCCGGTCCTAATCTCGTATGGACCCGGTTCGAACCGTACGGGAAAGCTTTGTCCAAAGAACTCAGCCCGACCGACGGTTGGATCTAAAAAGAAAACCGGCCGAACGGGAGCCACTACACCATCAACAACCGTACCGCCGGCAACGCCAAACGGCATGAGCTGATGATGCGGCGGCGGAAGTGGCTGCTGCAACGGAAGGAACGGAAACCGCTCAATCACCGTGACGTCGCGGCGGCGCGTGACCTCACGCTCCGGTGTTGATGACTCAACAGTGCTGCTCTGGCTAGGACTCTCGCCGGCGCTATTATTCTTGTTGATGTTGAGGTTGGCGTTTTCGTTGGGAGAGGGCGAAGAAGAAGCGAGTGGGAAGTTGGTCTTGGCTTTGGAGCCACGGAACTGTCTTGCGGCAGCGTCATAAGCCATGGCAGCTTCTTCGGCGGTGTCGAATGTTCCGAGCCAGACGCGGCTCTTCTTCCCCGGATCCCTGATCTCGGCGGCGTAACGGCCCCATGGCCTCTTACGGACGCCCCTGTAATGAAGTTCTTTATTGTTAGTGTTGTTGCCATCGTTGGTAATGACGGTGCCGTTGATCTTGTTTTTTGTGGCGGGCTTCTTCTTTTCTTTCAAAGCCATGGAAGGTGGGGTTTTCATAGTGTTAGTTACGTGCTGTGTATGCTTATGTTTTTGCCTTTGGTGGTGTGGTTACAACGGTGTGGGAGGGATGGGGTATATATAATTACGGTGGCAGCTTATTTTTTTAAATGGTGGGAATTTTGTGATTAGTTATATTAGTCAAAGCGGGGTAATGTGGTGTATTAAATGGGTAGAGAAATATTTTAAAGTATTTTTTTTTTTATTTTTGTTGTTGATAGTGTAGTGTTGTGGAGGAGAGACGCCGCCCAAAGGAAGTGAAGGAGAAAGAGGGTTGGATAAAAGGGAAGTTACGTGGCACGCGGGAATTTCGAGACAAGCGGCGAGGAGTGGGCCTTGGTTCCGTGCGTGCCGGCTTATTTTAAACTTAAGGGCCCGCATTTTCGGCTCCAAAATTCTACGTCCATGCATCTCTCTTCTCCCCCTCTCTTTACAACGCGTGGCATTCCAAGCACTCAGCGGCCACCACCAAGAAGTTCTACTATGGTTTTTTTTGTTTTCAATGAAATTTTGTAAAACTAGATAATCAGATACAATACCAGATAATCAGATATAAAGTATTTTTTAAATAAATTATAATGATATTTTTAGTATTTTATTAATAATAAATATAAATTAATTTTTAAATTATTTTTAATATTTTTTTAGTTATATAATATATTATTTTAAATTTATTTTTTAAGATACATATTAAAAATAAGATTTAATATATTAACACATAATAGTGTTTAAATATGTTTAATTATATTTAAAAAAAATTATTTTTTATTAAAATACAATTTAATACAAAAAAATATGTATATTGAACAAATATCAATAAATATTATATCCAAAATATATTTAATATGCACATTTGACAAATTAGAGAAGTGTCAATTAGGAAATGGACAATCGAACTCACCAAACTACAGTGTTATTGAGTTCCTAATTCAATTGATAAATTACGATTAAAATAATAAATTTAATTATAATTAAATAATCATATAAATTTTTATTTTTTTATTTTTATGATAAATATTTTTTTTAGTTTTCACTTTTTATTAAATTAACCGTAGTTTTTAAATTTTAATAATTTATCACTTAATTGATATTTATTATATTTTTCAAGTGTTTATAAAAAATAAAATAAAAATAATAATCATAAAAATAAAAATATATTATAATTAATAAAAATATTTTTATTTTTAAATTTATAAATAGAATTTAATGTTATTTATGTAATATATTTCATAGAAAAAAACATCTTGTAAGTAAATAATAATTTAGCCTAATTTGTATGAATTTGACTAAAATAATTTATCCAACTTTGACTAATTTTTATCGATTTTGAGTAAATTTAATCGAATTAATTGTTTAATCGGTTTAAATGATAATCAAACTCGATTTAGTAATTAGAATTGGATTTGATAACTATAGATTCAATAGTATTTTTTGTTATGATAAATATAAATATTCATTCTTCCAATCAAATCATTTTGGGCGGTCCAAAAATTTAATAATAGATAGTGCAAAAGCTTTAAAATTAGATTGTATATTTATGAAGCTATAAAAAGAGAATATTTTTACATATATAAATAGAGATAGTGTACTATGTGAATTACACACACAAACAATAAAAACACTTTTTCTCTTTTTTTTATACACTACTAATAGTTTTTCTCTCTTTTTATTACTACATATAAATATATATAAATCATATTTATTGAGTTAATTATATTAATATTAGAATCTTTCATTTACACATCTTTATTTTATATTTAGTACATCTTTCTTAATTATTTTTACAACACGTTATTAACACGAGACTCTGATCAAATTTTATGAAGATTCAGGTAACAAATTTTCGTTATGTTAAAACTCTCTCATTTTGAATTTAATACTCTTGATATAGCTGGAAACAATTATTTATCATGAATACTAGATGCTGAAATTTATCTTGATTCAATGGATTTTTGAGATACCATTAAGGTAGAAAATAATACATTCCAGAACGATAAAGTCAAAGCCATTGTCTTTCTTCGTCGACATCTTGACGAAGGATTGAAAAATGAACATCTTATACTAAAAGATCCTACAGATATTTGGAAAAACCTTGAAGAAAGGTATAATCGTCAAAAGACAGTGATACTTCCTCAAACCCGGTATGAATAGACGCACTTGCGTCTACAGGATTTAAAATCTATAAGTGAATATAATTCAGCAATGTTTTGAATCACCTCACGAATGAAATTATGTGGAAAAAAGATAACTAATAATTATATGTTAGAGAAAACTTTCTCGACTTTTCATGCCTCGAATGTGCTCCTACAACAGCAGTATCGAGAAAAAAGATTTAAAAAATATTCTGAGTTAATTTCTTGCTTTCCTGTTGCTAAACGCAGCAATGAGTTACTTTTAAAAAACTATGAAACGCGTCCAGCTGGCACCGCCCCATTTCTTGAAGTAAATGCGGCAAATCATAACCCCAGAAGAGAGAAATAGCAAGGTTTTGGCAATAAGACAATTTATGTTCAGAAAAAAATCTCACCATAAGTGGAATAAAGAAAGAAACAATGGGTATAATAAATCAACAGAAGATAAATATTTTCGTTGTGGTAGAAAGGGCCATTGGTGTCGTACCTCAAGGCACCTAGTCGATCTTTATCAAGTATCTTTGAAAAAGGACGACAAAGTAAAGAAAACGAATTTTGTTTCAAATGATGCTGAAAATTACACCAATCATTATGATGCATCTGATTTCTTTGAGGATCCTGAAGGAAATATTGGTCATTTAATCAATGATGAAATAATTTAATATGTGGGATTGTTAAGTATTCATGTAAATAAATAATGTAAAAAATTTTTTGTTAAGTTTTATTTTCTATGCATCTGGATTTTAAGTATGATGTATATAAATAATATTTAATAAAATATTTACGAATTTTGAAATTATTAAATATGTCAAGTTCTAAAATAATAATAATAAAATTTTTAGTATATGATACTATATACAGTATTTCTTAAAAAAAACAATCAAGAAAAGAATTTTACTAAACATATACTTCTACTCATTTTATTATTATTTGTCTTTGAAGAAAATGGCAATGACATATATTGAAAATGTTTGTCTTGCGGATAGTGCAAGTTCGCATATTATTCTCAAAAGTATTATATATTTTACTCATCTCGTACCAAAAAAAGAATATGTTAATACTATTATTGACTCAGAAAATGTGATAGAAGGCTCCGGAAGAGCTATAACTTTGTTTCTTGGAAGAAAAAAATTCATAATAAATAATGCACTATTATCTACTAAGTCTCTAAAAAACTTATTGAGTTTCAAAGATATTAGGCGAAATGGATATCATATTTAAACAATGAATGGAGGAAATCATGAGTACTTATGTATCAAAACTCATGATTTAAATAAAAAAATTATATTAGAAAAGTTACCCTCACTTTCAATTGGGTTATATTAGACCCAAATTAGTGCAATTGAATCACATAGCATTGTAAACCAAAAGTTTACTAACCCAAATGAATTCATAACTTGGAATGATCGATTGGGTCGTCCGGGAACAACTATGATGTGAAGAATTATTGAAAACTCTCATGAATATTCACTAAAGAACCAGAAGATTCTTAAAATTAGTGAATTTTGTTGTGCTGCATGTTCTCAAGGAAAGTTATTTTTAAGGCTATCACCAGTAAAAATTAGATTTGAGTCCCCTAAATTCTTAGGAAGGATTCAAGGTGATATATGTGGACCTATTCATCCACCATGTGGATCTTTTAGATATTTTATGGTCCTAATAGACCCATGCTCGAGATGGTCACATATGTGCTTATTGTCTTCTCGCAATGTGATGTTTGCGAGATTACTTGCTCAAATTATTTGATTAAGGCACAATTTTAAGAAAATTTCATCAGAGCAATTCGTCTTGATAATGCTGGTAAATTTACTTCCCAAATCATTGATGCTTATTGTATGGCTAACGGAACAAGCGTTGAACATCCAATAACTCATAATCATACACAAAATAGGTTGGCAGATTCACTCATTAACGCCTCCAATTAATTGCTAGGCATTTACTTATGAGAACAAATCTCTCAACTTCGCCTTGGGGGCATGCTATTTTACATGCCGCAGCACTTATTCGCGTGAGGCCAACAAGTTACCATCAGTTCTCTCCTATGCAATTAGCCATTGACCAGCAACCAAATATTTCCCATTTAAGGATATTCGGGTGTGTAATATATGTTTCCATTGCACCACCTTCTCGCACCGAAATTGAACCCCAAAGAAAATTGGGAATATATATTGGATATGATTCTCCCTCTATAGTGAGATATCTTGAGATACAAATTGGAGATGTATTTAAAGCTCGATTTGCGTGTTGTCATTTTGATGAATCAAAATTTCGAACATTAGGAAAAGAGAATAAGCTTCCTCAAAAGGAACTTAATTGGAATGCATAATCCCTAATGCATTTAGATCCTCGATCAGGACAATGTGAACTAGAATTTCAAAAGATTATACATTTGTAAAGAATAGCAAATGAATTGTCTGATGCATCTTCTAATACAAAGAGGATAATCAAATCCTATATACCAGTTGAAAATGCCCCAATTCAAATTGATGTTCCAGCTGGACAAGCGACCAATAAAACAAATTCACGCCAAAAGTATGGTAGACTTATCTGTTCCAAAGACAAAAATCCTCGAAAAAGAAAAGAGAAAAATATTACTCCTATTGAAAAAGATAAAGACATAGTAAAGATATCTGTAATTGTCCGAAATTCTGATATAGTTTTGATGCCAGAAGATGTTTAGGTACCTGAAAATTGTGAAAATGACGAGATCTCGATAAATTATGCCTTTACAGGAGAAAAATGGGACCCAAATATGAAAATTGTCAATAAAATATTTGCATATAATGTGGCATTAAATATCATGCATAAAAGTAAGGATTTTAAGCCAAGAACAATCGAAAAATATCGACAAAGAAATGATTGGCTAAAATGGGAAGAAGTTATGAAGGTTGAGTTAAAGTCACTTACAAAACGTGAAGTCTTTGGACCTGTAGTTTGTACACCAGAAGATGTAAAACCTGTTGGATACAGATGTGTATTTGTGAGAAAACAAAATGAGAAAAATGAAGTTGTACGCTACAAAGCTCAACATTTTTGCTCAAGGTTTTTCACAAAGGCCCGGTATAGATTATGAAGAAACATATTCTCCTGTAGTGGATGTAATAACATTGCGTTATTTGGTCAGTTTATCTACATACCATAAACTACACATGCATTTAATGGATGTGGTAACAGCCTATTTATACAGATCATTAGATCGTGATATCTATATGAAGTCTCTGAAGACTAAAGATGTCTAAACCTTCCAATGAATATTCGTAGGGATTATACTCGGTTAAATTGCAAAAATTTTATATGGTCTAAAACAATCTGGAATAATGTGGTATAATCGTCTTACTGAGTATCTAACCAAATACGGATTCAAGAATGATGACATCTGTCTTTGTATTTTTATAAAGAAATCTGCATCTAGATTAATCATAATTGCTATGTACGTTGATGATTTAAATATCATTGGAACCCCTGAAGAGATTCCTACAATTATAAAAGCTCTAAGGTAGCGTTTGGTGGAGAGATAGAGACAGAAAGACTGAGACTAAGAGACAAAGACTAAGAGATAGAGATTGAAATAAATCTCAGTATTCTATTTGGTGCAAGATGGGAGATAGAAATTGAAATAAGAATGAAACTCTAATTTAATTTGGACAAAGGATAAAATTTGAATTAATTAATTGAAATGAGGGTATTTTAGGTATTATTAAAATTTTAGTCTCCATCTCTAAAAATTTTAGTCTCTTGTGTCCCCACTTTTTTGAGGTACTGAAATACTGAAATTTTGGAGACAAAGACAGAAAATTTAGTACCAGTCTCTGAACCAACAAACATGATACTGAGTCTCAGTACCTCAAAACAAACACTACCTAAAAGAAGAGTTTCAGATGAAAGATCTTGAAAAGATTAAATTTTGTCTCGACCTGCAAATCAGATCGAGCATACAAAAAAATAGAATCTTTATTCATCAAACAATATACACAGAAAATATCATGAAGAGATTATATACGGATAAGTCACATCTATTAAGTACCCCAATGATCATAAGGTCTTTGGATGTGAAAAAGAACCAATTTCGTCCTAAAGAAGAAAATGAAGATATCCTTAGTCCTGAAATACCATATCTTAGTGCTATTTGAGTACTAATGTATCTTCCTAATAATACACGACCCGATATATCATTTGTTGTGAATTTACTAGCAAGGTACAGGTCCTCTCCAACGAGAAGATATTGGAATGGAATCAAACAAATCTTTAGATATTTTCATAGAACAGTTGATATGGGATTGTTTTATCCATATAAATCCAAGTAACAACTAGTTGGCTATGCAGATGCATGATACTTATCTGACACATACAAAGGGAGATCTCAAATAGGATATTTGTTCACATATGGTGGTACAACTATATCATGGAGGTCCACGAAACAGACGATTGTAGCAACATCCTTTAATCATACTGAAATATTAGCGATATATGAAACTAGTCGCGAGTGTTTTTGCCTCAGAAGTTTGATCCAATATATTCTATCATCATGTAGATTGATTAATCATAAGATAATTCCAACTGTTCTAAGATAATACAACATGCACTACTTAACTTAAAGGTGCATACATCAAAGGAGATAAAACAAAACATATTTCTCCCAAATTCTTCTTCACTCATGACCTTCAAAATCAAAGAATAATTAATGTCCAATAGATCCGCTCAATCGATAATTTGGCAGATTTATTTACAAAGTCACTCCCAAAATCCTCATTTATAAGATTGGTACATCATAATAGAATACGCCGATTTTAATATATTAAATAATGTTGACAAGAGGGGGAGACTATACTCTTTTTTTCTTGGTCAGATTTTTTTCTCATTGGGTTTTTCTTGACAAGATTTTTAATGAGGCAGTCCCTATCACAAAGGATATTGTACTTTTTTCTTTCACTCAATTTTTTTTATTGGATTTTACTTTAGTTAGATTTTAACGAGGCATAATCCTAAATGGACATTCAAGAGGGAGTGTTATGATAAATATGAATGTCCATTCTTCCAATCAAACTATTTTGGGTGGTGCAAAAGCTTAATTGTGGACGATGCAAAAGTTCTAAGATTGGACTGCACATTTATGAAAATATGAAAAGATAATATTTTTACATGTATAAATAGGAATAGTATGGCATGTGAATTACATACAAAAATAATAATAAATATATTTTCCTCTCTTTATACATTACTAATAGTTTCTCTCTATCTCTCTTTTTATTACTGCATATAAATATACAAATCACATTTATTGAGTTAATTATATTAATACTAAAATCTTCTACTTTTACATCTTCATTTTATATTTAGTATATTTTTCTTATTTATTTTTATAATATTCTTGATAAAAAGATACTAAAAATTCCAAAAAAATATATTTGAACTACTACATCTTCTATCAGAGTATTTTTTGAATTTGTTATATAAAAATATTTTTAAAATAATTTTAAATACAATAAAATATTAAAAATAATTTTAATAAGTAATAAATAATTTTTATATTTAATAAATTATTTATGTATTTGATTCAATATTTTATAAAAATATTTGAATAATTATTTATAAAGGGTATAAAATTCAAAAATATTTTTGGGTAAAAAAAAGTATAAATTTTTTCATTTTATACAAAAAGAATATAGCACAAAAAAGACCATGTATTATCAAATTGTTGAAAAAGACACCTGCTAAATTTGTTAAAGAAAAAAATTGTTTTTAAATATTTTAAAATACGAAAAAAATACTCAATGGTTAAAACTATATTCTTAAAAAATGTTTTAAATAACAAATTTTATTAGTATTTTGAAGGTATGATTAGATAAATAAAATATTTTAAAATTTAAAACTTTTATATCATACATGAATACTTTTGCAATTTTTTAATAAATGCCCAAAAGACTTTTTAAAAATAAAAAATTCTAGAAATTAAATTTTTTTCATGCCTTCTCTAAATAATTATCTAAATATTCTCACAAATTTTTGAATTAAATATTATAAGAATTTGTCAAATACAAAAGTTATTTACTTCTTATCAAAAATATTTTTTTATTATTTTTAATATATTTTGAAATATTGTTCAAGATATTTTTGTTATTAAAAAAATTAAAGGATAGTTTTGTCAGAAAATTAATAATTAGAGAGAATTTTTGGTAATTTACCCGTAAAAGTATTTTTGGTTATTTATAAAAAAAATCATTTAGTATAAAATTTTTTAATTTCAAAGATAGAAACATCTCATTAAGATATTGGACACCGATGATACGCTAGTATATTTCGTGCAATAATGATTTTATAAATAAATATTTTTCTTTGCCCAAAAATATTAAATGATATTTTCTCAAATAAATTAATTAAATTCATCAAATGTCCAAAACAAATAAAGAAATGAGATTAATTTACATAAAATAATACAATCATAAACACTAACAACGCCTCAGCGCTTAGCGTTATATCATTATATATGTGACCTACTAAATTTTAGCCATTGAATTGATCCCACATACAAAACATGTCTTAACTCATAGTTAGACATGTCTTAACATGTCTTAATTCTGTGATAGACATTTTATTCGATCTAAACACAAATTTTATTTTGGGTATAATCTGAATTGGATAATTTTTTTAATTTAATTCGATCCAATTTTAAATAGTTTGAATTAAATTAAATTTATAGTTTTATAATTAATTTTTTATAATAATTTACGTGATCATTATAAAAAATAACCACTTTTATTAATATGTCATTATATAATTCGATATACTAATATAAAATTATTTTATACTTGTCTAAATTAAACTTTTAAGTATTATTTCGTTGAAACAAAAACATAAAATAAAAAATATTTTTCTTTATCTGAATATACAAAAATAAGAAATTTTTTTGTAGGCCGCATAAAAATTTTTTTTTCATTAAAAAAAAAACAAAA
Organism: Arachis stenosperma; assembly: GCF_014773155.1. Classification (NCBI taxonomy): domain Eukaryota; kingdom Viridiplantae; phylum Streptophyta; class Magnoliopsida; order Fabales; family Fabaceae; genus Arachis; species Arachis stenosperma. Next base: position 25,418,750 of record NC_080379.1, read on the forward strand.
AATATATTATCTTTATGTATTTTTAATATTATCTGTAATTATATTATTATTAATAATTATTAATATAAGCTTAGTTTTAATATTACAGTGATTTATATTTAAAGATTATATGTATTAAATGAATAATTTAAATTAAATATATAAAATTATAATATTTTATAATAAAAATAAATTTATTATTTTATATATAATACACATTTTAATTTATATATATGAAAGATAAAGATATTAACATCATTTTATTTTATTATAATTTTTTTATTCAAACAAAATAAATATTTTATCTATTTTTCTTTCATTTAAATAACACATAAAAAATCTACTCTTTTTTATTTTTTTTTTCTCTCAAATTTTTTTTAATCATCTATCTAAAGAAAGTGTCACATAAATTTAATACCAAAAACAACGTGTTGTTATAGCACGCGCTTTGGGTTGAAATTTGAAAGTTGAAAGTAAGAGGAAATAATAACGGGATAAGAATAGCCAAGTCTAAATTTGCAACAAGTGTCAGTATTGATGGGTATAATACAAGGCCGTCTCTCTGTGTCACTCTCACTCTCTCTCATTATGTCATACACACAAACACACTCTCACTCTAGAAACACTTTGAATTGAATGGTTCTTTGAGACAGTTGGTGAATGGGGAGTGAACCTGACCACTGCCCAACCTCTCCACGCGTCACTTTCTCCTTCTTCACGCGTCCTTTCTTAAACAAAACACGACCCTCTCTCTCACACACACACGTCACTGTCATCGTTCTCGTTTCGGTGCCATCATCCAAATCGCGTTCTTGTCCCTCTCAACTCTCTTTATCCCTCACTTGTTTGTTTTGTTAAATTACCAAACACTTTCTCTTGTGTGGTTGTGTGCGGTGACTCGCTTCCCCGCTGGATTGGATTTTCGCTGCCACCTTCTCTCCCATATCGCGTGCATCATCAGCGCGTGCCGTCTTGGTTTCTTATAGGTAGGATGTGGGAGATGTAATAAAACGCACGTATATAGCGCGTGGTACGTGACGATCTGCCAAAAGCTACTAAGCTAGTAGTTGAAATTTGTATCCTTTACTTAAATTAAATTATTGCTTCACCTTTTATTTTTTCTTTTTTGACGTTTGTTGAGTGAAAGTGAATCAATTACTTTAATTAAATTTTTATATTAGTATAAAAAATTTGTAGAAATAATTAATTATATATTATCAACAAAATTTTTAATTATTGTTTATATTATTTAAAAAACTATTTAAACACATAAATTTAAATAGAAAATTATATTAATTATTTATACAATTCTTTAAAATTAAACTTTGATTATATTAATATTTACTTTTCAAAAAATTAATATTAATATTACTAAATTTATTTCGCATGATGGAGTAGATTATGGTTTTCTATCACCGACTTATTCAACGTAGGTCTAGGATACAGTATAGATAAGTTGATGACTTCATTAAGGATTTAACTAATATATATTAACATTATAATGAGTAAAAGATTTAGCGGAATGATGTTTATTGTTTATATATACATAATATATGTATCAAAAACTTAAATCTTATAAATTTTATATAATATTTTTTCAATCGATAACTTTAATATATGTTCCGTGTGAAAGTGAGTTTCGAGGTATAGTTCTTTCTGTCGTCACTTGAATTAACTTTTCTTGGAGTGAACTGAACATGACGTCGTCTTCTTGTGGAAAGGCGGTATTGGGTACCTGTAAAAGGACTCCAACGCTCAAGTAAGTGTGAGTGTGAGAGAATTCAGAATAAGACTGAAGTGGATTTTGTATCTTTGGATTAGCTACGTACTAATATATATATCTGATTGTTTGTTGTGTGTTCCGTTATTCATATCAAATTTGTTATTAGTTTGACGGAGTCCATGTTGATTGTTATCCGAGTTTATTGGGATAGTGGTAATTTGAGTGCAGCGATTATTTTAGAGAAGTTATCTCTGCCAGTTATACTAGGTTCCAAGATTGTTATTGTTGTGGGCCAAAGTTTGGGTAACAGATCATAGCCCCCAAACTTAACCTGTTTTTCAAGGCCGAGCACAGGTCGAGCTTATTTATAGCTCGGGACCAAGTATAATGGCAGCCCCCAAGGTCAACTTGTTTGCTTGCGGGGGGTTTTTGAAAAATTTATCAAGGTTGAAATTTTAGGTGGTAAATTAATTATATAGGAGAGAGATTTTTAGAAAACGTACGTTATAATTGTGTATTGAGAATGGGAATGGTTGGAGATCAGAGTCGTTGATATTAGAATTGGTAATCACAATCGACGGTTGGATTTTGGTTGGGGGTTTTGATTTTTTACTTGGAGATGTGGCTTAGTGGGCTGGTAAATTTTCTGGACTCTTGGCTTACCGTTTTTGGTCTACGTATTCTCTGCGTTATTTTTAGAATGAGCAAAAAAGGTTAGTGACTGTTACTTTTTGTTTTCATTTCTCTTCTCGTAGTTCTGCTGTGAATTTGCTGATGGATAAAGAGAAGGGTGTAGTGATTGATAAGAGGGTTAAGGGTAAGAGAAAGAAGGAACTGGTCGAAACTGCTGATAAGATTGTAGAAGAGATTTTTGTTTGGGATCCTGTGAATCCATACGGGTGGGTTGCTGAGTCGGTGAAAGGGTTGGGTTTCGAGTTTTGATGATGAGCTTAGCGCGTCTCAGTTGGGTTCGCCGTCGTCTTGGGTTAGGGAGGGTGGTGAAATAAACCTTAAGTTTATACCATGCAATGCTGATGATCGGGTTTTTCATCGAGATGAAGGTTTTGAATATTTTTATATGTACAGTGCTGTGTTGTAGAGTTAGGAGTTAGGTTTTCGTTTTCTGAGTTTGAATGTGGAGTTTTGATGCAATTGAAATGTGCTCCATCGCAATTGCATCCAAACTCGTGGGTGTTTATTAGGACTTTTGAAATTTTGATGGATGTGTTGGAAATGGAACCGTCTTTGGAAATATTTTTTGCTCTGTTTCAATGTAAAGGTGTGAAGAGGGGGTGATGGCTGAATCTTGCTAGTGCTCCTGGACGGGCTATGTTCAGCCTTTATCGTTCTTCGTTCAAAAGTTTTAAATCCATATTTTTGAAAGTTGGTGTAGTTGAGAGTGATTTTCTGTGGTATGTTGATCATTGTCTGTTAGAAAAATTCCCCTTGTTCTAGGTTCTGAGGCATAGGCAAATTCTAGGGATGGATGTGATGGAGTATAAAAATGAAATGGTTGTTGGATTTTTAGTAAATCATGTATCGTCTTCTTCTCTACTTTCTGTTGTGGATATGCTTGATCTTGAGTCTGATAAAGATGCTTTGTCTGCGTATATAGGTAAATAATTGTTGGTCTTTTCTCGTTTGTTTTGATATTTTGTTGTTTCCTGGTTTCTTAGTGTCTTATATTTTTGCAGTGGAAAAAGCTCCTAAGGTGACCTCTACTAGCTTGCGTGCATTCTTTCGGTTGAAGAATGTTGAGAGGCAAGGCTCGAGTAGTCAGGTTGCTGCTGAGGTCGGGGCCGAAGTGAACCAGGGTTCCCCGGTGAAGAAGATTAGCTATAAGAGGAAGAAGGTGGAAAGGAAAGAGAAAGAAACTGATGCGGCCGAGGATATCCTCGGTGAGAAAAGCGTTGATTTGGAACAGGTGAGAAGATTTACTGATAATCAGAGGGCTTTGCATGGTTATAGGGGGAGTGAGAACTTGACGTCTGTTTGGGGGGAGCATTTCCCCTATTCTGCTATTGCTGATGAGCATGCTCAAAATCCCTCTGATGTGAAAATTGTCCATGATGTTGGTGATGTTGGCATAGCTCAATTTTTGTAGGTATTGTTAGGTATTGTTTGTGTTTTAGTTTCTTTTTGGTTACTTGTTTGTTTGAATGACATTGTCTGTGTGAAATTCAGGTGTTGGGAATACGTCTGATGTGTATTGGTCGGTCTCAGAAGCTTAAATATGCTCGGGATTCCTTTGATAAAGCTTCCATGGCTTAGCTGATGCAAGAGAATGTGGAAAAGTCGAGCAAGCTTCGTGATGCTCTTGACTTGGTTAACACACTGCAAGAGAAGTTGACGACTTGTGAGAAGGCTAAGAAAGAATTGAAGGAGAAGAACGCAGCTCTGGAGGCGAGACTGGTGGTTCTTGGAGTGAAAAAGAAACAGGTTGAGCAGGCCAAGTTTCTTGCTCTTGCTGCTGATCTTTTGAAAATGGATCCTTGTAAGGTTGTTATTGGGGATGAATTGGTTGAGGACGAGGATGGTGTTGAGGGTGAGGGGGAGAACCCTGATGTTTAAGTTTGTAATAGATAGTTTTTAAACTTGTTTGACTTATGTTTGTTCAACTGTTTGTGGTGAGTTTTTGGCATTTAGCCGAATATGGTGATATTGAGGATTTGATTTTGCTATTTCATGTTTGTGTTGTTTGGAAGATGTTTGCATATGTGTTTTCGTTTGCTTGTGAGAATTGAATGATTGGGATTTGAAGTATAGTTGTGAGAGTTTCGTTGTTTGTCTGTGTTTTGTATCTCGTTTGTGTTTTGATTTTGTGCGTGGAAAAATTTCTGTGCGAGGTATATGTTATTAGCATTGTTTTGACTTATAGTCATTTGGATGCATTCATTCTGAACTATACATTTGTGATCGACGAAGTTTGATAGTGTTAGAATTGGGTTTGTAGGGGATTCATTTAGTCGCACTTCATTAGATATGCTTGAATGTATCGCGTAGTTAGTATTGTTTGTTTTGAAGCTTGTTGGCGCAATTTGAATATTAGGTACGACATAGCTAGTTGTGTTTTATTGTGGTAGAATGAATTAGGAAGATGCGGGATGGTGTGTCTCATTAAAACCTCTCCAGCAAAACCCTCCTTAAGGATAAAATCTGGCAGTAGGAAAAAGAGTGCATCACCATGTCCGAAATATATATTAGCTAAAGTACATTTTCAGAGATGATATATTCCAAGTGTTTGGTAGAGTGGTTCCATTGAGCTTTTGTATATTGTATGCTCCTTTGCCGATAACTTGTTAGATTCGGTATTGGCCTTCCCAGTTGGCGCTTAGTTTACCATGCCCATTGGGTTTTCGTACGTCTTTGACCTTTCTCAGTACGAGGTCCCCTTCTGTGAAAGTCCTCGGTTTGAGTTTCCGATTGTATTTCTGAGCTATAGCTCGCTTTGATGCTAGTTGGTGTAATGCTGATTTGTTGCGTTCTTCCTCTATGAGGTCGAGCTCGGCTTTCCTGTTTTCGATGTTGTCGCTCTCATTTTTGTTTGCTGTTATGGTATTTTGTAGAGATACCTAGATAGGTATCACGGCATCGCTTCCATAGACTAGCTTGAAGGGGATTTCTCTTGTTGATGATTGTTCTGTTGTGTTATAACTCCACAGTACTTCAGGAATAAGCTCGGCCCATTCTCCTTTTGAGTCGTCGAGCTTCTTTCTGAGGCCCTGCAAAATTATCTTATTGGCAGCCTCGGCTAAACCGTTAGTTTGCGGATGTTCAACAAAGAAAAACTGTTGGACTATTTTGAAATTTTGTAAGAAGTTTGTGAATTTTTTATCTATAAACTGTCTACCGTTGTCAGTGATAATGAATTAAGGAATACCAAAGTGGCATAGTATATTTTTCCATACGAAAGAAATCATTTTTTCGGAAGTAATTTTTGCCAATGGTGTAGCCTCTATCCATTTTGTAAAGTAATCTATGGCGACAATTAAAAATTTAACCTGACCTTATGCGGGTGGAAATGGTCCTAGGATATCTAGCCCCCATTTGTTGAACGGCCAACATATCTCGGATGTATGTAACTGCTCGGCCGGGTTTTGGGTGATTGGTGCGTGGAGTTGACACTGGTCACAGTGTTTAACTTTATTCATGCAGTCTTGTTTCAGTGTCGGCCAGTAGTAACCTGCTCGGAGTATTTTGGCGGCTAGGCTTCGGCCGCCGATATGTGTTCCACAGACTCCTTCGTGGACTTCATTTACTGCCAGTTTGGCTTCTACCGAGTTTAGGCATCGTAGAAGAGGTCTTGCAAATCCTCTTTTGTATAGTTTGGTTCCGAGCATGGTGTAGAAGCTTGCTCTTCTTTTGAATTTTCGATGATTTTGGATGCTGTTTGGAACGATACCTGTTTTCAAGTAAGTTATGAAAGGTGATTGACATGCGAATTTGTGATCACTACTTTTCACAACTCAAATAATCCCTAGTAATGGCCCCAAAGACTTGGTGCTCAATACCATGGCATAAACACAACTTCGCACAACTAACCAGCAAGTGCACTGGGTCGTCCAAGTAATAAACCTTACGCGAGTAAGGGTCGATCCCACGGAGATTGTTGGTATGAAGCAAGCTATGGTCACCTTGTAAATCTCAGTCAGGCAGACTCAAATGGTTATGGGTGATATATGAATAAAACATAAAGATAAAGATAGAGATACTTATGCAATTCATTGGTGGGAATTTCAGATAAGCGAATGGAGATGCTTTGTCCCTTCCGTCTCTCTGCTTTCCTACTGTCTTCATCCAATCCTTCTTACTCCTTTCCATGGCAAGCATTATGCAAGGGTTTCACCGTTGTCAGTGGCTACCTCCCATCCTCTCAGTGGAAATGTTCAACGCACCCTGTCACGGCACGGCTATCCAGCTGTCGGTTCTCGATCATGTCGGAATAGAATCCAGTGATTCTTTTGCGTCTGTCACTAACGCCCCACAATCGCGAGTTTGAAGCACGTCACAGTTATTCAATCATTGAATCCTACTCAGAATACCACAGACAAGGTTTAGACCTTCCGGATTCTCTTGAATGCCGCCATCAGTTCTAGCCTATACCACGAAGACTCTGATCTCACAGAATGGCTGGCTCGGTTGTCAGGCGAGCGCTCGGTTGTCAGGCGATCAACCATGCGTCGTGTATCAGGAATCCAAGAGATATTCACTCAATCTAAGGTAGAACGGAGGTGGTTGTCAGTCACACGTTCATAGGTGAGAATGATGATGAGTGTCACGGATCATCACATTCATCAAGTTGAAGAACAAGTGATATCTTGGAATAAGAACAAGCTGAATTGAATAGAAGAACAATAGTAATGGCATTAATACTCGAGGTACAGCAGAGCTCCACACCTTAATCTATGGTGTGTAGAAACTCCACCGTTGAAAATACATAAGAACAAGGTCTAGGCATGGCCGTGAGGCCAGCCCCATGATTTAAGATAGCATAAGACTAAAGATAGCTACCAAGATTCCAAGACATCAAATACAATAGCAAAAGGTCCTATTTATAGGGAACTAGTAGCTTAAGAATTACAAAGATGAGTAAATGACATAAAAATCTACTTCCGGGCCCACTTGGTGTGTGCTTGGGCTGAGCATTGAAGCATTTTCGTGTAGATACTCTTCTTGGAGTTAAACGCCAGCTTTTATGCCAGTTTGGGCGTTTAACTCCCACTTTGGTGCCAGTTCCGGCGTTTAACGCTGGGAAATCTGAAGGTGACTTTGAACGCCGGTTTGGGCCATCAAATCTTGGGCAAAGTATGGACTATCATATATTGCTGGAAAGCCCAGGATGTCTACTTTCCAACGCCGTTGAGAGCGCGCCAATTGGGCTTCTGTAGCTCCAGAAAATCCACTTCGAGTACAGGGAGGTCAGAATCCAACAGCATCTGCAGTCCTTTTCAGTCTCTGGATCAGATTTTTGCTCAGGTCCCTCAATTTCAGCCAGAAGATACCTGAAATCACAGAAAAACACACAAACTCATAGTAAAGTCCAGAAAAGTGAATTTTAACTAAAAACTAATAAAAATATACTAAAAACTAAACTAAATATACTAAGAACATACTAAAAACAATGCCAAAAAGCGTACAAATTATCCGCTCATCACAACACCAAACTTAAATTGTTGCTTGTCCCCAAGCAACTGAAAATCAAATAAGATAAAAAAAAAGAGAATATGCAATGAACTCCAAAAACATCTATGAAGATTAGTATTAATTAGATGAGTGGGGCTTTTAGCTTTTTGCCTCTGAATAGTTTTGGCATCTCACTTTATCCTTTGAAATTCAGAATGGTTGGCTTCTTTAGGAACTCAGAATACAGATAGTGTTATTGATTCTCCTAGTTAAGTATGATGATTCTTGAACACAACTACTTTATGAGTCTTGGCCGTGGCCCAAAGCACTCTGTCTTCCAGTATTACCACCGGATACATACATGCCACAGACACATAATTGGGTGAACCTTTTCAGATTGTGACTCAGCTTTGCTAGAGTCCCCAATTAGAGGTGTCCAGGATTCTTAAGCACACTCTTTTGCCTTGGATCACAACTTTATTTCTACCCTTGCCTTTTGGTTTAAAGGGCTATTGGCTTTTTCTGCTTACTTTTTCTTTTTCTCTTCTATTTTTTTTTTGTTTTTTTTTGTATTCACTGCTTTTTCTTGCTTCAAGAATCATTTTTGTGATTTTTCAGATCCTCAGTAACATGTCTCCTTTTTCATCATTCTTTCAAGAGCCAACAACTTTAACATTCATGAACCACAAATTCAAAAGACATATGCACTATTTAAGCATACATTCAGAAACAAAAGCATTGCCACCACATCAAAATAATTAATCTGTTATAAAATCTGAAATTCATGTAATTCTTTTCTTTTTTCAATTAAGAACAATTTTTTATTCAAGAAAGGTGATGGATTCATAGGACATTCATAACTTTAAGGCATAGACACTAATGATCATAAGGCACAAACATGGATAAACATAAAGCATAATTTTCAAAAAACAGAAAAAATAAAGAACAAGGAGATTAAAGAACGGGTCCACCTTAGTGATGGCGGCTTGTTCTTCCTCTTGAAGGTCTTATGGAGTGCTTGAGCTCCTCAATGTCTCTTCCTTGTCTTTGTTGCTCCTCTCTCATGATTCTTTGATCTTTTCTAATTTCATGGAGGAGAATGGAATGTTCTTGGTGCTCCACCCTTAGTTGTCCCATGTTGGAACTCAATTCTCCTAGGGAGGTGTTGATTTGCTCCCAATAGTTTTGTGGAGGAAAGTGCATCCCTTGAGGCATCTCAGGGATCTCATGATGAGAGGGGTCTCTTGTTTGCTCCATCCTTTTCTTAGTGATGGGCTTGTCCTCATCAATGAGGATGTCTCCTTCTATGTCCACTCCAACTGAATAGCAGAGGTGACAAATAAGATGAGGAAAGGCTAACCTTGCCAAGGTAGAGGACTTGTCCGCCACCTTATAGAGTTCTTGGGCTATAACCTCATGAACTTCCACTTCCTCTCCAATCATGATGCTATGAATCATGATGGCCCGGTCTAGAGTAACTTCGGACCGGTTGCTAGTGGGAATGATTGAGCGTTGGATAAACTCCAACCATCCTCTAACCACGGGCTTGAGGTCATGCCTTCTCAATTGAACCGGCTTCCCTCTTGAATCTCTCTTCCATTGGGCGCCCTCTTCACAAATATCTATGAGGACTTGGTCCAACCTTTGATCAAAGTTGACCCTTCTAGTGTAAGGATGTTCATCTCCTTGCATCATGGGCAAGTTGAATGCCAACCTTACATTTTCCGGACTAAAATCTAAGTATTTCCCCCGAACCATTGTAAGCCAATTCTTTGGATCCGGGTTCACACTTTGATCATGGTTCTTGGTGATCCATGCATTGGCATAGAACTCTTGAACCATTAAGATTCCGACTTGTTGAATGGGGTTGGTAAGAACTTCCCAACCTCTTCTTCGAATCTCATGTCGGATCTCCGGATATTCACTCTTTTTGAGTTTGAAAGGGACCTCGGGGATCACCTTCTTCAAGGCCACAACTTCATAGAAGTGGTCTTGATGCACCCTTGAGATGAATCTCTCCATCTCCCATGACTCGGAGGTGGAAGCTTTTGCCTTCCCTTTCCTCTTTCTAGAGGTTTCTCCGGCCTTGGATGCCATAAATGGTTATGGAAAAACAAAAAGCAATGCTTTTACCACACCAAACTTAAAAGGTTTGCTCGTCCTCGAGCAAAAGAAGAAAGAAGAGAGTAGAAGAAGAAGAAATGGAGGAGAGGGAGATGGCTTTGTGGTTCGGCCAAAAAGGGAAGAAGTAGTGTTTAGGGTGTGTGAAAATGAAGGAGTGAAGATGGGTTTATATAGGGGTGAAGAGAGGGGTAGGGTTCGGCCATTGTGGGTGGGTTTGGGAGGGAAAGTGGTTTGAATTTGAATGGTGAGGTAGGTGGGGTTTTATGAAGGATGGATGTGAGTGGTGAAGAGGATAGTGGGATTTGATAGATGAGGGGTTTTTGGGGAAGAGTGGTAGAGGTGATTGGTGAATGGGTGAAGAAGAAGAGAGAGGGTGGTGGGGTAGGTGGGGATCCTGTGGGGTCCACAGATCCTGAGGTGTCAAGGAAAAGTCATCCCTGCACCAACTGGCGTGCAAAAATGCACTTTGTGCCAATTCTGGCGTTAAACGCCGGGCTGGTGTCCATTTTTGGCGTTTAGCGCCAACTTCTTGCCCTTTTCTAGCGTTTAACGCCAGCTTCTTGCCCTTTTCTGGCGTTTAACACCAGTCTGGTGCCCCTTTCTGGCGTTAAACGCCCAGAATGGTGCCAGACTGGGCGTTAAACGCCCAACTGCTACCCTTACTGGCGTTTAAACGCCAGCAAGATCTTTCTCCAGGGTGTGCTGTTTTTCTTCCTGTTTTTATTCTGTTTTTGCTTTTTCAATTGATTTTGTGACTTCTCATGATCATCAACCTACAGAAAACATAAAATAACAAAGGAAAATAGATAAAATATAACATTGGGTTGCCTCCCAACAAGCGCTTCTTTAATGTCAGTAGCTTGACAGAGGGCTCTCATGGAGCCTCACAGATACTCAGAGCAATGTTGGAACCTCCCAACACCAAACTTAGAGTTTGACTGTGGGGACTCTGTTTGGCTCTGTTTTGAGAGAAGCTCTTCAAGCTTTCTCTCCATGGTGACAGAGGGATATCCTTGAGCCTTAAACACAAAGGATTCTTCATTCACTTGAATGATTAGTTCACCTCTGTCAACATCAATCACAGCCTTTGCTGTGGCTAGGAAGGGTCTGCCAAGGATGATGGATTCATCCATGCACTTCCCAGTCTCTAGGACTATGAAATCAGCAGGGATGTAAAGGTCTTCAATCTTCACCAAAACATCCTCTACAAGTCCATAAGCTTGTTTTCTTGAATTGTCTGCCATCTCTAGTGAGATTCTTGCAGCTTGTACCTCAAAGATCCCTAGCTTCTCCATTACAGAGAGAGGCATGAGGTTTACACTTGATCCTAGGTCACACAGAGCCTTCTTGAAGGTCATGTTGCCTATGGTACAAGGTATTGAAAACTTCCCAGGATCTTGTCTCTTTGGAGGTAATCTCTGCCTAGACAAGTCATCCAGTTCTTTGGTGAGCAAAGGAGGTTCGTTCTCCCAAGTCTCATTACCAAATAACTTGTCATTTAGCTTCATGATTGCTCCAAGGTATTTAGCAACTTGCTCTTCAGTGACATACTCATCCTCTTCAGAGGAAGAATACTCATCAGAGCTCATGAATGGCAGAAGTAAGTCCAATGGAATCTCTATGGTCTCAATGTGAGCCTCAGATTCCCATGGTTCCTCATTAGGGAACTCATTGGAGGCCAGTGGACGTCCATTGAGGTCTTCCTCAGTGGCGTTCACTGCCTCTCCTTCCTCTCCAAATTCGGCCATGTTGATGGCCTTGCACTCTCCTTTTGGATTTTCTTCTGTATTGCTTGGAAGAGTACTAGGAGGGAGTTCAGTAATTTTCTTGCTCAGCTGTCCCACTTGTGCCTCCAAATTCCTAATGGAGGACCTTGTTTCAGTCATGAAACTTTGAGTGGTTTTGATTAGATCAGAGACCATGGTTGCTAAGTCAGAGTGGTTCTGCTTAGAATTCTCTGTCTGTTGCTGAGAAGATGATGGAAAAGGCTTGCCATTGCTAAACCTGTTTCTTCCACCATTATTGTTGTTGAAACCTTGTTGAGGTCCATGTTGATCCTTCCATGAGAAATTTGGATGATTTCTCCATGAAGAATTATAGGTGTTTCCATAGGGATCTCCCATGTAATTCACCTCTTCCATTGAAGGGTTCTCAGGATCATAAGCTTCTTCTTCAGATGAAGCGTCCTTAGTACTGCCTGGTGCATTTTGCATTCCAGACAGACTTTGAGAAATCAAATTGACTTGTTGAGTCAATATCTTGTTCTGAGCCAATATGGCATTCAGAGTATCAATCTCAAGAACTCCTTTCTTTTGATTTGTCCCATTGTTCACAGGATTCCTTTCAGAAGTGTACATGAATTGGTTATTTGCAACCATTTCAATTAGTTCTTGAGCTTCTGCAGGCGTCTTCTTCAGATGAAGAGATCCTCCAGCAGAGCTATCCAAAGACATCTTGGACAGTTCAGAGAGACCATTATAGAAAATACCTATGATGCTCCATTCAGAAAGCATTTCAGAGGGACATTTTCTGATCAATTGTTTGTATCTTTTCCAAGCTTCATAGAGGGATTCTCCTTCCTTCTGTCTGAAGGTTTGGACTTCCACTCTAAGCTTACTCAATTTTTGAGGTGGAAAGAACTTTGCCAAGAAGGCATTGACTAGCTTTTCCCAAGAGTTCAGGCTGTCTTTAGGTTGTAAGTCCAACCATATTCTAGCTCTGTCTCTTACAGCAAAAGGGAATAGCATAAGTCTGTAGACCTCAGGGTCAAACCCATTAGTCTTGACAGTGTCACAGATTTGCAAGAATTCAGCCAAAAACTGATGAGGATCTTCCAATGGAAGTCCATGGAACTTGCAATGCTGTTGCATTAGAGAAACTAGTTGAGGCTTAAGCTCAAAGTTGTTTGCTCCAATGGCAGGGATAGAGATGCTTCTCCCATAGAAGTCGGGAGTAGGTGCAGTAAAGTCACCCAGCACCTTCCTTGCGTTGTTGGCATTGTTATTGTTTTCGGCTGCCATGGGTTCTTCTTCTTTGAAGATTTCTGTTAGGTCCTCTACAGAGAGTTGTGCCTTAGCTTCTCTTAGCTTTCGCTTCAAGGTCCTTTCAGGTTCAGGGTCAGCTTCAATAAGAATGCCTTTGTCTTTGTTCCTGCTCATATGAAAGAGAAGAGAACAAGAAAATATGGAATCCTCTATGTCACAGTATAGAGATTCCTTGAGGTGTCAGAAGAACAGAAAAATAGAAGGAAGAGGTAGAAGAATTCGAACTTAGTGAGATAGAGTTCGAATTGTGCATTGAGGAGGAGTGGTACTCCATAAATAGAAGGATGTGAGAAGAGAGGAAGAGTTTTTTTTTTCGAAAATTAAGTTAAAAAGATTTTAAAAACATTTTGAAAAACTTGAATTGATTTTCGAAAACTAAAAGTGGAAAAGAAATCAAGTGATTTTTGAAAAAGATTTTTTAAATTAGAAATCAAAAAGATATGATTGAAAAGTTATGGTTTTGAAAAGATATGATTTGAAAAACAATTTAAAAAGATTTGATTTTAAAAATTAATGACTTGCCTAACAAGAAAAGATATGATTCAAACATTAAACCTTTCTCAACAGAAAAGGCAACATACTTGAATTGTTCAATCAAATCATTAATTGTTAGCAAGTATCTTTGAAAAAGGAAAGAAATTGATTTTGAAAACATTTGATTGAAAAGATTTGAAAAAATATTTGATTTTGAAAAACTTTGAAAACTTGAAAAAAATTTGCATTAAAAACAGAATCTTCCCTCTTGTGCCATCCTGGCGTTAAACGCCCAGAATGGTGCACATTCTGGCGTTTAACGCCCAATGCTCTACCTTTTTGGGCATTAAACGCCCAACCAGGCACCCTGGCTGGCGTTTAAACGCCAGTCTGTCCTTATTCACTGGGCGTTTTGAACGCCCAGCTTTTTCTGTGTAATTCCTCTGCTGCATGTTCTGAATCTTCAGTTCCCTGTACCATTGACTTGAAAATAGAACCAAGATCAAATAAACAATGCATGCAAGACACCAAACTTAAAATGAGACATTAGACTTGACAAGAAACATAAAATATTTTTGGTTTTTTATGATTTTTATAATTTTTTTGATTTTTTTCGAAAATTAAGTGGAAAAGAAAATAAAGGTATCAAAATTCTTAATGAGAATTTCAGGAATCATGCAATGTTAGTCTAAAGCTTCAGTCTAAAGGAATTAGACATGGATAGCCAAGCTTCAGCAGGACATTGCTTTCAAGAGCTAAATTGATGAGAATCAATCAGCTTTGGTGATGATAAGAACATCACCTTGAAACACTAGAATTCATTCTTAAGAACTCTGAAAAATACCTAATCTAAGCAACAAGATGAACCGTCAGTTGTCCATACTCGAAACAATCCCCGGCAACGGCGCCAAAAACTTGTCATGCGAATTTGTGATCACTACTTTTCACAACTCAAATAATCCCTAGTAATGGCCCCAAAGACTTGGTGCTCAATACCATGGCATAAACACAACTTCGCACAACTAACCAGCAAGTGCACTGGGTCGTCCAAGTAATAAACCTTACGCGAGTAAGGGTTGATCCCACGGAGATTGTTGGTATGAAGCAAGCTATGGTCACCTTGTAAATCTCAGTCAGGCAGACTCAAATGGTTATGGGTGATATATGAATAAAACATAAAGATAAAGATAGAGATACTTATGCAATTCATTGGTGGGAATTTCAGATAAGCGAATGGAGATGCTTTGTCCCTTCCGTCTCTCTGCTTTCCTACTGTCTTCATCCAATCCTTCTTACTCCTTTCCATGGCAAGCATTATGCAAGGGTTTCACCGTTGTCAGTGGCTACCTCCCATCCTCTCAGTGGAAATGTTCAATGCACCCTGTCACGGCACGGCTATCCAGCTGTCGGTTCTCGATCATGTCGGAATAGAATCCAGTGATTCTTTTGCGTCTATCACTAACGCCCCACAATCGCAAGTTTGAAGCACGTCACAGTCATTCAATCATTGAATCCTACTCAGAATACCACAGACAAGGTTTAGACCTTCCGGATTCTCTTGAATGCCGCCATCAGTTCTAGCCTATACCACGAAGACTCTGATCTCACGGAATGGCTGGCTCGGTTGTCAGGCGAGCGCTCGGTTGTCAGGCGATCAACCATGCGTCGTGTATCAGGAATCCAAGAGATATTCACTCAATCTAAGGTAGAACGGAGGTGGTTGTCAGTCACACGTTCATAGGTGAGAATGATGATGAGTGTCACGGATCATCACATTCATCAAGTTGAAGAACAAGTGATATCTTGGAATAAGGACAAGCTGAATTGAATAGAAGAACAATAGTAATGGCATTAATACTCGAGGTACAGCAGAGCTCCACACCTTAATCTATGGTGTGTAGAAACTCCACCGTTGAAAATACATAAGAACAAGGTCTAGGCATGGCCGTGAGGCCAGCCCCATGATCTAAGATAGCATAAGACTAAAGATAGCTACCAAGATTCCAAGACATCAAATACAATAGCAAAAGGTCCTATTTATAGGGAACTAGTAGCTTAAGAATTACAAAGATGAGTAAATGACATAAAAATCCACTTCCGGGCCCACTTGGTGTGTGCTTGGGCTGAGCATTGAAGCATTTTCGTGTAGAGACTCTTCTTGGAGTTAAACGCCAGCTTTTATGCCAGTTTGGGCGTTTAACTCCCACTTTGGTGCCAGTTCCGGCGTTTAACGTTGGGAAATCTGAAGGTGACTTTGAACGCCGGTTTGGGCCATCAAATCTTGGGCAAAGTATGGACTATTATATATTGCTGGAAAGCCCAGGATGTCTACTTTCCAACGCCGTTGAGAGCGCGCCAATTGGGCTTCTGTAGCTCCAGAAAATCCACTTCGAGTATAGGGAGGTCAGAATCCAACAGCATCTGCAGTCCTTTTCAGTCTCTGGATCAGATTTTTGCTCAGGTCCCTCAATTTCAGCCAGAAGATACCTGAAATCACAGAAAAACACACAAACTCATAGTAAAGTCCAGAAAAGTAAATTTTAACTAAAAACTAATAAAAATATACTAAAAACTCAACTAAATATACTAAAAGCATACTAAAAACAATGCCAAAAAGCGTACAAATTATCCGCTCATCAGTGATCTCCAGTCGTCTTCCTGCAAGATACTCGAAATTGTTGTTAGCATAACGCTGGGCTCATCTAGTGTTAGTTGAGATAATATGGGTGTTATTGTTTGGCTTCTTGTTGTTGCTAATTTTGAAAGGATGTCTGCTCTGTCATTTTTCTCGCGAGGTATATGGAAAATATTAAATTTCTGGAAGGTATTGATGAGGTTATTGACTGTTTGGGTGTACTTTTCTATAGTGGGTCTTTTACCTGGAAGTTACCTGTTACCAGTTGTACTACCAGGAGAGAATCACATTTGACGTTTATCTGTGTGATGCCCATGGTGTGAGCAAGTCGCGGTCCTGCTATTAAAGCTTCATACTCTGCTTGATTGTTACTTGCATGGAAAGTGAATTGTAGTGATTATTCGAATTATATTCTATGATCGCCTTCAAGGAGTATTCCTGCTCCAGAGCCTTTGCTGTTTGAGGCTCCGTCAACGTATAGTGTCCACATGATATTTTTATGATCTTGTTCTTCTGTAGTAAGTTCTACAATGAAGTCGGCCAATGCTTGTGACTTGATGGCTCCTCTGAATTGGTATTGGATGTCGTATTCTGACAATTCGTTCGATCATTTGATTAGTCTCCCAGCTAGTTCCGGCTTCGTCAGTATTTGTCTTAAGGGTTGCTCTGTTCTGACCATGATGGTGTGGCTTTGGAAATAGTATCGCAGGCGCTTGGCTGTTGTGACTAGAGGTAGGGCTAGTTTTTCCAGCTTTGGGTAGCGAGTTCGGCATTCTGGAGTGATTTGCTGACGAAGTATACCGGGTGTTGTTGCTTTTCTGTTTCTGTTACCAATACAAAACTGATAGCATGGTTAGTAATAGATAAATATAGATAAAGTGATTTACCTACTTCTGAGGTTTGGAGGATTGGGGGAGCTGAAAGTATGGCCTTCAGTTCTGTGAAAGCTGTTTTGCATTCGTCGGTCCATTGGAACTCTTCTTGTTTCCTTAAGTTTTTGAAAAAATGATGTGATCGATGGGCTTTACGAGGCAGAAACCTGGCTAATGCTACTAGTCGGCCAGTTAGCTATTGGACCTCCTTGACCGTCTTTGAGCTTCGCATGTTTAGAATTGCCTGGCATTTTTTGGGGTTTGCTTTAATGCCTCGGCAAGTGAGCATGAAGCCGAGGAATTTTTCGCTCTGTACCCCGAATGCACATTTTTCTGGGTTAAGCTTCATATTGTATCTTCGAAGTTGTTGGAATATCTCTGTTAGGTCTCTGACGTGGTTTGCCGTGTGTGTTGATTTTGCCACCATATCATCGACATAAACCTCTATGTTTCGTCTGATTTGATTTGTGAAAATTTTGTCCATGAGTCGCTGGTATGTAGCACCTGCATTTTTGAGTCCGAACGGCATAACCTTATAACAGAAATTACCATTGTCAGTAATAAAGGCGGTCTTATCTTGGTCAGCCTCGTGCATTAAGATTTGGTTATAACCAGAATAAGCATCCATAAAACTCAGAGATTGAAAACTGGAGGAGCTATCAACGAGTTTGTCAATGCATGGGAGGGGGTTTGCGTCCTTTGGACAGGTCTTGTTAAGGTCTGTGTAGTCCACACACATCCTCCACTTACCGTTATTTTTCTTTACCATTACCACATTGGCTAACTAGGTGGAGTATCTGAGCTCCTTGATAAAGCCAGCATTGAGTAGTTTTTGGGTCTCCTCCGCAGAGGCTGCCCTTTTCTCGGTGCCGAGATGTCGTTTTTTCTAAGCTATGGGTCGGACTACCGGGTTGATGGCTAACTTGTGGCAGATGACGCTGGGATCTATTCATGGTATATCTGCTGGTGTCTAAGCGAACAAATCAACATTTCATCTTAATAGCTCGGTCACCTGACCACGTCCATCATCTCCTAGCGCGTTACCGAGGTATGTGTACTTGTTTGTGTCGCTTGTTAGTTGAACTTTAGTAAGATCGTCTGTTGGCATTGGTTTCTCTTGATGGTTGGTCCTTGCGTCTAACTCGGCCTGGGGTGGTAGTTGCTCCAAGTTATACACCGCTTGGACATATTGTTGGTCTGGCTGTTTTGGTTGTTCGCTCTTCAAGCTGGCATTATAGCACTGCCTGACTTCCTTTTGGTCTCCATGGATGGTAACGACCTTGTTATCCTGTGAAAGGAACTTGACACACAAATGTACAGTAAAGACAATAGCATTGAATGCATTTAAAGATGGTTTGCCCAGAATGATGTTATATGGGCTTTTACAGTCTACGACAAGGTATTGTATATCTATCGTCTTACTGTTAGGATATTCTCCTAAAGTAGTTTGTAACCAGATATAACCTCCGATTGAGACGCGCTCACTTGAAAAATCTACCAGTTCTCCGGATGAGGGTTGGAGATTCTTGTCACTTAGTTTCATCTTTTGGAATGTTGAGTAGAACAGCACATATGCGTTGCTTCCTAGGTACATGTGGATTTTCTTTACCAGTGGTTCTCCGACCTACGCAGTAATGATGACGGGGTCGTCCAGGTTCTGATCATTTGCCTCATAGTTTTTGGGGAGGAATGAGATCTCTGGTTTATCTCTGTTGATAGGTTTGGATGGAGTTGATTTTGTCATTGTCATCATGGCTCGGTATGATCTTTTCCTTGCCGAATTTGTACATCCGCCTCCTGCAAAACCACCAGAAATACAGTTTATTATTCTGCGAGGTGGATTGATATCTGTATCTACCTTTTTCCCCTTATCTCGGGAATTGTCAGTTGTTTTGGATTGTTGGCCGAGATCGTCTGTGCTACGTTTTCGTCCTCGACTGTCAATGTATTTGTCTAGCAGTCTCTGGCGGGCGAGCTTTTCGAGGACATCTCTAGCAATTATGCAGTCGTCTGTAGTGTGACCATACTTTTGGTAGAAGGCGCAGTATTTTGACCTGTCCACGTGTCGTTGGTCCTGATATGTACCGGCCCTGTTTGGGGGTTTGATGAGTTTTGAGTTCAATATGTCCTTTATGATGTCCTCCCTTTTTGCATTTAGGGTGGTGTAGTTGTCGAATTTGGGTGTTAACCTGGACGTTCTCTGATCTGTTCTGCCGTTTGATTGCCTGTTTCGCCTTTCCTCCTCTCTGTTTGAGATAGGTTTATTTGCTCTTCGCAGTGCTCGGAATTCTTCGACTTCGATATGTGTCGTTGCTTTTTCGCGGAACTCGGCCAGGGTCTTTGGCTTTGCGATGACTATGGATTCTTGAAATTTTCTTGGTTGGAGACCGCTCTTTAAGGCGTGGAGGTGGACTTCGGGGTTTAGGTTATGTATCTCGTTGGTTGCTTCGGCAAACCTGGTCATGTAATCTTTTAGGCTTTCGTTTGGTCCCTGTTTGATGGTGCTTAGGTAATCAGAGTTGTGGACATATATTTTGGATGCGGCGAAGTGGTTGACGAACTGGTCTGCTAGTTCGTCAAAGTTCAAAATGGAACCTTCACGGAGGTTGAAAAACCAAATTAGGGCGGCTCCATCTAGGAAAGTTGGGAAGGTACGGCATATAATCGGGTCGGAATCCTTATTCATGAACATCATGGCTTGGAATTTGGTGACGTGGACATTCGGATCTCCTATTCCATTGTAGGGTTTTAAGGTTGACGGTAAGGTGAAGTTTTGGGGCATTTCGAAACTCATGACTTCTTTTGCGAAGGGGTTGGTTCTCTTTTTGGTGGTTGTTTTGGTGACTTTAGTGATTGTGTGTTTAGTTTCCGAGGTATGCTCATCATTGTTGTCTTTGTTTTCGGCACTTTTGTGTTCTATTTTACTTCGGTCGTGCTCCATTTGCCACAGGAGCTCGGCCATTCTTTGGTTTTCAGCCTTGAGGGCTTTGTTGATTGCCAAGATTTCGGTCTGATTGGTGCTCGAGGGAGTGTGGATGTGCTCGTCTGCCATGCGTCTCAACTTGCAAAAAAGAGTATACTAATATGCGGAATAGAAAGTTGTGGGGTTAGAAGAATATTCGGCCCCACGGTGGGCGCCAAATGTTCCTGTGTGAAAGTGAGCTCCGAGGTATAGCTCGTTCTGCCGGCACTTGAACTAACTTTCCTTGGAGCGAACTGAACAGGACGTCGTCTTCTTGTGGAGAGGCGGCGTTGGGTACCTACAAAGGGACTCCAACGCTCAGATAAGTGTGAGTATGAGAGAATTCAGAATAAGACTGAAGTGGATTTCGTACCTTTGGATTAGCTGCGTACTAGTATATATATCTGATTGTTTGTTGTGTGTTCTGTTATTCGTATCAAATTTGTTATTGGTTTGATGGAGTCCATGCTGGTTGTTATCCGAGTTTATTGGGATAGTGGTAATTTGAGTGGAGCGGTTATTTTAGAGAAATTATCTCTGCCAGCTATACTAGATTCCGAGATTGTTGTTGTTGTGGGCCAAGATTTGGATAACGGATCAATATATATTTTATTATTAACTAAATTCTTTAGTTGTTAATAAAAAATTTAAATTTTATATCGTCAAATGTATTTTTTTTTCATTGTTTAAATAAGATAATGTCATTAGATTAACCTACTTTAACTCCATTTATCATTAAGCATCATATTCATAATTTTTTGGTGTCTATGAATTTGGTATCAAATTTATTTTTTATGATAAATTTTAAATATTTAAAAATTATTTATTTTTATATTTTTTTAGTTAAATATTTATTTATATTTTTTTAATAAATTACCCAATTATATATAGGCATTATAACAAATACCAAACCATAATAAGCAATACAAATTTAGAAGGATGGTTATATTTAGAATTATCAAAATTAAATTGGTAATTAACCTAATCATATAACTAGATTATTAGATTATGGTTCAATTGGTGAGTCACTGGTTCATCTGATTAATTTGATTCTAGTCAATAAAAATATAAAATTATAAAAATAAAATTAAAATCAATAGTTAAAAATACATGTCGTTACAAACATATTAATAATAATCAAGTATAAATTTTTAAACATAACTAATGGCGCAAAAAGAAATAATAAACTAATCACTAGTACAAAATATTTTTTCAATTTAAACCAACAAAAGTGAACTAAAAATAACACAATCAATAAATCAAATTCAAAAAGTGATTCTTCATAGGACAAACTTGGAACTAAACCAATACTTTTCTCATTTTGATTTACAAATTAACAAATTTAGCTCATTAAAATTTTCAACAACAAATTCAATTATGATAATTTTCAGCAACAAAACTTTTACATCCAAATATAATTTATAACAAAAAAATAGCTAAATAATTATTTCAGCAACTAATTTAACTCTCAACAACAAATTCAAAGTGTTGTGATGATTTTCAGCAATAAAATTAAAAAATAAATAATAGGACCAAATGAAGTTCACCTGTTCAGAGGCCAACTGACAGCGATAGAAGCTAACCAACTGAAGTGGCATCTAAAGCAAAAAGACGACAACGACCATCACCTGAGGGACTAGATGTTGGTTCCGTCTGCTTTTGCTGTCGGCAAAGCGAGCGTAAGAAAGGCAACGACTGAGCTTCAGACAATGACAACACAGAGTGCGAGGACGAGCTTGAGTCTGAGACTATTAGAGCGAGATTGAGAGAGAAGTGAGATACCGGAGACGAAAGAACTTGAGTGCAACATCGACACTAGCCACGAGAGAGGTGAAAGAGCTTGAGCTTGAAGAAGAGAGTGAAAAGAAAGTGGCTCGAGAGAAGAGAGACGTTAAGAGATGGGTCATGGGCGATCAACATCAAATTAGAGAATTGGAGGTGGGTTTATCTCGAAACGACACTGTTTTTCATAAAAAAAATTAAACATGACCCAATCTAAGTCATATAAATCGACCGAATCACCCGATTTTACTAAAAAGAGCAACTCGACCTGACTAGATGACCGAATAATCAAATTTCTGATCGAGTCGAATTTGATAACAATGCTTATACCTTAATAAATAACATCAATTATTTAGATTTATTATCCTCATAAATCTTTTTCATTTTGTTGCAAATTGTAATTTATACTATGCTGCACAATATGGGTTAAATGCCATAAATCGATTTCATTTGTTTCATTTATTTAAAGAATCAAATTTTGATATATGTGTTAATATAAAAAATTATAAGTATATCTAATTATATATTTTTATATTAGTAAAAATATTTTTTTTATTTTATTGGGTAAATAATAATCTAATATAAAATATAATTAAGTAACCGTATAAAATATTTTTTATTTTTAGTGTATATTAAAATTAAATTTTTATTAATTAATAAAATAAAACAAAAATATTAAAATTTTCAAAAAAGACACTTTAGATAAAGCAAAGTTTAGAGGTTTTAAATTTTTTTATGGATATATATATATATATATATATATATATATATATATATATATATATTGTCAATAACTATAGCATTTGTTAAAATACAAAAAATGTCTTATAGGAAGAAATAAGAATTATAAATTTTCAAAAAAATAAATATATAAATATTTATTTTAATTTTTGTTCTTGTTGTTAATAGATTTATCTGAGATATAGTTTGTTGCAGAAGGGGAAGATGTCATTCTATCTTCTGCACGAATGAGTTATATGCCGGACTTCAAAGAACACCAAACGAGGTGGATACCTACAAAAGATATTTTGACGCTCAAGTGAGTAATAATTTAAAGAATATAGTGAGAGTGACTTAAGCGAGTATTATGTTTTCAGATGTCCTGACCTTTGCTTTGACCTAATGTTACCTTATATAGACTGAATAGAGACTAAGTATTTTGAATATACTCAGTTAACAAATCATAAGCTACGGTTGTGGACTTGTGGTAAAAACCACAGTGTGGTTACCGTGACATTCTCATTATCTGTTTTGACTATTTCATTGAGTTGTTGGTGAAAACTATGGTGAAGCCATCATGCCGTTATGCTGAGTGTTATCATGTTTTTGAGTTATGGGTGGAGTTATAATTTTTTTGGGCCAAGATATACGTTTTATTGGCCAAGTTATAGGTGATTGATCGAAACTTGTTTTTCGAGTAATAGGTGGTAGTTATCGAGTAATACGGAATGTGCCATATTGTGATGACTGAGTTATGTGTTGGTAATTTATGAATTATGAAAATTCTAATGTTCTTTTAACCTAATCTTCAAATTATAGCTTGTAGCCGTCAAGTTATAAGGACCAAATCACAACCCCCAAACTTGACCTATTTATTTTTAAGAGAAGCATGTTGAACTTTATGAAAATCAAGTTATAACTTGGTAGAATATAAAAGAGATACAGTTATGTTTTAATTCAGAAATATGAGAATTAGCCCCAAGATCAATTTGATAATCTTGAACATTAAATTGGGCAAACTTGTCTTTGAAAAAGGTGTTGCTTATATCAGTATTTTTTTGAACGAGTTTATAGGTAATTGTTTGTTAGACTGACACCGATTTATTGGCATCGGTTTGCTTTGACTAACTCTGACTTATAATTATCAATTTGTTTGAAGTGATTCCAACTTATAGGTGTTGGTTTGTTCGGATTGATATTCTAATTTATAGTTGTCAGTTTGTTAGATTGATTGCAACTTATAGTTGGCGGTTTGTTAGATTGCTACCAACATATAACTTTTGGTTTATTTTTGTATGCCAACTTTAATTTTGATTTATCATAATATGTGTAGTGTGTAGAAAAAATAGTAGCCGAATTAAAGACATGAATAAAATGAAAGAATGATGAAGTTAAAAATAATGTATTATTTATTGAGGTTTATCCTCTTAAAATAGAAGGTACAGGATAAAATACCTCGTTAAAATCCCTCCATGCAAAATTCGGTGTAGAAAAAATTTTGTAAATAGGAAAAAGAGTACATCTTCGAGTTTTGACTTATAACTTAGTTATGGTATTGCTTTAGAGAAGTTGCGTTCCAAGTACTAGATTGTTCTTTGCAAAGTAGTGTTTGATGGGTATAAGTCTCTTACCGATTACTTTGCTGATTTGAAAAGATTCTTCTAGCTGTCCTCTTTTAATTGAGTCAATTTATTGATCTGCCGAGCTTGTCTAAGTTCTTCTATTTCTATCTGTCCAACTGCTTTTTCTCGGAATTCTACTTATGCCTTCAGCTTGGCGACAACAATAGTCTCACGAAAATTGCTAGGGCGAAGACCACTCTTAAGGGAATGGAGGTGGACGTTGGAATTGAGGTTGGGGATCTCTATTGCTATCTTGTTGAATCTCGTCATGTAGCCACGAAGAATTTTGATGTTGACCTTCTTTGATTGTGCTAAGATAGTCGGAATCATGGACATAGATCTTGGATGTTGCAAAATTGTTGGTGAAGAAGTCGGCCAGTTCTTGAAAAGTAGAGATAGAACCTATAGGAAAAAGAACAACATAATATTTGGTTAGAAGCACCGTTAAGAAACATCGTTGAGTAGAACTTAGTAACATGTTTGTTTGGGTCCCCAATCCCCTTGTATAGATTTAGAGTGGTTGGTAGGGTGAAGTTTTTTGGTATCTGAAACTTCATGATTTTATAGGAAAAAGGGTTTGTACGTTTTTTCAGTGTTTTTGAAGGTGTGACTTCTACCAGAGTACGAGTTCCTGACACATATTCGTCATCATTATGAGCATCCTTGCGATCTTTCTTGCTATTTGGATTCTTTTGCTGTTGTGTTAATAACTCGGTTATACTTTGGACCTCGGCCTCGAGCGCAACATTCTTAGCTAATAACTTTGGTGGAGGAGGAGGTGGAGTTTGCTCATCAGTCATGATCGATATTCTACAAAAAAGAGGAATAACATGTGGGAAAAGAAAATATGGGGTAACGTTAAGGTCGTCCCCACGGTAGGTGCCAAATGTTCATGCTATTAAGAGGTCTATCTGAGGTATAACTCGTTGCAGAAGGGGAGATGCCATCCTGTCTTCTCCACAGATGAGTTATATGCCAGACTCCAAAAACACCAGACAGGGTGGGTACCTACAAAA
This sequence comes from Arachis stenosperma, assembly GCF_014773155.1. Taxonomy (NCBI): domain Eukaryota; kingdom Viridiplantae; phylum Streptophyta; class Magnoliopsida; order Fabales; family Fabaceae; genus Arachis; species Arachis stenosperma. Next base: position 25,443,826 of record NC_080379.1, read on the forward strand.
GGTATTTTAACGCTCAATTCAGTAATAATTCAAAGAAGATAGTGAGAGTGACTTAAGTGAGTATTAGATTTTCTGATGTCTTTTACCTTGACCTAATGCTACCTTATATAGGCTGAATAGAGACTAAGCATTTTGAATATGCTCAGTTAGCAAATCGTAAGTTACGGCTATGATGAGAACTACAATGTAGTTTCCATGATATTCTCATTATGTGTTTTGATTATTTCATTGAGTTGTTGGTAATGACGTATGGTGAAGTCATTATGCCGTTGTACTGAGTGTTATCATGTTTTTGAGTTATTGGTCGAGTTATAATTTCTTTGAGTCGTGATATAAGTTTCATTGGTCAAGTTATAGATAATGGATCAAAACTTGTTCTCCGAGTAATAGGTGGTAGTTATCGAGTAATACAGAATGAACCAGATTGTGACGATTGAGTTATAGAAATAACGACCGAATTATGTGTTGATAATTTATGAGTCATAAAAATTTCAACATTTTTTTGACCTAATCTTCGAATTATAACGTGTAACCACTGAATTGTATAGTGACCAGATCAATCTTATTTATAACTTTATCTCTCTCTCTCTCTTTACAAGTGCTCTTATTACTTGTTAGTAATTTTTTTTAATTATAAACAATTTTTGAATGTTTATTGCAAGTAGTATTTATATTTGTACTCCACCAAAAAAGGTAAAAGGTTTTTTCATGTAAATGGGCCTCAGGCCTAATAAAAGTCGATTCAAAGAAGCTATCTTTTAATCTGCGGCCTCGTTGACCCAAGAACGGGAGGAAAAACAAAAAACACTCCTGCCTCCGCCCTTACTTCCGCACATCGTCTCCCTTCAGCCTTCAGCAGTTCGTTCGGCCGCCTCGAGTTCTCCTGCTTTCGCCGCTGCCAGCCTCCTTGTCGCCGCATCCAGCAGCCTCGTCGTCGCCGGATCGCCGCCATTCTTGTCGGCGCCAATCTGCTACTCTGCTCCGCCTCCATCTCGCCTCCTCAAGTCCACGTTGCCACTGATCTGCAACACTGCTCCGCCGTCTGCCCCTAGCCGCATTCTGTTTTCTCGCTGCTGACTGCACCTGCCTCGTCGCCGACAGGTCCTGCTTCGCCGCCGACTACTCCATCTGCAGGTTCCTTTTTTTAATTTTTTTCTGTTTGATATTTTGATTTGAAATTAATCTGTGTTTTTTATATTTTTGTTTATTTGTTAATCTTCTAAGTTTATTTGTTATTTTTACTTTTTTTATTTTCCCCCTAGTCTTAATGGATGCAGAAGGGAGTTCCCAAAGCCAACTAAAAATTCCAGATGCAGCTGCAAGAGAGAGTAGCAACTCTTCTGCACCATCAAATCAAGTGAGTGAATCAAACAAAGAAATCAATTTGTTTGCTAAAACTGGAAGGCTTTGGTCGCTAAATGAATTTCAATAATTTGATGCTTGCTTGCAGTTTTGTAACTCTTTTTAGTTTTGATTTAGGGATATATCAGAAAATGTTGATCAAGATGACATTAGATACACTTAAAAAGCTCAGATTGAAATTCGTTAGGTTTAATATAGCTGCTATTGTAATATTAATAACTGATATCCTTTTGCAAGTTCTCAGTTCTTAAACAAGTATATTTGGGTAGAGATTTTCAAAAAAGTGTTATTGAATTTTGTATTTCTGGCATTAAAATTCAAATAAACTACTCCTACAATTACAATATGAACATTGGAGCAGGGTGGGATGTGTCATGTACGGCAGGCCCACGGGTACTGCTCAGGTAAGGTTCAAGATAGGAAACCTGTTGGGGAACTGGGTTGGTGGCAAATTTCAGGTACATGGGAGAAGGGTGGAATGGATAATGAAAAATATATCCTAATTTGTATCTTTGTATCCCTACTTTTGGAACATCACTTTTGAACCGGATTAGATCGAACTATGTTAGTTTGGGATAACCCAAATTTATGCTGGCCTAGACCAGCCCATTTCCTTCTTGAATCTACTAATCATGAGTTCATTGTTCTTGGTCTGTTGAAGATTGATGTGGGAGAGTATGAATACAATGAAGGTGGTTTGAAGAAGGCAAAACTGCAATCAATGCTGAGAGTGTTGTTGGATGATCCTCTGCTGTCTGATGTCCCCAAGAATCCGACCTTGGCAGATGTTGATACCCTCCTCAGCCTTGAACTTGGCAGTGCCATGCGTCTCTCTGTCTTAAAACTAGATGGAACTTCATTTGGTAATATAATTAGTTGCTCTCTTCAGTGTCCTATGGATGTGCAGATTTTTAAAGCTCTAGTTGACCTGTGATTTCTTTGCTGGTGAAGAGGTGACAGTGATGAATTCAGCAACAGTCAAAGATTTAAAACTTGCTATCAAGAAAAAAGTGAATGACATGGAGCAATCCGGTTTGGGTCATCGCCATATTTCTTGGTGGGTTAGCAGTTTTCCATCTTTCTTGTCCTTTTTTTTCCTTTTACATCTTAGCAATAGCATCTTTTTATTCTTTTGATATAGGAATAGGGCCAGGGCACTTGGCAATAGCATATTAGTCTAACATCCTCACAACAAAACTACCTTAATAATGATTTAATACAGAAAGCAATGCAAAACTTGATGCAATTGCAGGAAGCATGTATGGGCAAATTATTGCTTGGCATATCATAACAACAAACTCCTACATGATGATGATCTGCTTCAGAATTTTGGCATACGTAATAATTCCCAGGTTTGTCTAGCAAATTCCAAGTCTTTATGGATTGTGTTTATCTTGTCCACTTTCTTTCCTGTAATCTTTATTTTATAGCATTTTTTAACAAGAGAAGAAATATTATTAACAACAAAAACGGATATTACAAAAACCATGGAGGATCAGGGGTCATCAATTTACAAAAGATTGCTTAATAAGTCTTCCCGTGGCATGGATTTATTATACTTATTCTAATATATGTAGTAAAAAATAGAGTTTTAAAAATGGTTATGTATTGATATTTTTTTCTGTGAAGTATGTGAGTTGCTTACTTTTGACATTATAATGATACAACTAATAAAACATGTTATTTCAAATGTCTTGAATAACTCAATTGTATCAATTAAGAAATAGAAATCATATTCATCAACTTTACCATTAAAAAAAAAATGCATCCTACTAAAAACTTTCATTAACTTCATTGAAAACATTTTGCTTATGCAGGTGCATTTTGTGTCCTTTGTCATGACCAAAGAGTCTCGTAGGCATTCAAAGAGGAGAAAGCATCGCTTTTTTCATGGCCTTAATAAGCTTTCACATGAAAAAAATTGTGAAGACTGAGCCCATGGTGTCATAGCTTGATATGATATCTTAAAATGGTTGAGAGGTTGAGTTCTCTTTGTTACCTGCACTAACAGAAACAGGCTATTAAGGTTGAGTTCTCTTCTTAAATAAAACATCAAACATCTCATATTACTCGATGTGAGACCTTGGGCACCCCATAATACCCAAGTCCCTATCATACTTCTTTATAACTAACTATATTCAGCTGAATTTCACTATTGGTCCAGTACTAAACCCCAATGTCTTGAGTCCCAACCTTTGAAGTCACCACTCACCAACCACCTAACTCATAAAATCCAGTAGTTTAGCATTTAATGGATAGTTAACCTGTGGTTTAGCTTACTTGTTTAGAAAATCATTTCTATTTTCTGAACTCTTAACTTTTTCTGTTCTTTTTATTTTAATTTTTTTAATAATTATAATCCATAGAAATTCCCATCTTTTTGCTGCAAACCTGCCATCACTACGCCGGAGTTTTATCCCTTGAATGTTTGACAATGTCGTCTGCAATACAAGATCAAGTTGCCATCATTGATTGATTGAGCTCTTGTTGTCACGCTAGATACTAGATAGGTTCAAGTGCTCAGTAATTTTCATTGTCAAAATGAATGTTTAAACTGTTAGTTACATGTCCTAGAGCTAATATAGGGATAATGCCAAAATGGTCTCAAATTCAAGTATTCAACTGGTGAATCAATCTTGTCCCCCAATTTCAAATATGCCTAAATAAGTCCCTCAATTTAACAACCGTGAGTTGCCGTTGGTCATTTGTAGGACTCAATTTAGTACTTCCCATCATATTAAAACCCTAAGGCCCCAATAGTTACATGTTTATTTCTTTTGTCTCTCTTCCTCTCATCCATTTCTCAGTGATTTCTGCTTCTATTTTCGTCTTATGCTGCTTGTGCTTGCTGGGTCATGATGGGTGGTGGGGAGAAAGGTCAAGGAAACTCAAGTGAGGCTAGAGGGCTTTGGGGATACACTTAAGTGAAAAACACAATTCCTCTTCAATAGTGAAATACCTAGATACCACCCTCTCCAATTCTTAAAAGGGTTATTGTTCATTAAAGGGCAACGGAGAACAAGATTTGGATAATAAAGAGGAGACTCTTGGATTAAATGTGTTTGTGTGGACGAGCTAGAGGTCGTGCAGTTGTGTGGCTCATCGTTTGCGGGACAAACATCAAATTCCACAAGACGTCACTTCAAGAGGTACTCTCTTGTACCTTACTACGTTGTCCAAATAATTTGAGGTGATACTAAACTCATGAAATGAGGTTTTATGGCCGCTGTCTTATCTTGTGTTAAACTTTTATTTGATAAATTTTTGTTTGCACTATTCCACTGTGTATGCTTGATGTTTTTGAACAAATCCTCCTAGTCGCGCTCTGCATTTTCTGGTTGCTAATTAAGCTTTCCTATGTTTTGCACTCTTGAAATGATGAGTTGTTTTTGTATTGGATATTCTAAGGGTTTGATCTGTTACTTGGTCATCTTCAATTGTTCATTGGACTCAGACTCGTGTAGTGTGTTTTTTTGATGTGTTGAGTTGACTGAAAACGTTCTGCTGTTTTCTGCTTCTGCGGTTATACCTCTGTTTGAACTGTTTTATCTAGTTTTGCAGTGTGATATCTTTTTTTAGGTAAAGTAGAAACTACTTTGTGCTCCTATGAATTCAGAAGAGAGTGTCATCATGCTACTTGGGAACAAAGATGGCCTTGTGGACCTGAGAATGATGTCTACTATTGGGAATGTGGATGGTGGTTTTTCGGATTGCTAGAAGAGATTACTCGAGATAAAGGAAAGAGAAGGGCAGTGCGGTTCACAGATCACAAGAGTGTAATGTAAGTAAATAAAAGATGAAGACTCACGCGTAGTCAAACTTATCAAATTATCGAATGGTTTTCAAATATTAATTCCACATAAAAATAACTACATGTGAGTTTTCACCTTTTCGATACATATCTTGGTAATTAATCTATTTTTTGTATTTATTTTACAAAGACCTAAAATTTTCTTTCTCTATCTGCATCTTCTAAACTTTTCAAAAATCATAATAAATTATATATTTTTTGTTTCTATTTGATCTTTAATAGTATAAAACAAATAACTCATTTTATCTCAGAAATATTTATTTTATTAAAAGAGTACTTGTTTTATTCTGGAATAACAAACAAATGAGGCCTAGCACTAAATACATTATACCCGTGAAAATATAAACAGAAAAATAATATATTAATTTAAAATTGAAACCAGGGGGCATGCACCACGCCGCGCTGCAAACGTTGCTTTTTGACGTAAAATAAAGAAGTACAGAACACTAGATGCTATTATGCTGGCCTTAGTCGATTATAGCGATGTATGATGATTTATTTGAGATCAATTTTATACAATGTAGAAGCAATTTATATATTTAAATCATTATTTAAGTAACAAATTCGTAAAATAATTATTTCTACTATTATAATAATAATGCATGGTCGAATTTTGTAGGTAGAATTGTTCGTCTAATGATCATGATGAAGAAAAGACTTGTCCTTCCCTTCTCCCATCAAGAAAAAGATAAAATTACAATCTTGTTCTATACTAGTTTCTCAACAAGCATTGGGAAATGTTCTGAACTTCTAAAATTTATGATTTCTTTTTCTATTAATAAAGAGTTGATTGGTCAATTACTCAATTCATAAACATAAAAAAACGTATTTATGCCTTTGAAAATAACGATAAACATTTTTAATATATAGTTATCATTTTTAATAATTATAATTATCATAATAATAGTATAAGCAGTAATTAAAAAACATCGGCGACAATAATAATAATGATAATAATTTTCTTGCAACAAATTAAATATAACATACAAGCAAACATTTTTATTTTTATTTTCATTTTCATAAATTTCTGATCTAAATTGCCCTGAATAATGTTTTAGCAATAAATATTAAATTTATTTTTAAACATTTCATTCATCCAATTTATTCTTTATCTTACCGACTAATAAATTGATTATGGCCATCTAACAATTCTTAAAATTTATTTTATTTTCGTAGACAATATGAAAGTCTTGTCCAGATTCTATTCCAGCCAAGTAAATGGAAAATTCAAGGGTACTTCTCCAAGCTCCAATTTTTCTTTTTCTGTCGAATCCCAAGTCACAAAATTGATCTTCACACCACTTATCGTATTCATGTACAGGAAAATCATTTTGTTTGCATTAAAATTTCTTTGTATGCTAGTTGCAAAAGAAATTTTACTTTTATAATAATGCTACACATCCAAGTTTTTTTGTTAATCAAGTTCAATCAAGTTAGTTTAACATAACAAAATTAGTTATAGTTAGTATTATTCCAAGTCTTGTTATTTAACTTAGTTGGACTTAGTTCATAAAAAGACTTGAATGTATAGCATTATTCTATTTTAATATTAGAATGTTTATTATTTTTGCGTCTACAGGAGTGAGTTATTTGGTTTTATATTAAAATAAAATTAAAAAAAATTATATTTATCAAAATGTTTTAAACTAAAATTTATTACGTATAAGTTCTTTTTATAATTTATATAAATAATCACAGAATAAAAAATATTACTATTTATTCATAAATAGTTCTATTTTGTCGCGATTGATTGAAAAATTATATTGTCTTTTAACACATAAATCATGTCAGGTTAGTACACTATTAAAACAAAAAAAACACGAAATCACAATACTACTTTGTCACCATTTACTAACAAATCCAATGTTATCCTTTAACATATAAATAATAATAGGATAATATGCTTTTAGAATTGTATATAAAACCCACTAGCCTAACATGATTTTATCTATGTATAAAAATACAAACACTCAATACGCTAACATGATTTATGTAATATGTACAAATAACAAAAAATCTAACCTATCAAAATTTATTTAATAAAAATCAAACGAAGTATAAAAATATATTAGATTTTAAAAGTCTATTACCCTACAATTATTTATGTATTAAATGATAATTTTAGATTTGTGAGTAACATTATATTTATTTTATTATTTTGTTATGTTATTTATCATTAATGTTTTCAATCAATTAAAATACAATAATGTTATATAACCAAGTCATTTTAGTTATTAAATTCAATCAAGTTAATCCAATAACTTATTAACAAAATAAAATTCAGCTGAAGAAGAAAGAAAAAAAGCATAAAAAGAAGAAAAAAGATATAGTTAAATTTAATTACAAAAATAATTTCTTCACTTCATATGTTTTATTAGAATAATATCCAAATAAATTAAATAAAAAAACGGTAGTACGTGAACTGATCGACATATCATTTTCAACTAAGGATTAAGTTATATTTAATTTAGTATCAAATTTTAAAACCAAAAAAGATATGTAAATAACTTGTGATTTATAGTTTATGTTTCAAAATCTACAGGTAGAATATTTATTTTTTCAGTTTTTTATTAATTTCCCCATTCAAGAATATAGTTCAAGTTAATATATATCACTGAATTTATAGTAGACATGCTTTAATTGCTTTAGAATAATTGATTAAGAATTATGATAAATTATGATTCCAAACAGTATATAATATTAGGAGATATACACTAGAGAAATTAATTAAAAACCGAAAATACTATAATATTTATGAGGAATTAATTAGTGAGGATCATTAAAAAATATATTTGTATTAGTAATAGTAAATCATTTCAATGTATTTAGCATAAAAGTAAAAAATAAAATCAATAAATAGACAACGTGTAGTAGAAAAGAATAAATAAATAGAAAATAAAAAAGGAAGGTTACTGTAAATTACAATAGTAATATTTAGGACAGTAGTGGTTGTGAAAATAGAATTGATATTAAAAAGTCAAATTAACACAAATTTTAATTAAAGAATATAAAAGATGAAGTGAAAAAAAAACGAACACAAAAAGACAACATAAGTTTTTATTAAAAAACAATCCAAGGGAAAAGAAATGATGTAAAAAACATTATTTGTCTAAAAATTGTTAATCATAAGTTGAAGAGTTAATATAAAACAAAATTAAATAGGACTTTCAAAATTAAAATATAATAATAAAATTAATATAGCAATATAATTGATTAATTGAAGACATTCAAAATTTGATATTGAAACAAAAAATTAAAATATATATAAACATAGTTCATAATTAGACTTATTAGCTAACCAAGCCATCAATCCAACATTCATATTACAACTAGAATAATTCTCCACATACAAACATTTTTTTATACAAGTCTTTACAAGTCATTTATATTAACGTACTTCAATTGTTACTGCACGTTTTTACTGCACCTTCTGCTTCTTCTTGCTGCACGTTCTTCTTCTTTTCTTTCGTTTCTTGATTTTCTTTCTCCTTCTTCATTTACGTGTTTTTCTCTCTATTTTCTTTCTTCGTTATTCTCGATTTCCATTATTTTTTGACATCAAACTTTGAAATCGTTTTTGAAGAAGAAGAATCAGCAGAAAATGAAGAGGAGAAAGAGAAAGAGTTTTGAATTATGCATAAGGTGTACTTCAACGAATTTTGGGTGTATTTCTTAAATTATTTGGGTGTAGTTTTGTAATCCTTTGGGTATATTTCTGTAATCCTTTGAGTGTATTTCTATAATCGTTTGAATGAATTCCTGTAACCATTTGGGTGTATTTCTGTAATTTTTTGGGTGTATTTCTATAATCATTTGGGTGTATTTTTGTAATCGTTTTGGTGTATTTCTAAAGTCCAATTATCTTCAAATTTGACGAAAAACTCGTTTGCATGGAAGAAGAAGAAGAAGAGTCGTTCATAATGCATGGTGAGTAGCGTGCTTTGAAAACAGGAAGTGGTTGAATAACGTGCGTTTATTTACTCTTGAATATGAAAGTGTAATATGTGTATTTTATTGGACTTGTGCCAATTTATAAAACTTATAAGTCAAAAAGACTTGTATGTGTAACAGGCCTCTTACAACTAATCAATTCAGTCATTTCAATTATGCTTTAAAAAATAATATAGTTATTATCAACTTCACTTCAAGACAAACTTATGATGAAAACCTTGTAATACATAGGATATTTCAGATTTTAGAGTGAAATACAGGATAATAATTAAATCAGCTTTCATATAGAATACATATAAACTATAAAATATAAATTAAAAATAAAGTTAAATAATATATATATATATATAGTTAATATTTTTGTTATTTTTCTTCTATCAAAGATAGTAATATATACATTTCTTAAACTAAAAATTGAATCCAGTGGGGGTCTAAACTTGGACAACTTGCAAAAAGAAAATGAAGGGAAAACTCACAAATAGCTTTATCACCAAATCAATCCTTTATTTTATATGTATTTATTTGAAATTTATCATTTCATCATTATAATATCCAAGGTAATTCCATTCAAAGTGATTCATCAATCCATCTTAAGATAAAGTTGTGACGAATTTCAAATACACTTTTCTTTTAAAAAATAAATTATCAAAATTGCTCTCGATTTTTTAACACGTTGACAAAATATTTTTTCATTTTTATTAACGACAAAAACGTTTTCAAGACATTTTAAAATATAACAAAAATATCTAATATTAAATATATTTTAAAAATATTTTAAAAATTAAATTTTGATATGATTATCTTGCAATAATAATTAGTAAAATAAAATATTCTTATCTTTAAAATTGGTGATTTTTCACTTATTAGATTTTTTTGTGATTTTTTTTAATGGCCAAGAAAAAAATTCTAGAGAAAATTTTTATTTTTTTATGTACTTTTCAAATAGTTATAAAAATTTCTTACAAAATTTTAGATCAAATGTATAAGTAGTTTGCAAATACAAAAATTATTTGTCATTTATAAAAAAATATTTTTAATAATTTTTATTGTATTTTACAATATTTTAAAAATATTTTTATCATTATAAAAAATAAAAAATGTTTTTATCAGTATTTTCAAAAAACACCTCTATTTTAGTAGTTTATGCTTAAAAAATAAAAAAAGTGTCACACACAACAAAGTGGGGTATCTATGAAGTCATTTTTTCTGGAATGCCTGCTGGTTTCATAACAGTGACTATATTACCATGTTCATGCCTTAGTTCACACCTACCACACAAACCAAAAGCTTAATACGTAAGAAACTCTATCATGTTTGACCCTATTAGTACGTCTCTTAATTAAATATGGTTTAATTTTCATAAAATGCATATTTCTTTGTCCTAAAACAAATGCGCATCTTCATTTTTTAAAACATAAATCGAGTATTCATCATGTGGCATAAAAAATTAAAAAGAATCATGGTATTGTTTGATGTTACCTAATGTTGAATTGTTGATTCTCCAACTGCACTTATCTACATATGGTAATAGACAAGCTAAGCATTTTTAATTATAAGTTATTTAATTTTTTCTAACATTCTAAAGATATATATGTTTAAATATAGAATTCCGTTAAGGAGCTATATGTACAATGTGTACAATGGACTATTTATTTGTTTTAATATGAGTTAAAAAATAAATACCTAGAATAAAATACTATTAATTTTTCAAACACAATATACTTATACTATCCAAAATAATCATTCAAATACTAGAAATAATAAACATCTGATATTCTATTGAATCAAACATCCCTAAATCCTATTGTATATATTATATAGATATTTTATTGGTTCTCTATACTTCTCCTTAAATATATCAGTTCTTAAAGCATATATAGCGTATCATCTGTTACATTTTTAAATTCATTTTTTCAATAATTAATGTCAAAACTAAAACAAAAATGCTATTTTTATATTAAAAATTTATGTAACAATTTTTACTGTTAAATAAATTATGTGTGTGCGTGATCCTATTTTATTATCTCTATATATGAACATTTTTAAAGTAAAATCCATACATGATTTACTTTATAATAGAAATTGCTAAACAGTTTTCTAGTAGTCTAAAAAACAAATTAAGAGCAACGTACATAAGGAGATGGATAAACAAAAATGTCTGATGCGTCTCAGCAAATAATTATTAAATATTTTATTTTATATAGAAATATAAAAGTGACATGAGACGACATTGATGTAACATTTTCCTTTTTAATGAGAATGAGGAATAATTAATAAATTAAATGTACCTTGAACAAAAATTATTAATTGAAAATTCAAACCAGAAATTCATATGTGGTCCTAAAACACCAAAATGGATACATTTTAACCATTTACGGAATGGCATTTATAACTTACTAATTATATCTTTTTCTTTTCTACATTCAACTCCAAATTAAAGTATTAGTTTATAGAAAAATATTACATGCCTACTAAAACTCTAAAATCAACCACTAAAATTAATTATCATATATTTTAATATTTATATATAAATATATATTATTTAATTTATTTTTAATATATATTTTATATTTTAAAATATATTTTATATTAATAACTTATTTTAATATACAGTTATCACCTCCAAAAAAATTACAATTCTAAACAAATTAAATATCCGAGCTCTTCTTTAAAATATAGTAAACAATTTAAAGAATACATTATTATTTACTACAAAAACATTTAATCACAGACAAATTTAATCATGAAATATATAAAAACTAATTTTACATCTATAAAAAACTAAGTTATTCAGAAATCTCAGAAAAATAAATAATGAGTAATTAATTAGACAGTTTTATCAAACTAAACAATTTTTAGTGAATATCAAATTATGTTATATCAGGAAGATTAATATTTGTTATAAATAACTTTTCTTAAAAATAAACTAATTTAAAATAAGAGATAAATGATTTATATTTTTAATATATTTTTTCGTAAAAGAGTATATAAGTTTTTTTTCTTTTCTTTTCTTATTATCTTATGCTATTTTTTTGGTCTGAACTCTAAATTTTTTTATTATATAAATTTTAATATCATAAAATTATTTTTAAAAAAATTTTAAATTAATAAAAAAAGACATACTAAAGAATGTTATATCTTTAATAGTTAATATTCATATATTTATAATCAAACATAATAGTTTATTCCTATTAAAAACACAATAATATATTAGATTATTTTAGTATGACTATATTAGGATGACTACAGTGATGATAGTATTTTAAAAAATATTGTTAAAATTAAAATAATATTTTTAAAAAATGTTGCTTAAAAAAAATGACACCAAAATATAAAAAAGATACGATTTTAATTTTAACAATACTTACATAATTACTATAACCACCATAATATATAGCCAGAGACAGATCCAAAAATATTATTATAGACAGGCCAATTATAACATATATAATATTAAAAAATTATACAAAAATTATATAATATAAAATGTATTACAAAAATATATCGATAAAGAATATATTTTAAAGTATAAAAATATGTATGTAATTTTTATTAATGAAGTAGTCAATTCTTTATATCATAAAATTAATTGATAATAGAATTTGTGTCAAATTTTTCAACAATTTTCTTTTCAATTAATTAAAAGACAATTAACAAAAAATTCATTTTTCATTTTGTTTCTGAGTTATTCTTTACAATATTTATAACTGAAAAAGATTTTTTAATTGTAGTAGTTGAAACAGAGAAAATTAATATCAAATGAATTAAGAATGACGCTCACAAAAAAAATCTAATTTATAAAATTTAAAAAAATTTATTTAATTAAAAAATATTAATAATAATATGTTTTTAGATTTTTTAATACTATTATTTATTTTTTAAATATTAAAATTTATTAATATTTAAATTGGACTAAACTAAATTTTTATTTATATTAAATTAAATATTAAATAAATTTTTAAAAAAATTAAATTATACTTAATTAATATTTTAGAGAAAAGCTGGGGCAAGGCCTCTCCTCTCGCCCCCCGTAATGTCCGTCCTGTATATAACCATGCTAGAATCCACCCAATATATATATATATTCTCTATGTGCTATATATATAATATACGACGTGCGCCTCTCTATAAATTAGACCCTTTTTTATTGTATATGTGTAATATAAGTGCATAGAATCACGAAAGAATAAAGAGTGTGATATCTGATCCATGTCAATGGAGAACGGAAACGGATCCATGAGAAGAAAGAAATGGAACTTCTTGCAAGGGAACAAAGAGGTGAATAATAATAATAATGGTTCATCAGCCATATCAGTGAGAGGAGTGTACAGCATGATGCTTTCCAACATCAACGAAGAAGATGAGAGAGACGTGGTTCGTTTGTGCCGTGCGGACCCCACTGATTTCCCCTGCTTTAGGACCACACAAGATGCTCCTCACGCCATTGCCGAAGCTGTTGAGTCCTTTCGCTTCAATTCTTATGCTCCTTCCGGTGGCTTATTCCAAGCAAGAAGGTTCTTCTTAATTACATTCTTTCCTTCTCTTTCTACATCTTGCTCCCTTTTACTCTTTTTTAAATCATTTTATATATTCATCACATCCTTCTGCATACCAAACATTAACTATTAAATTAGCTATAATATATTTATGTATTAATATATGTATAATTTAATTTATTTTAATATATATTTTATATTTTAATATAATTTTATATTACTAATTTTAATGTGTACATAATATAATTAAATTATAATTATATTTGTTTACTTAAATAATTATTTAATTAAAAATTATTTTGTTAATATATATAGTTAAATATATGTATAATTTTTTTTATTGTTATATATCAAAATTAAATTTATATGTATTATAAAACCATCATATATAATAATTTTTAATATATATTTTTAAAACTTTTTAACGAAAATTTCTAGCATCTTTCACAAAACATAAAAGGAAAATCTTGAGAACCTAATATATATAATTAATGTTACAGCTAATATTTAATATAAAAATTCAAAAATTTTAAAAATAAAAATATTTAAAATTCAATTAAAAAAACATTTGAAATGAAAATTGGACAAAATTTTATTTTTAGTAAGTTTTATACTAAATTTGTTCGACAATCTATTATAATATTGACTAAAATTAATTATTATAATATTAGTTTTTAAGTATTACTTAATTTGTTTTATATTTTTTATAACAACTCAGTTATCTATTATTTTTTCTCTCTTAAAAACTATTTTACAGCTTGAAATTGAATATGTTATGGGCTTTTGACTAGGTCAAACTCATGCATACGGCAATTGTGGTGTAGACTGTGGAGTGCATTTTTAATTAGTATGCCAGATAATTCTACAACTTTATTGCGTGCATTTCTATTTCCCAAGCACTGGTGTGGACAGCATGTTAAGAAGGATCAAGATTCTCTAGGGGAAAAAAATTAATAAAATAATAAAATAAAGAGTTAATTATTTTTAAATTAAAATAGTAGAGTATATATTTTGTAAAAATTATAAAATTAATGATGATTAATTTTTATTTTATTATTTTATTAACTTAATTTTCTTATTTTAGAAGATACAAATTCTATTATTAAAGAATTATTTTTTCAATTTTAAAAAATAATATTATACTATTTTATTTACACTTTTTATTATATAAAATATTTTTTATTTTTATTTCTTAATAATAATAATTACTTTTAATACTAAAACTAAAAAATACACAAAAAGTGCATATATCGTTGTTTGTTTGTTTTTTTTTTTTTTTTTTTTTTGAAGTTTTAGCCACCAGTATGGAAAACTTGATGCATAAGACCAGCTTCACTGTACTAAACGAGATAAAGACATATGTGACCAAAGACTAATTGATCTCTTCACTATTGTATAGTTGTCTCTTTTTAGTTTTCACTTTTCACCAAACAAACTGAGATTTGAACATTCTCTATATACAAAATTCATACAAGCTTGTAGGGAATTAGTATTGTAAGGTGTATTTGAAAATATAAAAAGATATATTTATTTCAATTAGTGTAATAAATACTAAAGAGCCTATTAGTTTATCTTTTATTTATTAAATATATACAAAAATAATAAATATAATATCAATTGAGAAACACTTTATATTTTATTTTATTTTTGGTTATAAAACACTTTATATTTTAATTATGAGGTTTTGGATTTAAATTTTAGAAATTACAAAAATTATTTGTGTGAATAAATACAAGAAAAAAATATTTTAAATATTTTTTTTGTAATAATTTTTTTTTAAATAATTGACATTTTATTAGCTGAATACTGTCTAGTTTTAAGATAAGTTATTGTATTTATAAGTTGTAACACATGAAAAATATTTTTAAATAGTATAAATGTATAAGTATGAAAATAGGTACAAAATAATTATTTATACCTTTCATTATTTAATTTTTTTATTTACATTGATATAAAATTATTACCATTCTAAAATAATAAAATTCTACTTATAATAATAAGTTTCAAAATTAGTAAGGAGCAACACTTAGTGAGAAAAGAGGAAAATTGGTTAGTATTAATTTCAATACAAGACAAAAATAAAGAAAATGTGCTGCCTACATAACATTTCTAATATAAATAAGATTATTCCAAAATTGTGTGCTAAAAGAAATGGTTTAATTGACTTAATTCATTTTAGGTTTGCATACACGTTTTGTTTTCTCGGTGTTGGGTATCGTGTTTCTAACTCTTTTTTTTGTCCTCATCAAATTGGTTTTGGTCATACTCTGTAATGCTGTATGATATATAACGTGACAAGATAAATTTATTAGTATTTAATTACCAAAAAAAATTTATTAGTATTAATTCACGTTAACATTTGATGGAATACACAAACAGCGACGACAATAAAACGAAGTGAATATATATTGCCACATCCAAAATAGCTATTATTACATCTCTCATTTAATTTTTGTATATTCTTCGTAATGTTCCATTTCTTACATAAATAAAAATTAAAAGAAGTAATTATTTGACATATGTTTTTATAGTTTATGATTATAGTTTTTTTATTTGTTGTGAAGTCAATTTTACTAATAAAATAATTCACATTTTATCTAATTAATTAAAAAATTATAAATTTAAAAATTAGTATTATGTTAATTTTTAAAATAAAGATTTCTAAAGAATATTTTAATTATTAATTAAAAATATATCACAATAAAAATTCTAAAATATTATAATTTCCATATGTATTTTCGCTTTCTGTATTATACTATTATTGTTTATAAACTTTAAATTATATTATATAAACATAAATTATTAATATTTATTGGTATTAATCCATAAATAATTGATATAATTCTTTAATATTCAACGCACACAGTGACACATACATATATAAAGGTTTAATAAAAAAGCCTTTTGATATATACATGTATATATATATATATATATATATATATATATATATATATATATATATATATATATATGGATATTATTATAATTTCTCGAACGTTTTATTTTTCTATTTAATTAATAATTATATATAGAGTATTTAATTTTTTTGAAAACTAATAATTAAAAAATTTATGGAAATAATTATTTTATGTTTAATATCAATTACATTAACTATATCTCTGTATAATATAAAACAAAATTGACAAATAAAAACTACAAAATGTAATTATAGCTCATAGAGTTGTGCATTTAATTAAAAAAAAAACACATTTCAGAGAAAAAAAATATATACTTAAATAAAAAAATGTGACAATAAGTGATAACCATTCCTCAGTAGCTAAGACCAAAACAATCAATTTGGGTTGATTTTAGTTATTAGTTCGTTTAAATAAATATTAAGAATTTAAATTTTATCTTCTGCAATCACTCGTTAACTAACAACAAACTTTAAATAAAATTTCAATTTACAATGAATTCATTCTTGATCTGTGGAATTTAAGAATATCATAGATAATAAAAAAGCCAAAATTTTTAAATGTTCTAAAATCACATTAGAAAAAGGACAGCATTTACTAAAAATGAGACATTTAAAAGGCTTTAATTTAATTTGCATGGTATAGGGCAGTAGCAGATCTTGTATCCTCAGATTTTCCATACAAGTTATCACCGGAAAATGTGTTCCTAACGGTTGGCTGCACAGAAGCTATAAACATAATCACCACCGTCCTTGCACGCCCCGGCGCCAACATTCTTCTTCCAAGGCCCGGATATCCGCAGTACCAAGCACGCGCCGCCTTCTGCCACCTCGAAGTTCGCTACTTCGATCTCTTGCCGGACAGAGGCTGGGAGCTTGACCTTGATTCCCTGGAATCCCTAGCTGATGACAACACTGTTGCCATGGTCCTCATCAATCCTAGCAACCCTTGTGGCAATGTCTTCACCTATCATCATTTGAAAAAGGTACATACTTTCCACTTTCTTATGTCAATTGGGTCAAATGTTCACATAATTTTCTCAATCATAGGATTCCATCATCATAAAAGGTTGAACAATCATGTTTGAACTTATTTTTGTTAGTGTCAAAGAATATAATGAATATATTTAATATTATAATTTAATTTTAGTGTACAGTATAAAATAATTCTATACATGTATTTAATTATTTAATGTTATATTAATAAAAATAATAACTTTTTACATCGAAAATCTGAATAGCCATCTAATAAAATAGACAAATTAAATAATTATATAAAATATTTTATACTATTAATATAATAAAATTAAACTCCTAATATTAATATGAATTATTTATCTTATAGAAGACTTATTTTATTGTTGTCTTTATCAAAGTGAATAGTTAACATGATATTAGTGTTTAAAAGAGAAATAAAATAGATTTAAGTAACTTAGTCAAATAATTTTAATGATATGTTAAAAGAATGTTCACATGATGTTGTCATCATGTTCATGGGATATGTTAAACATTAGTGTCTATTTTGTCACATCATAAAAATGACTTCAAATATGATTATTACAAAAATAAGAGAGAATAATTTCTTATGGAGTTTGATTTAATATTTTAGTACACGGTAGGAGTTAATAATCTCCTAAGTCCTAACACATACACTAGCATGTACAATTTAATAACACATGAAATTGATCTTAGATATAATTAGAATGTTTTAATAACTTGTTGGCACTCTTTTCAGGTTGCAGAAACAGCAAAGAAACTTGGAATCTTTATAATATCCGATGAAGTTTATGCTCACTTAACATTTGGAAGCAAACCATACGTGGCAATGGGAGCATTTGCATCAATAGTGCCTATAATCACTCTTGGTTCTTTGTCAAAACGATGGGTCGTTCCAGGTTGGAGGCTTGGTTGGATTGTCACATGTGATCCTCATGGAATCTTACAAGATATTGGGGTTAGATTTTCTTTTTGTTTCTTTCTTCAATTCAAGTAGCTAATCTAAGAAATTATTTCATTATTTAATTACTCCACCATGTTGACACGTGATTCTTTTCTTTCTTTATCAGATTGTGACGAATATTAAGACTTACCTAGACATCACAAGTAACCCTCCAACCTTCGTGCAGGTACAAATCAAAATCTATCTTGCTCTTCATATTTCAATGTGTGCATGAATAATGTTCGTAATTAATTGGGAAACAATCGATATTACACTACTTTTCTAAATTAAAAAATTTTGAAAATAATAAATGGTGGTTTAATTAAAAAAAGGAGTTGAGTAATTTATATTTATTATCAGTGTACAATTTATTGATATTTTCAAATATTTCTATCTAAACATAAAAGTAATTAACTTTTATATACTTTGTCTTGAAATTCCAAGTTTGAAAGTTAATTTTTGTAAATACAAAAATAAAATATTTTTATTTATATTAGGTGTTAGCGAGTGTGATTTGACTTTTTTATTTAAAAAAAAAATCAAAGTCAACACCCCCGAATTGCGTAGAAACAACACAAAGTAGAAACTAGAAATAAACACAAAAAATCGGAACATCTATAAGATATGTTCCGTTTGTATTTTTATTTTTTATTTTTATTTTTAATAGTTTTTATTTTTAAAATTTATAAACAAAAAAATAAAAATAAAAAACAGAATTTTATAATTTTTATTATTAATTTTTTCATAAAAAACAAAAAATATTAAAAATAAAAACAAAATAAAAATACAAACTAAACACACCTCTAAAATCGATACTGCTCCTATGTCTCCTTGACATGTATTCATTGCATTTTTTTAGATATTCTTGATACAAATTATAGTTCTTATAATAATTTATGGTTGAATGATAAGTTATTTTAGTAGTGTATGTAGTATAAATTAGTTAGAAAGAATAAATGTTTTTATTTATATATGAGAACACTTATGAATGATTCGAAAAGTAGTTTTATTATTCGTTAATTAATAATATCATTTTTAATTATATATATATATATGTGTGTATATTATTGGAATTTGAAAATAATAATATTAATATATTTGTACTGACAGGCAGCAGTACCTCAGATTCTTGAGAAAACGAAAGATGATTTCTATACAAAAAATCTGAACATAATGAAAGAGGCAGCAGAAATACTGTATGATAGATGTAAGGAGATTCCATGCTTGACATGTCCCCATAAACCTGAGGGAACCATGACCGCAATGGTAAGTAGCACAAACACTTTTGCCTCTTCTTTATTTTTTATATATATAGTCTAAGATGATAATGAAATTCGGAATTTTTATCGGTGAGAAAATTTATAATTTTGTTGCATAATAATTTTTAAGAATGAACGTTAATCTAATTCATTAAACATTAATAATTACAGGTGTATCTACTAGGATTTTTTATTTTATTAAATAAAATAAATATAATATTTACCAAAATAAATATTATTACGAATATTTATCGAATTAAATTTTTTTACCATATCTCGTTTACATTGCAAACGAGATAAATGTTCACATATCTCATTATACTAAGTCAGACGGAGATGTGTATATCTCGTTTACAGTGTAAATGAAATATACGCATTGTCATCTTATTTACACAATAAATGTGATATGACAAGAGAATTTAAATCGGTAAATTCTCTAAGAATTATTTATTTTATTAAATATTATATTTATTTTATTTATTAAAATAAAAAATCTGTATCTACTGTCAAGCTAAAATTTGCAAAACATTTCTCTACAAATATTCACCAGCAAACCTTAAATCAATTCTCAAACTTTGTTTTAATTTGTTAGAAAAATTAGTTTGTACATTAAATTATTTGTCTATATTGTAAGATTGATGAATTTAAATTTTTTTAAAAAACTGTTTTGTCTTTATTAAATAATAATATAGATTAATTTAAAAAAAAAAACTGAAGTAAAAATTAATTTGTTAAATAAAATAAAAGACTAGAGACTTATTTAGTGATTAATAACTTTGTTAAATATTAAAATATTAAATATCTCTTTTAAAATTTTTTAGATATTAATTTGAGTATTAATTTTTGCTTGAAGTTGAAATACTTCTTTATTTATTTATTTATTTTTGTGACATACGAGCAATCATCTATTATATTTATTTATTTTATGGTAAGAGAGGTACCTAATAAAATAATAAATTGGTGTTCGGTGCAGTTAAAGATTAATTTTTCAAAACTTGAAGGCATTGTTGACGATGTAGACTTCTGTGTCAAGCTGGCCAAAGAAGAATCCGTAGTTCTACTTCCTGGTAATTATTTTTTTTTTAACAAAATTAAAATTCCGGTAGAGCTATAAGCCTATAATGGGTATTAATTGGCAGATAATATTTTTATAGGTGTGACTGTTGGACTAAAGAATTGGATTCGAATCACATATGTTGTTGATCCTTCTGCTCTCAAAGAGGGACTTTCAAGGATCAAATCTTTCAGCCTTCGCCATGCCATCCAGTTGCCATAAACAAAACAATATCCATAATTCCATATCAATAATTTGTTGTGGGTTTTAGGTTTTAAGGAAAATTATAGTAATTTACAAATGTATCCTAAAGTGTAGAAATTAAAGGTTGGCAATATCGTCAATTTGACAAGTGAGTCTAGCTAGCCAGATTATTATTGTCAAGAATTTTCCTTACTAATTTGCAAATATATGTTGAAATTAGGGAGGTAATGTGCTGTGTGCTTGTGACATCCTACCACACTGTTTTGCTTTCACATGGATAGGATATGATATTATGCTATGATGCCACTTAGGGTGAAAATAGACCAGTCGAGCTGAGTATTAATTTAGACCAATTTGGCCTATGTTATAAATATATGGCTTAAGTTTAGGTCTATTATTTTTTTATATCACAAGTTTCTTTCTTTTTTTTTTTTTTTCGTCTAGCCTATTTTAAAGTCAGACAAGCAAACAGTTTATTTGAAAAGTTTGTTTGATAAATTATAATTCAAAATAATAAATTTAAAAAAAATCTAAATTGACATTATATATATATATATATATATATATATATATATTCTAAAATTTATAATTCATTTATATATCAATCGTTAGTCATATATCATAATTGTACTTATAATTCATCAACATAAACTTTTTTCTTTAAAAAAAACTATAATCTTAACTAGTCTTAATAATTATTGTTTTTTTAGTTTTGTTTTAAATTTGTTAAGAACAAATAATTAAAAGTCTAAATTAAGAATAATTAATAAAATATTTTGACGAATCAGTCCAAAAAATTTTATATATTTTTTTAAAGTTTATAGTATGACTTTTTTAATTAATAAATTTTATAAAAAACTAAAATATATCTTATTTAATAAAATAAGAGAGTTGAAACGAGCTGAGTCATGAACTCTTGCTGGACAGCCTGACCCAGTTTCACCCAGATGCTACCAATCTTTTACTTTGTCTTAACGGAGATCAATAAAATTAAAAATCTTTTATGTTTTTTATTTTTTAATTTTCCCTCCAAGCAATCATATCGTATGATTTCAGGTTGAATTTAACAATCACATAATCAAGAACTTAATGCATAAAATAATCTAATATATATTATAGTGTGAGTGGCAAATCTTATGAAGTGACTAAGAAGGGAAGTGATAAATTGGAGGTTTGCTTGAAGAGGGAGGTAGTTAACGGCTTTTTATTTATTTAAACAAAAAATTCTTTAATTTTGAAGTTGGATAAGAAAAGGATTTACATTTTTATGTATTGTTAGAAAATTTTGCAGCCAAGTCTGCGAAATTATTTGAAGCAATTTACGTATGCAAGACTGGAAAATCAGAGAAGAAACATTCTATTAATATTTTATACTCTCGCTACGAAATGAAGAACAAGTTTTGTTCATATTTCACATTCTGTTTTTGTGCAACCAGAAAAAAATTGTTTCAATCAATTTTCTAGGTTATGGCTGTAAGAGCAACAAAAGATGAGCATCACAAATTGCTTTCATTCCATTTCATTTTATTTTTTGTACTGTTGCTACGTGGAAGCGATAGGAGAATGTAGGGAAGAAAAGAATAAAATGACTAATAATTATGCACGAAAAGGGAATTCAATCATAGGGCTAATTTTTTTATATGGAAAAAATATTGGTGTTTTTGTTAAAAATAAGAGTATTTGGTATAATTACAGATGAGTAGATTTTTTAGGTACAAAGTCAACACGCGGAGAGTATGTTGGACATATGGCAGCATTCTGGCTAACACGTGGAGGCGTGTTGGACATGTGACAGTATCTTAGCCAACACGTGGGAGCGTGTTACACCACGTGGGGAGCGTGTTGTACAATATCCACAATATTATAAAATACTTTAAATATCAATATTCAACTAAAACATCATCACTCTTTCTATATTAAAAATAATTTCTGTCAATCATATGTTATTTTTTTTTTCTGAAATTGATAAAATCCTAAGTGGCAAAGTCTTCGGTATAGATGGTGGGGAGACATCTACATATATAGATTTGTGTTAAAAGAGTATTGGCTGGACAAGTGTCCTTTGAAGGGAACAAATTCTGTGATGCATCAGATGGTACCTGTATTTGTAACAGTTGAAGCACATGCAACTTTTGAAATTAAGGAAAGGTGATTACAATAATTAGAATATGTGGGATTAGTTAGTAGAATGGGTTGTTTCATGGTATAAAAGGTTGGACGTGGTTTTTTCTAGACTTGCACTTTAAAACAATGCAATACAAAGATATAAAATTTTGTAAGCCTTTTTAATTTATAGTTCTATTATAAGATTTTGTGCATAAATTTTTTTGGAAATAACTATTTTAGTGGGTTTAGTCAGCAAATAGTTGACATTTAGATAGAAGATTTATTTTAAGAGGAGTGCTAGGAGGCAGTAGAAATTGTGATATATAACTATCAATTAGCTATTATAAGTATGTTTAACGGTGGAAGATTATATTCAATGGTGCAGAATTACTCATTTTACTTTTGATGACTAATTAATGACTATATATCACAATTTCTGCTGACCTCTTAGACTTTTTCTTATTTTAATGGGCTGTCATAAAATGATGAGTTATAGATGCTGAAGAATTTTCTGAAGAGCAAATACTTGTTTCAAGGGAAGAAATTTGGATGGTAAAAGAAACCGTTACTAAAGAAAGAATATTATTTTCATAAATAACTATTAAAATGTGTAACCTTAAAATATTATTTTTATGAAATTGCTTATATCATTTAAATCACAAATATTAATTATTTTTTATAAAGTTTTAATTTATAAATAAGTTATTTAAAAAAATTTATACATTATACCAAAAAAAATTTGAAGACCAAAAAGTTATTAAAAATTTGTTATAAAAAATATTACTAATTTAGTGGTTAAAATTTATTCAACATTAATTAAATAATAAAATGAAAACATAATGAATGAAAACGGAATGTGTTAAGCTTTTTTTGTTTTTGTTTTTTTTTTTTTGGTCCTGGGATTAAGGTTAATTAAGTAATGTGCAGTTGCATAGTAAGATGGCCCTCCAAAATAGTTTATGACCTGGATGCTTATATTGGATTTATGAATCCACCAAAAAAAAAATCTAAAACCTTGCTATAAAATTTTTTTAAGCTTTTCATAATAACTTTCAGTTTTTTTACAATTTCAATAATATATCATTTGAATAATATATGTCATTTTTTAAATAATATTTTGAATGTTTGAATAAATTTATAAAAAATTATAGAGTATTAGAGAACACGCATGCTTTCTAATTCCTTTTTTCTTTTTCCTTAATGTAAAACGGTTTTATTGAATAATATTCTTTTTTTAAATTAGCATGACTAGTTTTTTGTTTTTTTTATTATTCATTAGAAATACTAGTTGTATCTTTTTTTTGGTCATTCATTGAGTAATATTTTTTATAAGAAATTTTTAATAATTTTTTGGTCTCCAATTTTTTTTGGATATAATGTATAAATTTTTTTAAATAACTTATTTATAAATTAAAATTTTATAAAAAATAATTAATATTCGTGATTTAAATAATATAAGTAATTTCATGAAAATAATATTTTAAGGTTACACATTTTAGTAGTTATTCATAAAAATAATATTCCTTCTTTTTTTTTTGTTAGAATAATATTCCTTCTTTGGTAACTATTTCTTCTGCCATACAAACTTCCTCCCTTAGAACAAACATTTGCTCTCCAGAAAATTCTTGAGCATCTATAACTCTATCATTTTGTGACAGCCTACTAAAATAAGTCTTTCATCTAAATGTCAACCATTTTCTGATTAAGCCCACTAAAATAGTCATTTCTAAAAAATGTATGCACAAAATCTTACAATAAAACTATAAATTAAAAAGGCCTACAAAATCTTATATTTTTACATTGCATTGTTTTAAAGTGCAAGCCTAGAAAAAAACACGTTCAACCCTTTATACCATGAAACAACTCATTCTACTAGCTAATCCCACATATTCTAATTAACATAATCACCTTTCCTTAATTTCAAAAGTTGCATGTGCTTCACAGTGACAACTCCTATTACAAGTACAGGTACCATCTGATTCGTCACAGAATTTGTCCCCTTCAATGCACACATGTAGATGTCTTCCCTCTATTTATACCGAAGATTTTGCCTAAAAGTTATCAAAGATTTTTGCTTGTAAGTAGTTCGTAGTAGAAATAGATTGTTATTTTTTTTTTCTTTAATGAAACAAAATTAATTTTGATTTAGCAAAGCAATTTCTAAGATCTTTAATATAACTGAAACAACAATAAATAAAAGAGTTGAGACTAAAAACAAGTAAACAATGATATATATATATATATATATATATATATATATATATATATATATATATATATATATATGTTTGACTTAGAATTCTCTACATTTCAATCTCCAACAATAACTAAGATTTGACTAATTACTAAATTAGTCTAAAATTTCAAAAATGAATATTTTAGTCTATTAAAAAATTTAATACATAAAAACATCTTTAAGATTTTTTTTAATAGATAAATCAATTCTTAATTTATTTTTTTCATTTTTACTAGACAAAAAATGATGAAGTGGCATGTTTAGGTGCCACATGGCTCGTTACGTGTCAAGGTAATACAGATAGATGAATAAGTCCCCGTCCTCACATTCCATTCCCAATTGAAACCAATGCAACTCCTTTCCTGCGTCTCTCCCCACTGCTAACTTCACTGGAGGATCCGTCGTTCCGTCACATGCTCATCTCAGATCCTGCCCGATTGTCTCTTTCGCCACCGCTATAGCCATCGTAGAAGCACGCTCTACCTAGACAGAGCAAAAGAAGGCTTCATTTCTGAACTCCAACGACATAATCCCTTCTTGCAGTTTTCTCTATGAGGTCCTTGGTATTCTCGCTGGTGCCTCTAGCTAGGAGATCAAGGTAGTGTACCAACGACTCATCAGAGTTTGCCACCCGGATGTGGCGGCGATCGATCAGAAAAACTCATCGGCGAGCGAGTTTATGAGGATTCACGATGCTTAATGTACTCTGTCAGATCCTGACAAGTGCGCAATACAATGGAAAATTATTCCGGCATCTGATGTAGATAATCTGACTGGAAAAACAATAATTGAAACTGTAAGTGCCTACGAATTTGTGGAGCACCCATATTATTCCTGCTGTTTTGGTGATATTGTGTTCAAGGCTTAGAAACAGATTACTTTTCAAACTGACAAGGATAATGCAAAGTCACTGACTTGGATGAAGATGATTATCTGAAAGGCAAAGATGATCCTGTTTTGATAATGTTGTAAATTATCAGCGCTCTCATAGACAAATCTTTCTTACGACGACTAGAAGCAATTGAGCTTTCTCCACTACTTGCCATTGGAACACGCCCAATTTCAGAACGTGAAAAATGTAGGTTTTTGATTTTCAGAGAACAAATACGAGGAAGGCAACAAGAAACAGCATCGTTTTGCTGACAAGGATAGGGACTTATTTGTTCATCTGCATCACCCGAACACGTAACGGGTCACGTGGGGTCTAAACGTGTCATGGCATTTCATCATTTTTCATCGAGTACAAACAGGAAAAGTAAGTCAGGGACTGATTTGTTTGAAGAGAAAAATTTTGAAAATGTTTTTGTATATTAAATTTTTGTGGAGACTAAAGTGTCCGCTTGAAAAAATTTTAGGAACTGATTTAGGTAATTATTCATAAAATTTTTAATATATCAAATAATGATACATGATCTATTTATAGAGTTTCAGTCTTGTGTCGCTGGTTATTGAAAGAAGGAGTTGTCTCCTGTATACATATTATCTCTAACACACCCACTCCGCGTGTTGGTAGAGTACTGCCATACTATTGACGAATCTTATTCACCACGAGCTCCGCGTGTTGAGTCTGCATCCACTAATGGGTAAAATACCCCAATATTAATATTGAGCAAAAACACAATGAAATTTTTCATATGAAAAATAAATTGGGTTTGAACCCTAACACATCATTTGGTTTAAATGATTTTGAAAGGAAGGAAAATAAAAGAAAATAAAATGGGTGAAAAAGTCCATTCTTCATTGTTTGGAACAGAAGAGAAAATGGGTGGAAAACCAAAAAGTTAGCATGGGCCCATATAATTGTTTTCCTCTCAATACTGCGAAGAAAACTAAAGAGAGAAGACCAATGTTAATTCCATATTTACCCTTCTGACAACAAAAAGCAAGATTCTTAACTCATTATGTGGAATTAATATATATAAGGGTAATAAAGTAATTTTTTCTTCATCTATATTTTCTTTTTATTTTCTTTCTTTTTATTTTTTCTTCATTCAAATAACATACAAAAAATTTATTTTTCCTTTCATTTTCTTTCCTCTCATTTTTCATCAAGCATCCAAAGATAGTGTAAGGGAATTTTTTTAATGTTTAACAAAAGGAAAAGCCCATCACGTGGCACATGGTAACAAATATTTTTTGTTCGAGGGTCATGTGACATTAAACCCCACCATTAAGCATTCATTTATTTACAGATAAAAAAAAAAGGAAAAAAAACTATTTTTAGCACCTACCGTTAAAGCTTAGGGCCCCACTAACGCAGCATCCCACCAGATTTTCAAAAAGAGAGAAAGAAAGAAAGAAACAAAAGAACGCATACACACTATTTTCCTTTGCGTCTTTCTCCAACGGCTACTACAAACACCGCCAAAACAAATATGTTACTTCCATGAATCAATGTGGCTCAACAAAATTTGGCAACTCACAAAAACCAAAACGCTCATTTACTCAATTACTCACTTCAATTCAATTCAACTCAAACTTTATTCATGGAACCTTCTGCACCCCCTTACTACCACCGTTACTACTCTGCTGACTCTAAATCTAGATCCAAGTCTTCGTCGCGATTGGCTCGCGTCGACGAAAACGGAAGACCCACTGCAGAGCCGCTTCGGATTTCGCTTGATGTCGTTCACTCACCAACAAATTTGAAGCCGCCACCCCAGTCCACGTCGCCTTCCGCACTGTCTCTTCTAAGGTCTCCAAATGGTTCTGCTAAGAAAAGTAAAGGTGGCAGTTACTGTCTTCCAATCAGGGAGCTGCTTCTGCTTTCCCCCTCGCCTGCGAGGAGGTCCAAGCCGCGGTTCGACTCGCCTGCTGTTGCCGCAGAGGAGTTGCCAGAGGTTAATTCTGGGCTCCGGCGCAGATGTAAGAGCCGTGGGGTGCTGGGATCGCCAAGGAACTCTAGGAGGTCGAGGCGGCGGTCCGAGATTGAGACCAAGGAAGAGAAGGATGTTGCGATGTTTGGGGATGAGGTTTTGAAGCAGAGGAAGCGAAGGCATAGTGGAAGATCAAAGAAGGAGAGACTTAGCTTGGTCCCTTTTGTGCCCTCTTCAATTTCATCTCCAAGTAATGGCTACTTATTCTTTGTTACAATTTTACCTTTCATTTTTTACTATTATTTTGTTTTTACATTAATTGGTCCAAATAGCATCACTATAAAAGAGATTTTACTTGATCACTGTTATGAGGTTTTCAATCAAAGGGAATAACTAATCTCAGAGCTATACTTGTGAAGATAGTATAGTTAAATATATGCAGAGTAACTTATATATGATTACCATGGTGTTCAGAAGCTGAAGAAGATAATGGAGGTGATCTAGTAGATAGTGTTGGGCAGTGGATGAATGATTTGATCATGTGGAAAGATGTATCAAAGACTACCCTATGGTTTGGTTTTGGATCTCTTTGTTTCTTGTCTTCTTGCTTCACTAAAGGACTGAACTTCAGGTAGTATGCAACTTCTCTCCCTAGGAGAAAACTCGTTTCTCTTTGGACACCAAGTCGACTTACTCTCTTCCCTGTTGCATATGAATGGGACGATTGTAGAAGAGAATAAGTTGGCTTGGTGTCCATCGAAAGTGATTTCAAATAATACAACTCGATCGGAAAATTCTAAGAGGTTTCTGTGCTTTGTACTTGCAGCATTTTCTCGGCCATGTCACAATTGGCAACTCTGTTGTTGGGAGTTTCCTTTATCTCAAATTCACTTTGTCAGAGGTATGAAAATTTACTTTCACAACAATGTTTCTTTCTCTTCATATATCTACTAATGTTGGCTGTACTCTCAAAATTTGTATGCTTGTGTTCAGGAACCAGGTTGAGAAAAGGAGTAAAGGCAAGCTGAAAGAAGATGATATTGTACACCTTGCAAAGTTGATTCTTCCTGCTCTCAATTTCGCCATTTCAAAGACTAGAGAGCTGTTCTCAGGAGAGCCATCCATGACGCTGAAAGTAATCGTCCTCAGAAAAGTTTTCATTTCAAAAAATCATTCTAACGTTTTTCAAAAAATTTCCAAAATTAGTAATTATAAATGGCTGGTTGCAGGTTGCTCCTTTTCTTATACTAGGAGCAGAGTATGGCCATCTCATTACAACATGGAGGTTGTGTGCCATTGGTAAGTACACCAATTCTATAACATTTTCAAGAAATGAATGATCAATGTCTTAATTTTTCACTACATTTGCCAATGCATACATATCTTGCTAAATTATTAAATCTATACAATCAGGATTTTTTGTCAGCTTCATTGTCCCAAAGCTCTATTCTAGCTACTCTGCTCAAGTAAACCAGAGAGGTATGCATTATTCCAGCCAATTACAAAGATATTCTCTCTCGCTCTCGGCATTGTATAAGATATGGTTTTATGTTGTCCGCAGCTGAGTGCTTGAAATCGCGATTGTTGGACACATGGAATGCTTGCACTCATAAGAAGATCGTGGTAGCATCAGCATTGATAACCTTCTGGAATTTATCTACCGTAAAGACTCGAGTCTTCACAGGTAACTCATTTGCAGCCTTCTTCCTAAGGATAAATGACCTTTGAAAGAAGTAAAGATAGAAAAGATGCATTAATGGTATCAAGATCTCATATAACTTGAATATGTATCGAGACAATGTTTACCTTCGATGGACAGTGATTCTTAGAGTATCATCTGCTGCCTTCAGGACAGTTTAATTCACATCTGCATTTGACAACTTTGTGTAATTTTTGCTTATCAAGTAATTATTTTTTTGCAGCTTTTATTTTGCTCGTAATATTCAAATATTTTCGGACACAAGTGGTGGAACAACTTGAAGACAAGGAAGCACAGGTGGACGACAAGTTAGACCAGCAGGCATTGCTGGTGGCAGAACCAGAAGAGGAGAAGGAACCAGAGCAGGCTTTAGTGGTTGCAAAGCAAGAGAGCCAAAGCTAGCAACTAAGTTCATCTAGCTATCTGTTGAAATTGAACCACGAATATGCCTTGTGCACCTATAGATAGGGTATTTCTTTGTAGTTAAGGGAGTACTGAATGACATTTCGTTGTATCTGAGTGAAAAATAAAAATGTACACTTCCATAGTCATGTATCAATATTCTATCCTGTTGCACAACCTGATTTAAAGTTAGTGCAGAAATGTATTCATTCATATGTAAGAATAAATCCTAACCAGCTGACATCCAAATTTATCAACATGTAATCAGCTGATATATTCTATAGAAAGAAAATTTCGTATGTTGCTTTTCAACAACCACTACATTCCTAAGAAGTAATAGTACAAAGTATTTCGGGAAAAACCTGTCATCCTAATGGTATTAGTACCAATGACAACTGCCTTTTGTCTCCATTCCCATTTTGGACCCTGATTCCTGTAAGTGTGTGAGTAAGAGGCTCTTGCTCTCTCGCTTGCGGCTTTAAGTTTCATTATTGCTGCTAAATCAAATACATATGGAGACGGACTAAACACATAAAAGCAGGACTATATATCTCCAGAATCAGTTCTCTCAACAAGCTGTTGATTATCAGATGTTTTAAACTTAAAATATCTTGATTTAAATGCGCATTATCGATAAACTCACACAGCAGATGGTTCATTACTTACAGGTATGCTGTAAGAAGCTGCTGCCTCTTCTCCAATTCTTTTCTTAAAGCCCCACTCATAATTTTCCCCTTCTGCCTGTGCTTCAGCTTGCGTGTGTGCTTGTTAGTAAGCATTCAATACTTTTAGTTTTGATGTTGGTAAGCATTCAATACTTTAATTTATTTGAAAGAGCTTCTCAGTTTAATATGCGAAACATCTTAGATCTCTATATCTTATATGTTTCATGTAGGAACTTATATTCAGTTGGCAAAACTCTGGTCAAACCCCAGACAGTTATATAAATAAATTTCTCAATGTTTACATTCATGTTACGAAGAAATCAAAATTTGTTACCTTATTGAGTTATTGTACACAGCACAGACTAAACAGAAGAAAAAACTATGTCAGATCAACCATACTGTATGCCGGAATTTTCTGAATACCAGCCTCCGTTATTTCTTTCCTTAGATCAAAGGCATGACTCCATCTTCCCTTCTCAGCATTAATGCTTGACAACAACACATATTGACCACAATGTTGTGTCTGCAATTTAAGTAGCTTTCTTCCTATTTCTTCTCCAAGTTCAATTGCTCCATGAATTCTACATGCACCCAAAAAGGCTCCCAATACGGAGGCATCAGGCTCAAAAGGCATATTTCTTATGATGTCAGCTGCTTCCTGCAAATGCCCTGCCCTACCCAAAAGATCAATCACACACCCATAGTGCTCCATTACTGGTTCGACTTTAAAGTCGTCTGACATTGATCGGAACAGCTCCAATCCTTCCCTGACAAATTTCCCTCGAGCACATGCTATAAGAACTGCTACTAAGGTAATGCTATTTGGTTTCAACCCTTCCATCTTCATCTTGTCAAACATCTCCAGAGCCACTTTCTCCCTACCATTTGAAGCAAGTGAAGAAATCATTGCATTCCAAGTGCAGACCTCTTTGGAAATCATTACTTTGAAGACATTAATAGAATAATTCAAACAACCCATTTTCCCATATAGATCTATCAACGAAGTTCCGACAAAAACTCCAAGGCTACCATTCACCACCAGATACCCATGCACTTGCTTTCCAAAATCAAGAGCTGGTTTACCATCTAAATTGGCACATGAAGAGATCACACTCACATAAGTAGCCTCATTGGGCTTCACCAAACAATACAACACATCCCGGTGACGCATCATCTTTGCAAAAAAATTAATTGCAGCACCAAATTTCCCATTCAATGCAAAACCATTCACAATTGTTGTCCAAGATACAACATCCCTGTTTGGCATGCTATCAAAGAGCCATAAAGCAGTTTCTGTGTCCCCATTAGTGCACAAAGCATTGAGCATAGCATTACAAGCAACGAGGCCCGGCTGGAGCATTTCATCGAACACCTTGCGTGCACCAGCAATGTCATTCTTTCTTGCATAGAGGGCAACAAGGGTGGTCCCTATGAAGGGATCAGACAAAATGCCGCGCTTATAGGCCTGCGAGTGAAGGGCAGTGCCCAAATGAGGAGGGAAAGTAGCAGCAGTGGCAGCTTTGAGGATTGGAGGGAAAGTGTGGCTGTTTGGTGAAGCTTGGTTCCCAAGCATGTGTGTGAAAAGGACAATAGCCTTGTGTGTGAAACCACCACAATGGTAGCCTCTAATAAGGGCATTGAAGATTTGGGTGCGCTTCCATTTGAGGCTTGATGGTGCATTTGGGTTGTGAAGTAGGTAACCATTGGTTATCAGAATTGAATGGATTTGCTTGATTTGTTTTGGTTTCTTGATGCAGAATTGTGCGAGTTGCAGCAAACTCTCATGTGAATGACTCATAAGACTAATAATAATAAGTAATAGTTGGTATTTGTGTATAGCTTGCAAATAATCATGATTTGAACCAACCAAAAGTTCTTTCTTTGAGACCAAATTTCATGTTAAAATATGATTATTGATTCGACCAAAATTCAATTTTTACCCTTTAGACCTCACTCGTCGAAGTTATTGTTGTTTGAAGGAACGAAGCCTTTGTAGCATTTTGTCTCAATTGCGATAGTCTTTGCTCTTGGCCTCTCAGCTGAAAACCAGGAAAATAATTAAAAAAAAAAAACGAAATCCAGTTTTTATTTTTATTTTTTAAAATTCAGAGGGAAAGTTCGGAACATGAAACGGTGCGTTTTTAGGTATGAGTTGTGCTGCCTATAAAAGCAAGGAACGGCGCGTTTTGTGGTTAATTTGGGATTTTTCATTTTTTTTGTGTGTGGAATGGACGCACTTGGGGGTGGGCATTGCGGGTTATGGAACTGGAACCCGTTATCGAGGAAACCGAGGCCGTCTCAACGGCGTCGTATTCGGTCCAATTCCGGTTCAACCGGCGGCCAGGGTTACAGGTTTCCGTTGAAACAGGCGGTGACCGCTGCTTCCCTTTCCCTCGCCGGCGACACAATCGCACAGATTAGAGACCGTTGGTGCAAAGCAAAGGCTGTTAATAAGCACAGCAATGACCCTCAGGTAAGTAAGTAGAATCATTTTCATTCATTTTATTTTAAGCAACTCTTGTTTTCTTCCATTTAAATTTATTTATTTTTTTCCACTTTCTTCATTGAGCTGAGTTTTTGTTTTCTAGAAATTAGTCTTAGTCGCGGGGTTATTGAACATGTAGAACCGGACCAAGTTCTAAATACTAGAGTTTTTTTTTTCTTTTAATTAACTCGTTGTTTTGAATTACTTTATTTTATTATCAGATTTTAAAATTATTACCATTATTATATGAAATATTTGAACGGGGATATCTTGTGCTTTAGCTATAAATAGTTTTCTGGATTGCTCTGTATAATGCATCGTAGAAAATAGAATTCTCTTTGGCTCTTTTTTTTTCCCCTGATTTTTATTGTTCTTATGGTTATTTTTGCACAATGATTAATATTTACAAAATAAATGAATACTATTATAATTTATATTTAGGAGCAACACTAGTTTTATGGTTGGAAACTTATTGTATAAGTTGATTATAACATCTTTGCACACGTCAGGGTCAATACACTGTTTAATTAATGTCATCAAATTCACAATGTGGCTTTATAGATCTCTGATCTTCAAATCTATTAAAACATCAAATTCACATAAGTAGTCTCATGTTTTGAATGAATATAATACAAAGATGAAATTTGAAATATATTTTTAAATCAATTACTATATCTGGAAATAATGTTTGGAATTGAAAATGATTTGATTTACTTCATATAAAATTTAAAACTATTGATTTACTTAATATAAAATTTAAAACTATTGATTTACTTAATATAAAATTTAAAACTAAATCTTATTGATTTTTGTTGAATTTCAAAGCTAAAGCTATTCAATCCATTGGGATTTATCAATTTTTTGTTTTTAATTTTCTTTTTGAAAGAGTTTTAAAATCAAATCTGCTCCCTCTTTAATTCATTCCAAACACTGCAGTAGATACCATTGTAATCCCATTGTAGAATGCATTTTCTTTGAGATGTTATGTTTGCCTTCTCAAAGAAAGATAAATGGTTAGAGATAATTTTGGATTGGCTATTTTGGTAGTTAACAAAAGTGTTTCCTCATAGGATGCGTTGAGCCAAATTTCAGACCATGATTGGCTACGAGCGCTGCGAATGACATCTTATGGATTCCTTTTATATGGCCCTGGTTCTTATGCTTGGTACCAATGGCTTGACCGCTTTTTGCCGAAACCATCGATTCAGAACATTGTGTTAAAGGTAGTGCTATGTGCTTCACTATGAGTTAAGCATCCTGCTAAATAGTAACTCCAGTGAAAAGTAGATATTTTTTAATGTCTTGATTCCTTGAAATCTTTAAAATCACTAAACTCTTTCTTTGTTGGTAGTTTGGTGGATGTTTAGGAATATTGAGAAATTATAGAGTGCTAATGTAGCACATGCAATGTATAAATTGACATTTGAGCTAAATAATATGAGCAGTTGAGTATAGTTCACCTGAGTGTTTTGGGAGCACATAATAATTTCGAAGGGTATCTTTTAGGAAGATAAATCAATTTTCACTTCGTTTATTATTTTTATTTAATTTAATTTATTGAAGCAAGCAACATTTGTTAAGGATACTTTCTAATTCTCTCTGTGTTTTTACTCTGCCTTTTTGCAGGTTTTACTAAACCAGATTATATTAGGTCCATGTGTCATTGCTGTTGTTTTTGCATGGAATAATTTATGGCTAGGGAAGGTCAAAGAGCTTCCACAAAAATACCAAAGAGATGCTCTTCCAACATTACTTTATGGTACAAACCTCATCAACTGGTTGTTACTCCCTTTGTTTACTTAGATCTGTTAAAAAACAATAAAAAAACCTCTTAAGAAAAGTGTTGTATTAATCTTGCTTATATAATAACATCATAAATGGTTCCTATTAAAACAAACTTATTCAATTAATATAATTAGTATCACAGTTAACACTACTTTGTGGGAAAAAAAGAATTGATAGTTTAATACTTCTATGATCTTAGAAATTTACAGATATTCTGAAAGTATAAAATGTTTAAAATTTGACAGATATATTGAAACGAAATGAGTATTAATGATCACTTGACTTGCCAATGCTTCTGTATTTGATATCCATTGATGTGAGCCTTTATGTCTAATTGGTTTCCACAGGATTTAGATTCTGGATCCCTGTCAGTGCATTAAATTTCTGGTGCGCATATTATTTCAACTTTGTCTTTCATTTATTTTATGTATGTGTTTTTCTTCTTTTGCAATCTTCTACTTGTGAATGCAAATAGCTTTGGTTTAGAAACCAAGTTCAGTGAGCTGTGTGCCTTCGGTATTCTTACATCTTAATTTGAAAAATAATAATGTAAAGGAGAAACTTGCTAAGTTGCTCTAGGAAAATTTTTAAACCTATGCAATTTACAAAATACCTTCATAGAACAATGAATTTTCATTTTCACCTATCAAGTAACAAATTCCCAAGTTCCCCTTCCTGTTCTAGGAAATGATTATGGAAGCATCTTTTCTATGACGTGATAAGAAGCTTAATACTTCTTGATACCATAATGAAGAATTATGGGAAATTATTGTTAGATGGATTTCGTAATTTAGTTTTGAATCTTACTCTTACAGAATAGAACTTCCCAGATGTTATAGTGTAAGGTTCAATAATCATTTCACTTGTAAGTATATTCTTGACTCTGAAAATATAGCAAATATTGGTTTAAACGAGGCACAAGAGAAGATTTAACAAGGGAAAAAAAGATTTATTTTTACTTTTTGATGAAGTTATTATCATAAAATATTGATTATAATTCCATGGATTCATAGGATTTAAGATATCTTATGGTTAAGTGAGTGTACATTTTCACAGTAAATTATATGTAAAATCTATAGTTATTTTGTTTTCTTTTTTAATTTTTTTATTGAATGTTTTGTCATTTTAGTTAGTTATGTTTTGGTATGACATGGTGCTCAGGATGACCTTAACAATAAAATTTTTCTGCCACCAAGTTGAATATTGTAGTGGTTGCCTTGTATAATGTATTGTTAGCCAACATGATAGTTTATATTATGTTTTGAATCCTTGTTATTTGGTAATGCATAATGTGCATATTACTATTTACAACTTCTCATCTAATTAATTAATGTCTTGATCCTTTCAAGCTCTTGTGGCTTTTTTCATGTGTCACATTAATTATATTGAGCTCATGAATAATAATTCTAAAACGATGGAGAGAGATATTAGTATTCATTAATTCTCGTTTGTTGTACATCTTGATGTGGATATTTGGGTCCCGTAATTGATGATAATAATATTAAGTAAAAAGTCCATAACAAGGAGTGGTTAAAGTCCCTATTTCTGATCAGGCATACATTTCCACATTACAAGCTTTCATTTGGGGAAGGCATGTAGTTTTTAGTAAAGCTGAGGTTGGTCGATTGTGGTACAGTCTCATCAACATGAGCAATGAGATGTATGATGCTGTTCAACACTATATCATGGCAATTCAGTTTGTGACTGTAATTATGAAACCTAGTGACCTTGAATATCTTATGGATGATAAATTTCCTGTGCACCATATTTTAGCTCCTTGCAAATATGATTTACTGAGAATTTGTTTTGATACAAAAAAGGAGGAGTGGGATATTAACCATGATTTCTATCCCTAATCTAGAGAAAGATAGGAAGAACATATCTTATTTGATACCATGATACTAACTTGCCATAAGAAATCTTCTAAGAAGATATGAATAAATCTAAAGGAAACAATAGTATTGAGAAGAGTGTTACAACATCTTAGTAGTGCCTTGGCCCATGTATCATATATGATATTTAAATTAAAAATGTAAGTTGAAGTGATGGTTTCATGAGAAGGTAGGTTAAGTCAAACTGCGAAACCTTCAAAATTTTCAAATAAGCCAACAAATTAATGGTGAAATGTATGCTTTCAGTTACTATGAATCTGATTTGGTTGATGTTCCTTTAAATTCACGATGGATGGACATGCTTGCATGGAAATCTAAATTCATAGGATTAGTTGAATTACATTTGAATCAAGATTTATTTTGTATACTGTCCAGGTGACATTTCATTTCTTAGTCAAAACTCGATAACTTTGTTTTTTTTTTTCTTTTGATTGAAAATGGATCTTGTGGTTCTAGCGATATTGGCAAGCTGTTAAGGTGATGGTTTGCATTGTGTAACTATTGACTCTAGTATCTTTGTTTGCATTTGCATTGTGTGGCTTTAGGGTCCGTTTGGGAAGCTTCAAAAGTAACCTTTTTGAGCTTATGACTTATGAAAAGTAGTAGTATTAATGTCTGGTGCAATTTTCAAAACCAAATTGCAGCTTTCTAAAAAGCTATTTAAGAACTTATAGAGAAGTTAAAAAAAATGACTTCTCTCATAATACTACTACTTTTTATCACATTTTTATAAAATAAGCACTTTTAGAGCTAAAAACCCAAACACAAAATAATTTATTTATAAGCTACTTTTAATATAGCTGTTTATTGTTTAAGCTATTTTGTCAAAAGGAGCTTAATTAAGCTGTTTATCCAAACTGAACCTTAGTGGCATGATATAAAAGACAAAGTACATTTTTAAAATAAAAAGAACAGTCAAAATTATCATTATTATGTTACTAAAGTTCTGTCTTTAGATTGTATATTAATGACCTCTTTTAAATGTAAAAGAAAAATTGTTGACAAAATACATTATTATGCTTGCTCTTGAAGCTTCTCAAGGAATTAGTAAATAACTAGATGCCTCAGAATTGATCTACTTGAAGTTAAAAGAATATGTACTGGTAGATTCAATATCAAATGCAAGCATGACTCACCGACATTGTTAACCTTCTTAGCTTCAATGAAATTTAGGGCTTTTGTGATGAACATGCCTTTTTTATTCTTTATTTTTCTATATCAAGACTTTTGTTTTTCCTTGGATTTCTCTTTATGGGGAAGGCTTTTTACTGCATGGTGAATATCCTATTTCCCTTCTGGGTATGGTAAGAAAATTCATTATATATTGCTTAACACCACCATTTGCATCATACCTCATTGATGGAACTATTCGTAATTCGTAAATTGACTAGTCTTAGCTTACTGCATACTTTTCTCTAATGGAAGCAAAATAAATTTTGGGTAAAAGTCAGTGCTCTTTGATTTGTGTTTGTCCACTCCTTGTGATAAGCTTTATACACAGTACTTTCATTAGTCAAGGGAGGATCATTTCCCAAAGATGGCAATACCTTATTTCCTAAGAACTAGCTCAATATCTTCCTATTGCCCTTTATTGCGTGTCAAGAAGCTCAACATGGTTAGCAGTGCCGTTTATAATAAAGCAAGGTGTTACACAGGAATTTATTTTAAGGGAAATATAGAAATACAATAGAATAGTAAAAGACAACAGAGGAACTTTGCGAGTCCTCTTCTCTCCTAGCCTAGGCCTTTCCAAATCTTTTCCTACCTCTCACCTAATCAGCTCCTCCTTTTATTGCCTTCCCTCAAATTAATTATCATAATTAGCATTCAACTCTTATGATTACGCCTCCCTAATTCTTTCATCTGACTAATCCAATCATTAATTATTGTCACTTGTGATTACACATTTCTCCTGCCCTATTATTCCTCCCTTTTTTTATTGCTTCTTCTAGAATAATGATAAGGTAAAGGGATTATTTTCTTTCCTTTTTTAGCTGCCTTTGCTGCTGACTTAGCATTCTCTCTCTCTCCAGGGTATGTAACAATGGAAAAGTATAGGGTACCAACACATTATCTGCCAACCTCTGCCAACTCTTATTTATATTTGTGTTTTCATGGAAGTGTTCGTAGATGTGTCTAATAATTAATATATTTTAAATACATATATAAAGAGACACATCCAGAAAATATATCTATAAAGATACTTCTATTAAATACAGTTATAAAAAAGACATTTTTATTAGACACATCCACAAACACACTTTCATGAAACACAATTTAAACAAGAATTGGCAGAAGTTGGCAGATATGTTGTTGGTAACGTAGCGGAACTGATGTAACAATACCCTCCCCTTGAAGCATCACCTTGTCCTCAAGGTGAAAGAAAGGAAAGGCTTCTTGAATTGCAGCTGTTGCTTCCCACGAATTCTCGAATTCTGGAAGGTCCCTCCACTTGATCAACACCTCCAATTTACCAGCCGCATTTTTCCTAACAGCTAGGATTTCTTGGGGTTCAGATTGTAGTTCATACTCTTTTGTTAGAGTCGTAGGAAGTGGCTGAATCTGAGCAGTGGGCTTGACACACTTCTTCAATAAAGAAACATGGAAGACCGGATGCACCCGAGCTCCTTCCGGTAATTTAAGCTTGTACGCAACCTGCCCAATCTTCGCAAGAATCTCATAAGGGCCATAGAATCTTGCACTCAGCTTTTGGTTGACCCTTTTTGCCAAGGTCTTCATTCGATAAGGCTGCAGTTTGAGGTACACAAACTCTCCTGGCTCAACAGTGACGTCCTTCCTCTTCTTATCAGCATATGTCCTCATTCGGTTTTGGGCCCTTTCTAGTTGAAACCTCAATTCATCCAACATCTAATTCCTTTCCTCCATAAGATTTCTTACTTCTTAAACACAGCTTCGCCCTGACCCCGCAACAGAACCGGGGTTCTCTTCCATGATAATTGGTGTTATACCGATATTCTTCCCAATTCAGCCATCAGGGCCATTGCTTTGGCGTAGACCCCGCAAAGCACCTGAGGTAAGTTTCCATGCACTTGTTCGCTTTGCCCATTCGTTTGGGGATGATGAGCTGAGCTCATCTTTAATGATGTGTCTGCTGCCTTGAAGATTTCGGACCAGAAACCACTCATGAACAGCCGGTCACGGTCGAAAACAATCAATGTAGGGAACCCATGAAGTCTCACCACTTCTTTCACAAACAGGTCTGCAACTTCCTTTGCTGAATAAGGGTGAGATAAGGGAAAGAAATGAGGGTACTTCGTCATCCTATCAACCACAACGAAGATGGTGTCCTTCTCTTGTGCCTTTGGTAGGCCTCCAATGAAGTCCATAGCTATATCTGACCAAATATTTGTCGGAATAGGAAGTGGCTGTAGCAGCCCAGCTTGGAGTCATGGTGGAATGTTTGTTCCTTTGGCATACTTCACATGGTCTCAAGTAATCCATGATGGCCTTCTTTATTCCCTCCCAATACAGTACTCTAGCTATCCTCTTATAAGTTCGGAAAAAACCAGAATGTCCTCCCAACTTTGTGTCATGGAATTCCTCCAATATCTTGGGAATCAACTTCGAATGCCTTGGAATAGCCAAATGCCCTTGGTGGAGCAACCTCCCATTTTTCAATGCATATCCAGCAGTAACCTCCTTTCCAAAAATCAGATCCTGCATGATGCTCTTGAGTTTTGGGTCATGTTGCACCTCCTCTTCTAAGTTTGCCCATTCAGCAGCTGAAACCATGGAAACAGCAAATTGGAATTTTCTGGAGAGGGCATCAGCTACTTGGTTGTCTTTCCCTGCCTTGTATTTTCTTTCAAAATCGAACCCAAGCAACTTGGTCATCCACTTCTGTTGTTCCTCGCCTCCGATTCTCTGATCAAGAATGAATTTAAGACTGTTCTGGTCCGTATAAACAGTGAACCGTTGACCCAAGAGGTAATGCCTCCATTTTTGAATTGCTAGGACCATAGCCATCAACTCCTTCTCATAAACAGATTTAGCTTGAGCTTGTTCAAAAAGTTTCTGACTCATATAAGCCACTGGCCTGCCTTCCTGCAGAAGTACTGCCCCTATTCCCTTCCCGGAAGCATCAGTTTCCACTGTGAAGGGCTTTGAAAATGCACCGGGACTGTCACCATGGCAGTCTTGAGTGCTTCGAAAACTGCTTGTGCCTCATTACCCCACTTGAATTGATAATTTTTCAGTAGTTGTGTAAGGGGCCTAGCTATGCCTCCATAATTCTTCAC
This sequence comes from Arachis stenosperma, assembly GCF_014773155.1. Classification (NCBI taxonomy): domain Eukaryota; kingdom Viridiplantae; phylum Streptophyta; class Magnoliopsida; order Fabales; family Fabaceae; genus Arachis; species Arachis stenosperma. The sequence goes on from NC_080379.1 coordinate 25,485,164, forward strand.
GAAACGGCGATAGTAACTGGTTAACAAGGAATCCCCTCAACCCTTTGGGGTCCCTTGGAACTGGCCAATCCACCATGTCTTGAACCTTTTTGGGGTCCGCTGCCACTCCTTCTTTAGATATAATGTGACCCAGGTATTCAATACGTTCTTGGGCGAATTTGCATTTCTTCTTATTGAGTTAGAGCTGGTTGTGCTGGAGGACTTCAAAAATCTGCTGCAAATGACCCCAATGTTCTTTCAAACTCAAGCTATAGACGAGTATATCATCGAAAAAAACCAAAACAAACTTCCTCAAAAATGGCCGCAACACCTGATTCATGAGTGCTTGGAAAGTGGAAAGAGCGTTTGTGAGCTCGAAGGGCATCACGAGAAACTCATAGTGGCCTTCATGAATTCGAAAAGCGGTTTGGTGGATGTCATCTTCTCATCCTTATTTGGTGATAGCCGGACTTGAGGTCTAGCTTAGAGAAAATGTTTGCATTTCCCAATTTGTCTAGCAGCTCATCAATCACCGGAATTGGGAATTTATCAGCTATGGTCTCTCGATTCAATGCTCGGTAATCTACGCAAAATCGCCAGCCTCCATCTTTCTTTTTAACTAGGATCATCAGACTTGAGAACGGGCTAGTGTTTGGATGTATGATGCCAGAATTCAGCATCTCTTCTACAATTTTCTCAATCTTGGTTTTCTGATATTGTGGGTATCTATAGGATCTGATGCGAGGAATCTCTGACCCCTCAAGATGATTGCATGGTCCTTCTCGCGTTTGGGTGAGAGGTCTATAGGGGTCTGAAACAAGTCCCCATATTGTTGCAGAAATTGTTTAGCTTCAGCAGAAATCACCTCTTGCTCTTGCTCCTCGGTGGCAGCAACCTGGTGGTGATAACATAACCCTCCCCATCACTTTTTAGAGCGTGCAAAGTCTTCTTCCATGAAGCCCTGCTTTTGCTCAAGGAAGGATACTTTTTAGTTGCATCTCCCTGCCATCTTGCTTCCAGTTCAATGTTAATTCTCCATAATCTCCCACAAACCTCCCTAGACTCGCCAGCCATCCTGCTCCTAACACCACCTCCGAACAACCCAATTTCATTACAAAGAAGTTTTGGACTATTTGGACTCCTTGAATATTCAAGTGAACTCCTTCACAACCTTCATTCCCCTTTTCCACAGCACCGTTCCCCACCTTCACTTGAAACTCCCTTATCTTTCTCACCGGTAATGCCAGCCGCCTAACCACCTCGATGGTAATGAAATTTGCAGAAGCCCCAGGGTCGATGAGCACCACCACTGTTCTGCCCTGAATCTCCCCTTGGACCTTAAACGTCTTGTGAGTGCTAAGTCCCCAATAGCTGTATGATGACAATTGCAGCTCTTCCCGTTCAAGTTCCCCTTCATGGGCCTCTTGGTTCATCCTTACGTCTCCTTCTACATCTTCTCCTAGAAGTATGATTTGATAGTGCTTCATGGAGCACCTATGATCAGGTTCCCACTTCTCTCCACATCTGAAGCACAACCCTTTCCTCAGTCTCTTTGCCCACTCTTCGTTCGAGAGCCGCCGTGTGCCACTGTTACGAGTCGTCTGCGAATGAGAAGCGCTGCTGCCTCCGTTCGAACTGGTGTTGAGGCCTGTACGAGGAGTAGGGATGCCTCTGTTTGTGTTGGATCTAATCTCGCCCCTCGATTTGCCTCTGCCGTCGTGGGTGTTGTACTTCGCCGAACTAGGATTTTTGAAAAATCCAAATCTAGCTCCTACCGAACCAGATCCGCGTGACCCGCTCCCTTTTGTCAACCCCTCCACCCTCCTGCCATTAGGGTCAACCCCGATCTCCTTCCATGCTTGATTTCTCCATTCAATAGCTGTGGCTCTATCCATTAAAGGTGGTAAATTATCGAACCGAGCCACCTCCAACTCCAACTCCGCCTGAAATGATGTGTATTCTTCCCACCACTCCATCCATGCGAGAGCCTCTCCCTCCAAAGCAAGAGTGACAAAGTCCATCCTTTCTGCTGGAGCCACTTGGGTGACACGATAATATCTTTCCATCTTCACCAGCCAGCCATTTGCATCATCTCCCGAGAAGATGGGAATGTCAAGCTTCTTGGTAGGCTCAAATCTCCTCTGTTCTGTTTCACCTTTATTATTGCCACCGCCTCTGCCTTCTGAACCTTCTCCATCTCCCTCGTTTCTCCCTCCAGCCCCGTTTCCTCCCTGGTCATGGTGTTGTTGCGAAAGCATTTCCCTCACCTGTCTCAGCAGGTTGATGGATAAGAGTTCAAATGAACGGTTTTGAGCTTCCATCGAACGATTCTGGGCCTCCCTCATCTCCTCCATTTGCTTCTCCAAGACTTCCAACCTCGACTCCATGGCAGCTCGCGTGGAAACCATGCACAGAACACCTAAGATCGGTGCTTTGATGCCAGTTGTTACACTGGAATTTATTTTAAGGGAAATATAGAAATACAATAGAATAGTTAAGGACAACAGAGGAACTTTGAGAGTCCTCTTCTCTTCTAGCTTAGGCCTTTCCAAATCTTTTCTTACCTCTCACCTAATCAGCTCTTCCTTTTATTGCCTTCCCTCAAATTAATTATCATAATTAGCATTCAACTCCTACGATTATGATTCCCTGATTCTCTCATCTGACTAATCCAATCATCAATTATTGTCACTTGATTACACATTTCTCCTGCCCTATTATTCCTCCCTTTTCTTTATTGCTTCTTCTAGAATAATGATAAGGTCAAGGGATTATTTTCTTCCCTTTTTTAGCTGCCTTTGCTGCTGACTCAGCATTCTCTCTTTCTCCAGGGTATGTAACACAAGGATAACAGTCTTTGTTAGTAAGGAAAATATTTTCAGTTCATGGTAAAAGTTACAAGTAGACAAGGCCAACCGATCAATTAGTGACATGGACAAGGCCATGATTATAAAGATCTGATATTTGAGGGCAGAAGAATTTTACTGTTGAGGTAGTCGTCTCAAATACTATGCTGCCCATCTAATTAACCCCATGGGTTAGTCAAGCCAAAACCAACTCAAGTTGCAAAATATCTCAAAAAATGAATAATTTTATTAATTTTCCGAGTGAGTCATTGTGGTTGTATACAACTTACTTAACTAATAAAGCTATCCACAGGGATAAACAGATTGTGATTTCCTTTTCCACCGTGTACGCTGAGTTATTGCATGTTACAGCACTGTGTCTCAGAGAGTTTGGATGCGAAACTTGGTTTTTGCTGTTAGAATGTGACACCAGTGCCAAACCCTAGACAATTGACTATGATATAGTTCAGTTAATTCTCCCACCAACTAGTAAGTGGTGGCCCTTCATCTCTAAACATATTAGGATAAAGTCTCTTGCTGTTAGAGAAATGATTAAGAAAACATAAATATGTGATTGTTGCCCATTGGGATATTATTTCTCTATGTGGATATTATTTGCTAGCCATTTGCAAATAGAAAAACACCTAAAGTATCCATGTTTCATGGTCATTGTTGATAAGGTGCTTTTATTATGAATTGATTGTTGAACTAAATTTTGTATATTTTACTATTTGCGTATGGCTAGCAAACAGATTTGCAAACTAAAGTGATCTCTTCACACGGTTATTATTTTTTGGCTATTATTTGTAGCTACAATCATTTAATCGAAGAGTAGCATACAATTTTTTATTTTTTAGAAACTTTTAAGCTAACAAAATTCCTAGAGTAGTTTATATGGTTATTATTTTTAAGCTACTGTTATTCAACATTAATCTATAACCCAACCAATGTTGTCCAAGTAGGAGAATATACTAATATTTTTGTGTCATATTTTGATGGAGTAGTGGATATTTTGTTTTTACAAGAATGGGTAACATGGCTAGTTTGATGATTCTATGACCATTAGTATTATTATAATGAGATTGTTGTGAATTTTGGATTTTATTTGTTATTTGAATTCTAGACCTATATATCTGTATATATCTGTACAGGGTGGTGCCTCTTCAAGCACGAGTAGCTTTCATGTCAATGGGCTCAATATTTTGGAATTTCTACTTGTCATCAACCATGACCAAGTAAAATGCATGCTGTGTTAGCAATTTTGCATTCTTTCAAATCTTTACAAGGTATTCATCAGTCATTACTTCCAATTTATGTTTTGGTTTGTTATAACTTATTGCAAGTCTTTGTCCTATGATATCTTTTGCAGATTGATCAGAGTCTAACCGATTTGGGTGACGACAGAAAGGGGTAAATGTGCAAATGGCTTCCATGCTAACATTTGTCAAATGTGCAAAAGATTTTACCCTCTTCTGAGAAACTGAGGATAGCAAGAGAACCATTATAATTGTAATTGTAATTGGAACTTCTTCTTTTGCCCTTTTCCCATGAAAATTGGAGTATAGGTATTACCTATCCCAGAAAGGAGAAAAAGATGGAATATGTGTCATCACATGTGTTATTTTTTAATGGAAATCTCACATTTCTCAAGAGTACTGTGTGACAGTGTCACCCTCTTTACAATGTTCTAAAGATAAATAGCAATTTTGCTCTATGGCACCTTTCAGATGGGCTAATATAACTGAATAAGTTTGTCTTTCTCATTTTTGGAATTTTATGATGTGCAAAAGAATTACAAATTAGCTATGTGCTCCAAAAGATTTTTATAAGAATGTTGTAATATTTCTTGATGATAACTAAGAAATTATAGAAGCAATTTAAGTATAAAATGAAAATATGACAAAGTTGGAGGGAAATAAGATTTTCCCCAACTTGTGGCTTCTGAGTTTGTACTAATGTTTTCCTAACTTGTGGCTTTTGAGTTTGTACTAATGTTTTCCTAATTATATATATATATAGGATGATTTTTTTCCCCCTTTAAATGTGTGAAGAATCTATAAGCAATAGAGGTGATGATATTCGATGGAAAAGAAAAAAAAAAAGAGGCGGAAAAATCTGTGTACACTAATTCTTTTTTTTTTTTTTTACCAAAACTATTAAATTTACATTGTCTGGGAATTTGGAAACTCCTGAATATGATCAAGAGCAAAAAAAATTCCCTTACATCAAGAAGCTAGCAAACTCCTGTGTCACATAAATAAATAAATAATAACATAAAATGTACAACAATTTTGTAGCCGAAGAAAAGTAGGGATTGGATATGCCTTTTTCATCAACTCCTCCAAATGAGCAAGGAAAAGCTAAGATTGGGTATATGAAAGAAGGTTCCCACTAAATATTCTCAAGCTGGCAAATAATCCACATAATTGCAGTTTATAAGGAAGAAAAGACCTTCGTTTATTGCTCTCCTTCTTAAGTCTGTTCATCACGTAAAATTGTTCATGAGCTGATACTCTTTTCTTTTCCTTCCTTCCCTTTGCCTTTGTTTTCTTATTCGTTGATGCTGGAAAAGTTAGACCGTCCTTCCCATCATTGTAGTTTTGACGCTTCAGGTGCCGGCGTAGCCGCCACAAATTTAAGAATGAAATCGAGCTCTTCTTATTGCGCCTCTTTTTCGAATCCTCGACTACTTCCACCTCCAAATTCGTCATTTTCTTCGACAACTCGCAGATTATTGGTTTAGGTACTCCTTGTGATTTAGAAGCTAAAGGAAGAACATTGCAATGCTGCTCAACAAAGAACCTCTCCGGCGATAGCCCCAGAGGTGATGATATCACATTACTGTTTCTCGTGGCGAATCGCCGGAGAGGTGATGATATCACATTACCATTTTTCGCCGTGATCATATGAGATTGGTGGAGAACGGGAAAGATTGGTTTGATTAGACCGTTGTCAAATATGTCTTCGGCAGTTACAAATGTCTCTTTTAGACTATCAAAGCATGGAAAACTAAAATCTTGCTCTTGTTCTTTAAGTTTTTCAGCGTCATGATTGACTTTGAAATTGAATGTTAAATCATGATGGCATTTTTCAGGAAGTGGTGCAAATTCATCGGAATCAAAGAATGTATGAGGAAAAGGGAATGCTGGAAGGGTTTCCATTGCCAACATTTTCAAGAACTTGTGCTGAAGAACTTGTACTTTCTTTTCTTTGGTTTGGAGGGCGTGATAAGAAAGATGATGAAAGTTTCTTTTATATAAAGTGTTGGAACGGTTTTTTTTTTTTTTTAATTGTAACAGTAGTGATTGGATATGAAGGGGAAAATGTGAAGAGGAGAGTAAAAACGTTAGTAAGGTGTGTAATACGGTTCTTAGCCTATATGTCCAGATTATCAGTTTTTAATCCTTTCATTCTTTTTTTGTTATTTGAAACCGAAAATGAATATTTTACCAAATTTCTACTATCTTTTGGATTTTGGACGTTCCTTTATTGTAAGCACTTACGTAGATAAGACAGCTAGTATATGCTAGAATCTAAATGTTTAAGTTATATTACCTAAAATAATTTAATTAAAAAAATTTAAAACAAAAAATAGTTCCAACGAGAAAATATTTGTATTGAAAACGGCAAAACAATATTTGAGTATTGAGAATTTTATACCAACTAATTTAAGTGGAGAAAATACATTTACTTGCTATTAGGGGGGTGTACATGGCTCGGCCTGGTCGGGCCCGAACACTTTAGGGACTAATTTAATGTGATTTTATCGGGTGTAGGGTCGAGTAAGGGTCTCAAAAATAGACTCGATCATTATCTCGGGTCGGGTCCAGGCCATAGTTCGGGCCACCCGAATTCGGCCCGGTCATCATACACAATTAATATTTTGTGTTATTAGTGATGGATGATGGTTATTCTTATGTGGAATTTAAATATTATAAACCTTAATATTTTGTGTTATTAGTCATTATAAGTTAATGTTTTATGTTTAAAATGCATAAGACTTTAGACTAATGCATGATATTGTGTTATTTGTATTGATTTAAATATTTGGTGTTATTAGACAATATTAGTATTAATTATGTTTATGCTTTAATTTTAGAGAAGAGTTGGTTCTTGTTATATTTTTTAAGTGAATTTTACTATGTGAATTGTGAAATAATGGTTGGAGATTAGGTGATTTTTATATACTAAAGACTTGGTTTTCATCCGGTTTTTACCCGATTTTCATCCGGCCCGAAAGTACGTAAGTTTCATCAGATCTAGAATTGGGTTATGGTCTAAAAATTAGGCCCGATCTATATTTCAGGCCGAATCTAAATTAAGCCAAACTCGATGTGACCCGACCCATGTACACCCCCTACTTGCTATATTACTTAATTAGTAATACATGCTCGTTTCTCCTTTAGCAATGCGGTAGTACTTACATGTTATAAAAACAAAGAGAAGGGCTAGGGATTTTTTAAAAATAAATAAATTAAATATTTTATTTATGAATATAAATAATTTATAGTCTATTTATTAATTTGTATTCTTTTACTTATCTTGTTTACAGTATTTTATTTACAGCGTAGACGAAATAAGCTTGTATATATCTCATTTACACTATAAACGAGATAAGACACGTTTATCATTGCACGTATCACGTTTGCACACATAATACATGATGGAGAGCGATCAATACGTATCTCGTTTATACTGTAAACGAGATATGCACAAACTTATTTTGTTTACATTGTAAATGATATATTAGAAAAATTAACTCATTTACACCGTAAACGAGATAAGTATGACGAAACTCGAGCAGCTATAAAAGGATATGCAACCATTTGTATTCTTCACAAATATTTCACTTCTTTTTCTCCTCTCTTTTTCTTCAATAAATTTAGTAAAAATGTCTAGTGGTGATGGATATGTTGTTGTAAGTGTTTATCCCAATTGTCTTATGAGAAGCATTGGGGTTATATTTGAGTTTGATAATCCTATTCTGTTACGTATTCAGAAAGTAAATTCTTTATCTGAGCTAAAGAATCTAATATTGACGAACCTCGTGCTAACGGGACAAAAGAGTTTGGAAGAGCTGAGTATAGGTTGCTAGCATCGATAGGAGATGAAATTTTTCGGTTTCGTCTATTTTGGCTCGATGGCGATGAGCATGTGACCTCATGTTTGATATTCATGGAAAAATTATGGTAGAACAAATGATGGAGTTTTCTGTGGAGGTGGGTGATGTTGGTGGTGGTGGTTCTGGCCACTCGAATTTTGTCCAGGATAACCCACCTCTTGCACCACCACTGCTACAATGTGCTAGTCCAGTGGTAGACATGGAAGAGTTTGATGAGGAGTATGTTGCCAATAGCAACGATAGTGCTTTTTCTGAGGTTGATGATGATGAGAATTTTGTTCCAGAGACTCCATCCGGTGCTTTAGTTCGGTATCTTTCGCCTGCCCTGTAACCAATTCCAGAGTTATCAATTGTACTCAATCACTATCATACATTGGACTCGGACACGATGCACGAGAAAATTTTATTTTTCAATATGGGTAGGGATAATTACAACATAGATGGTTGTGTTGAGTTTCGCATTGGTCACATATTCAAAAGTAGATAGCTAGTTATGCAAGGTTGAAGAATTACAGCATTCGAAAAAGTGCTGAGTATCAAGTTATGGAGTTAGATCGATCAAAGTACCATGTACATTGTAGAAAATTTGTAGCAGGATGTCCTTAGATTCTTCGTGTTGTCCTCCAACAGAATCTTAGATATTGGTAAGCCTTACTTTATATTATAATGTATATTTTCATTTATCATGATTATTTTTGGTTTTAAATGCCTACCGATTATAGTTTAATTCGTTAGGGAGGTGCGTAAATTTGGCGGTGCACACACCTGTTTAGCCCTCACTATGTCTTAGGACCATCGACAGTTGGATAGCATTCTCATTTGTAGTGTCATCCTGTCCCTCATACAGTCCAGCCCATCAATTACTATTCCTGTTCTACAAGGTGCAGTTAGGCAAAGCTATTATTTCAAACCCTCATACATAAAGGTCTTGATGGTAAAGCAAAAGGCAATTACGTAGATATACGGTAATTGGGATGAGTCATATAATAAGATGCCAAAGTTGCTGCAAGCATTACAAAGTTGTTGTCTCGGAATAATATGTTATTTTCGGGAGGTATCATACTATGATGGCCACTTGGTGGCATACAACTGCAGCCAATTTGATAAGGTATTTTGGGCTTTTTCTCTTTGTGTAGAGGCTTTCAAGAATTGCAAGCCTTCCGTCTGTGTCGATGGCACGCATCTGTATGGAAAATATGACGGTGTATTGCTAATTGCAGTGGCACAAGACGATAACAATAACACCCTTCCTATGGCATTTGTAATTGTCGAGTTTGAGACTACGGAGTCCTGGTCGTTCTTCCTTACCAACCTGAGATGACATGTGACACCACAAGAAGGGCTTTTGATTATATCTGATAGGTCCTAAGCGATCAAGGCCGCACTTAGAGCCAATGATAGTAGTTGGAAGCCTCCCTTAGCATTCCATGCGTACTGTGTCAAGAACATGGCCGCGAATTTTATATCTCGTTTCAAATCTACCGAGGGAAAGTGATATCTCATGAATGCTGCTTATAGTCTAAGCAACGCTAGGTACGAGTGGTACATAGGTGCTTTGAGAGGGCTATCGCGTGAACTAGCAAAATGGGTCAGTAGATTCAATAAGAAAATATTGTTACAACATTGTAATAGCAATCACAGGTTTGGCCACATGACAACTAACATCTCCGAGTGCATGAATGCAATTCTGAAGGATATGTGGTATTCACCGATTTCAGCTATCGTTAAATGCACTTACAAGAGGCTGCAGCAATTATTTGTCAGGAAGAGCAGGGAGGCACAGGAACAGCAGGTAATCAGTTTTCTCAATGGTTGCTAGTTATTGTTGAGAAGAATAGGGAGGGAATCCCCAAGATGTGTGTTACACACTACAATAGGGGGCCTCAATGTTTGTGGTGGAGGAGTTAGATCCTTTTAAGGGTTGAAGTCAAGGTTCATTCCTTGTTCGGTTGAGTGGGAGAACATGTGACTATGGTCTTTTTTAGTCACTATATTTCCTATGTCGTCATGCACTTGTTTCTTGTGTCGCCGCAAGTGTCGAGTGAGAAACATATGTTCATCCAGTGTACATGCAAGAAGCTGTGTTCAAGGTGCACGAGGTTGAGTTTCCCTAGATACCAAACAAGAAGCTATGGCCAGAATGGTACAAGACACGTTTGCATCCTAATCCTACCATGCGTAGAAAAGTATCCGGCAGACCAGTTTTCATGAGGTTTCATAATGGTGTGGGCTATGTACGCAAACCGGCCATGCTCGGAGAGACTGTTCCAATTAACCCATAGAGGATAACTAGTTGTGTATGTCTTTGGTGTATTCCATTTATTCTAGTTGTGGCGTGTATTTCTATGGTTTAATTATCTTATTTTTGTGGTTTATTTCATTTATTACAAATTGAATGCAAAATATGAGTTAGTAATCAACGTTCTTTATTCAAGTAAACTTGAAAACAGGTACTAAACTAATATAAGTTGGATAATAGATGATGATAGATAAATTTAAATTCCAACAAACTAGTTAAAGTGTCAGTACACAAACTAAATAAAGTACAAAACACAATCTAAATAAACGACAGTAACACAACCTAAATAAAGTACATAATACAACATAAATAATACAAAAAGTATGTAAAATATATCATCAATGCTGGTTAGGTGGGTAATGCAAGCGATGTCCAGTACCATACAATGGAGGTTGTGTCTATCGAAAGGGCCTGGTGGCTGGTAGGTCGTGGAGCTAAAAGTGCTTATACGTGCGGTGGTGGAGTAGGTGGAGGATGTTGGCATGACTGAGTATCATGGTACCGCACATCAGTATATGAGGATATGGTTGTGTCTAGTAGTGAGCCTGCATAGGTGGATAATGTGGTGTGGCAGCAGCGGCTGGGATACAGTCATCAATCGCTTATAGTCAACTAATGGTAGTGTCGCATACTCAGCACTAGCACGCACATCTGTGTCATACGAGTAGCTAGGCCCCATGACAAGTAAGGAACCCACACTGAGGTAGAAGCAGGAGCTGATGAATGATGAAGACCTTGGCCGATACTCCGCTCTCTACCGTGTGGAACTGGTCCACAATATGCTGCATGGCTTATTGGTCAGTGGTTCGAATCTCAAATACCTCGTCAATCTGGATCTCGCCTAACATGCTGGCCTCATGATGATTAGTCGATGCACCAAGATCCACCCAGCTAGGTAGAGCTGCAAAAGGATCGTCCTGAATAGACTGTGGCTGTAAGACCAGTGGTGGTGGTGGCGGTGGTGAGTCCTCCCTGCCAGATGGTATGTTACCGTGCTCCTCGTGTCGGGCATATTCTCCCTCCTCATCAGACTCAACATCTAAGCGCTCCCCGTGAGGTTTGACCCACTCCCTCCAAGGCCCACAGCTACTCCGCAGTCCTGTGCACCTCTCTCCTTTCTAGTCGGCCTCCAGGTGTCTGGTCGAACCCCCTGGCATGCCTATGATGATCAGGGACATTTGGGAAAAGGTTAAGCACATCTCTAGGCTGAATGGCGATAGGCTACACGTCATTTGGGAGAGTTGAAAGACTAGGATAATCAAGCACGTCCTGGCTAGACAGATGTCTAACGCGGTAAGCATGCTGGTACCAGACCCAATACTTATGCGTAGACCGATAGTCTGTGAATGGCTGTATGGAAATCATGTGACCTCCCTTAAATTGAGCCATCCATCTATCGTATCACTCCTGATGACAAGTGGACCACCACACGTCCTCTCCCTGTCCTGTGGTGGTGAGGAACCTGTCGACATTGACCGGGTCTCCAGACACTAGCTGCTGGCCACCGAACTGGCATTCCAGTCGATCAACATGGTAAAACTCAACAATGTTGAAACAGACAAGGGAAACTACAGACATCCGTGTCCCCCACTCTGTCTCCTCTGTCAATCAGTCCAGAGTGATGGCCTGTAAGGCTGGATCGTTGTATGGCATCCACAGAAACTGCAAAATAATGTGTAATATACCTCATCAGGTTACTTTCGTTTCATAGAACAACAAATCGTTTAGAGACAACTAAATAAAACAACGCCGCGTACCACATGCAATTGCAACTGATCCAACGAAGACGCCATCGGAGGACTCTCTTATCAAACTGGTTCCTACTCTACTGGGTCATACCTATCAACCTGTGGACATATGCAACAATAACATTGTATCAATTTATGCCAGAAAAGTTGAACTACATTAACAAAAAGGACAAAAACCATATATAAAAATAGTTACCTCACAGCTAGGAAAAACGTCATAATCTGTCTATCAGGTGAGCACCACTAAAAAAATCTATGGTATATCCACGAGACTAGTAGCAAAGTGCATCCAACAATGTCAATGATAAATCGATGTGTTTCAGAACATAACGAGTGCTACGTCCATGCAAGCACAGCAGACCCCCAAGACAGACTGCGACACCTTTTGAAGTTCTCTAATAATGACTACCACTTGATATGGATCTGATTGTTTGACTTGTCTATCATCAGGTAACTCTCGATCAGCAACAGGATGTAACACTTCGTCTACTGTCAGAGGTGGCTGCATTTGTAGTAGGTGGCAAAAGTCGTACTCGGTCCCTAAGTCATGTTAACTTGATGGAAAATGACTCCTTCTTCTGCGACTCCTGGTGCTGAGTATGAGGAGGCCTGGCACCGAGGAGCTCCTCTACCCACTTTCAGGTTGGGTACTGGTACCATGTCTGGAAGTCACGCAAGTATCCACCTACTGGCTCTCTGTGCGTGCGTAACCCAAGGTGGTACACAACATCCTGCAGGATAATGGTGCATTCACCCCAAGGCAGGTGAAAAGTGTGGGTCTCTGAACACTAACGCTCTACGAATGGAATAAACAGGGTGGTTGTCAAACACAAAGTCTCTAAGTTGCATCGTGTTGCCAAACCCAGCCTCCCTCAAGTAAGGGAGAATGGCGTCCGGTGGTGCAAGAGTGTGGTTCACTTATCTAGGAAGTAGTAGGTGAGGTCTCTGTTAAAAAATAAAACATTTCAACAATAAATCTATTTCAGAAGTAAAAAATTTATATTCGAAATAAAAAGATAATAATTATAATAAATAATTATTTCACATTTCATAATTTAGATGAATTCTGAATAATTAACTTTAAAAATCGAACATTTAAAAAATTTATCCAATAACATTACAACAAATATTCAGTAAAATAATTTATCTAACATATTCAACATTATAATTAAAATTATAAAATTCGAATTAAAAAAATAAGAAAACGTAATAAAAATTTACTAAATAAATTAAATTAACTATTAAGTTAATTAAATTAATTAATTAACACTTACTAAAAATATATTCCATCACCTAACAGATACTAAATTTATAAAAGTACCCTAACTATAACTATATGCTTATTTAACTAAATAAAAACAACATTAACTTGGAAGTCGATCGCTACAGCGATATGCCACGTCGCGTTCAAGCGGTTGATGTCATCATCTCGTGCATCTGCGCATGCTATAATGTCTAATTACCTCAATAATATCAACAAAAATGTCCACGGGAGGAAGAAAGGAAGTAAAAACAGCTTGAAAGTTACAACAGTCACGCTGTAAATGACTTGCCTATATAGGCACGGACCTTACTTATCTCATTTACAGTATAAATGAAATAAGCCTTGTTTCACAATACGCATGCAACTGTGATACATGCAACAGCAAACATGTCTTATCTCGTTTGCACTATAAATAAAATAAATAAAAGAGCACAATTTAGTAAATAAACTACAAATTATCTATATTCATAAATAAAATATTTAATTTATTTATTTAAAAAAAATCCAAGGGTCTAGTCGTTAGACAATATTAATGTAATTTTTCCTTTCAATTCTACCAATGAATCACTTCTTTAATTTTCTCAGTCACATATAACTTTGACTTAGTCAAGAGGTAGTTTTTTGGGATAAGTACTGTTTTGGTCTTTAACGTTCAGAGTCAAAATCAAAATCGTCATTAACCTTATTTTGAATTTAAAATCGTCTCAAACATTTTATTTAGTATTAAAATTGTCCATCGGACAATTATGCCCTCAGATAATCATTTCCATCACAACCTCTTCTTCTCACTTACATCTTCAAAAAAGAGAGAAGCAGAAATTCAAAGAATGAAAGAAGCAGAGACTCAGAGAAAAGAAACTCTAATCCTTATTGCACTTCACCGTCGTCCTCCACAACCCCCTCCTTCCCTCCTCCACTCCCCTCAGGACCTTCCGCCACCATCGTGACGGTATCACCACCCTCGCTCTTAGCCCCAATTTCACTTGCCTCGCATCCATCGATCATTCCGTGAAGCTCTACAAATTTTCTGATATTTTTTGTCAATCTACACTACTTGAAGTTGGATCAGATGCAATAATTTATATTATTGAAAAGTTCAAGTGATAAATTGATGTTTTTTTAGTTTTTTATCTTTATATGTAAAGTTTTTTCAATTTCTAAGTATGTTGTTTATTTTTTTAATTTATTGGAATAATTTTGTTACAGTTTTTAGGTATCAATTTGATTTGATTGAAATTGACCTATTGATTCATTTTGACCGTTCTTATTAATTAGATGTATAGATTTTTGGGTTTTGTAATTAGAGATGAATTTAAAAATTTCTTAATATTTTAATTAGATATGAATTTTGTTAATAAAAGAAGAAGAATTTTATGTTTGAATTTTGTTAATGGAAAAAGAATAATGGTTCTAAATTTTGTTAAAGGAAGAAGTTGTTAATAGAAGAAGAAGAAGAAGAGTGGAACTTTGGAAATAAGGGGATATTTTCGTTATTAAAAAAAATATTTTATTTAAAAAGACGATTTTAATACCAAATAAAATGTTGGGGATGATTTTAAATCCAAAATAAGATTAGAGACGATTTTGATTTTAACCTTAAACCTTATAGAGTAAAACAATACTTATCTCTAGTTTTCTTTAATGAAGCTAAATTTATGATTTTTTTAATTAATTTTTTTAAAATGAAAAAGTTAGTAAAATATAAAAATAAAAATCGAATCACTCTTAAATCAAATTAATGAGGTTTATAAATAATAGAAACTATAAGTTCAACAATAGAATATCTTTTTCTTATAAATTTATATCAATTGACCGTGTACAATTATTTATAAGATTAGGAGTATATTGGATTCTAAGCTTAGGCTAAAAACTAATTAATTAAATGAACAGAAAAAAACAAATAGGATAAGGAAAAAAAAGGTAGTTAAATTGAGTTAGAAAATGGATTCATGTAGTATTGCAGTGAATTACCGTTTTTGAAACCATAAACACATGAATACATTTTCAAGCCCAAAAACGTGTGTCACTCAGAAACTGGAGAAAAAGAAAAGCCCAAAGATGAATTAAATCCCCAAATCCGAAGAAAAATAAATGAAACAAATATTAGGGTTTAACGCAACACATTTCTTCACTCCATTAAGTAATCGAAGATTCTAGAAGAAGCCTGAGATTATGGCAACAGCAACAGCAGCAGTAGCGGCAAAGAGGAAGCCAGTGTTCATAAAGGTTGACCAGCTGAAACCGGGAACCAACGGTCACACGTTGACCGTTAAAGTCGTTTCTTCGAAGCCAGTCAAGACTGTAGGAACTAAGGGACCTCGATCTTCTTCTTCCATGCTCCTATCTCGCCCTTCCCGCCGCCCCTCTCGCATCTCCGAGTGCCTCATCGGAGACGAAACCGGCACCGTCATCTTCACCGCTCGTAACGAACAAGGTGCCTTTTCTGTTGCGTTTGTTCTTTAATTTATGAACTCGACTTCCTTATTTCATTTCTCACAGAATTGGAGTAACCTAATTTTAAATTTGGTCTTTCTTATTTCTTACTTTTTTTTTGTTTCTCTCCCACAACTTTGTAGAAAATAGTTATTGTGGAGTTCGAATATGTTTGCTTCGAATTATAATTCTTACGAATTTGTGTTTATTATTTTTAAAAAAAATTATCAATAAAAATATGACGAGCAATTAATTTTTCTTTTTTTGGGTTCAGTGGACGTTATGAATCCAGGGGCGACGTTAATTCTGCGAAATGCAAAGATTGACATGTTCAAGGGATCCATGAGGCTAGCAGTTGATAAATGGGGGAGGATTGAGGTCACTGAACCGGCAAGCTTTCAAGTTAAAGAGGACAACAATCTTTCTTTAGTTGAATATGAACTGGTTAATGTAGTTGAGGAGTGATTATATTTTCTTCCTTTCTGGGGGATTGAATCTTTTTTCTAGTTATTAGAGGTTCTGATTTTTGTTTTGACCGTAAGTGATTTGATTGCTGTGCAGTTTTCATGTGGTAAAGTCTTGGTTGTGTGTTAGGCTTATTATTGTGCCTATGCTTCACATGCGAAGCAAATATTTGTTTTATATTGGCCTTATTGGCTACGTATGATAATATATCCCTTGGTCTTTCCACAAATTCAGTTAGGAGTTGCCCCATGCACACAAATGACGAAAATGTTTGAATGCATATGCTGAATCAACTCTCAATCTCAACAGTATCGGATGGAATGTATAATAAGTGGCCAAGTGGGATCACAGTTTAACAGTTGAGTTTTGACGTATTATTTTGTTATTGGTATTATTATGAACACGTTCTCTAATTTTCCTTCATTTCCTTTCTTCGTATCTTAAAATATTTGGATTTATTCTTTATTTGGGTCATAAAATATTTCTCATGTTGAGTGATTATGGGCAAATGAAAAAAAAAAACATTTGGATTTATTCTTTATTTCGGCATATGTTTCTTGCCAAAATGTACTCAACAGAACATGATTAATATTTGATCACGCTAAAATAAAACAGCGAATGCATCACAGTATTTTTCAGTATCTCTTACAAAATTGGGATGCTATGCGAACCTTCATGAGAAAGGAGTGCACGGTTCTGAAAACTGGTGGCGGACCAACTCAGTACAAAAGTTGGTCAGGAAGTCACAGATCTAGATAAGCAAAACACTTAATCAGAAGATGGAAAAAATCACCAAGAAAGTTTTGAGCATAATGCACGTAGTAATCACATCATGACCCATCTCCTTCTGAAAGATAAAATAAATAAACATCACGAACCACCCAGAATACATAAGCAATAAGGCCAAAATGATGAACAAATTTTCATGTCAATTGAAAGTGCCCCATTAGTTTCCATACAAAAGGAAAAAAATGTCAGTATCCAACTCCAGCTAGTCAAAACAACAACGTGATACCAACATTCATTGAATATTTCAATTCATTTCAAAAATTCCCGTTATCATTCTATTGGAATTACAGAATTTCCAACTACCTACATTCACTAAACATCCCAGTCTAATTCAATACAAATTTTTTAAGTAACATGGAAAACAAAATAAAGCTTTATGCAAAAATATCTCAACTTATATTTGAGAAAGTAAATTAACAATAGGCCTAAAATTCCTTATTGGGACACAAGATGCCCTTCCAAATGGCTCAGTCAAAACTCCTGATTTTCTCAGCAGATAGTCTCACATGACAGATTTGTAATACAAGTTCGCTTCAATCCTCCGAACACTTATCACATATCATCATTGCAATCTGGTTAAACAAAATAGATCAATACACTATAACCCCTTATATTACTGATTGACCCTAATTTATGGTGAAAACAAATCAGGAAGATAATTGAATTGCAATTTACTACAATATGATTATAATGATAGAATTTCAGCAACAGAATCATGACAGATATGCACAATGCCTCTAAATAACACACAAGTTGTGGGCAAATACACCGGATTATAGAAAATCTCCTATGTGGGTGTCAGGAGTATTTCATCTCAACCCTTTCAATCAATAATTACTTGTTCATCCAGAAGGAACCCCTGGAAAAACGACCTTGACATGCTTTTCATTTCCTAACCAGTGCCAACTATTATCAAGATGCATAAACTTTAGGCTTGATTAATAATGAGACACTACAATGTAAACTACGGTGTATTTTGCATGATGACAAATGTCAAATACAGGAGCACAAAAATGTGCTACAGAAAATACACTTAAGGGGTTGTCTTGTAATTATTTCAAGATGACAAATTCTTTGTTTAAAGCTCAAAATCTTATTATACGAAGTCCCTGTCCTCTAATGTTTAGAATTTGGGCATAAATAGAGGCACAAATAACCAACAACGTAAACTAAGAAATGGTTTGCATAATGATGTTCAACAAATCCGTGAACACAACAAATGTGCTCCGAAAAATGTTAAATAATTCGTTATAGATTTCAGAAAACGTTCCTAGTAACAACATAATCATTTATTAAAAGCTCAACATCCTATGATAGGAACTAGGAAGTCCATGTCATCCTATTTTCGCTTCCTGATTCTTCAAGTAGTCTGCATTTGGCCTACAAACAAAAGGACTGCGTATGGGTTCACTAAAGCATAAGTGGAAAAAGATGATTCAGGGAATACATTAATCCATTAACTTAGGTACACCATTGGTAGTTGTTAAGATATAACATCACTCATTTTGCAAAACTAATAACTTGAACTTTTGGGAGAGATTATTTATGACATGGTATCAAAACCTCAAGAACAAGATGTTCTTGAGTTTGATACCTTGACACCTCCATTCTTCTAAATAAAATAAGTTGAATTTCAGCACCAGAAGGTGGATTTAAGCATTTTTCACACTTTTGGCCAAATAGCTTTTATGTGAGGGGGCATGTTAAGATATACAAATTTTTTAGAGAGATGGAGAAACGAAGGGCTAAGCATCAGATAAATAAAAAATGAACCACTTTTTTCCTTTGCACATGGCAAAATTGCATTACATACACTTTTTAATTGCCCTATATGTTAAAAGTTAAATCTCACAAGACTCAGGAATTGAAAGAAACATACCAGAAAACTAATTGGAGAAAGAACATCAAGGTATCCTAGAGATGCTTAGCTACCTAATCCAAAAAGCAAAATTGAATTGTCAGAAAATCGTAGCAAACACAAACCCAATGAGAGGGAGCACACAACACCCAAATCAAAACCATTCGTTTTCCTAAGCTCTTCTTATTTTATTTTATTCTCAAACAACATAACTCTCAAAGATTTCTTACTAAATCCCTCTTAAATAATTCTCACCATCGAGTCCCAAACTAACACTGGCATCCACATTAATGATTAATTACACCAAAAGCATTGCAATCAATTGCACTTTGCGAACAAGGCCTATCAATAATTGATCTAATGAATGGGGAATGAATAAATAGATTCATTCACAATGCAGAAACGACTTGTACCCATCAAGTTGGAAGACACCGAAATTAATGAATAACTAAAAAACTAACTAACTCCACTAGCCATCAAGAACAGAAATAACTGTTCATGATATAATGGCAATGTCAACAAACATGTCCATTAAAAGGTGTACTGAAACCAAAATTGAGAACAGTTAGGAGAGAAGTTAAAAGGATTATTATACCTTCAGGAATCCAACCGCATCTGTGGCGAGAAATTGCGAGCATTGAATTCATAAGAGCGGAGGCGGTGGCAGTGTGGAGCGGCATCATCGATTCCACACAGAAACTCAATTCAACAGGGATCCTTTCGTGCATCACAGAAACAATGCATCAATAATTGATTCGGAAATTGAAAATGAACAAATAAATAACCAAATAAGAAGCTTCAAGGAAAAGCATTGATTTGAATTACCTGCGAGTGGATTGGGAGAGAGGTTTATTGGAGGCCATGCGGAAGAACGTTGAGCGAGAGGATTTGGCTTCCGCCGCGGCGCGGAAGGCGCAGCGGGCTGCGGAGGATGACCGGAAGATGGATCTGGCGGCGGCGGTGGCCATTTTAGGGAACGGAAATGTTTGGGGATAGAAGTAGGGTTTTTAGTAGCGAGACCAAAACCCTTTGCAGCGTCGTAGCCGTTGCTATTGGAGGTTGTATGGTTCTTCGTAGTTTGGAACTTTGGGCTGGATCAGAGCCCAATAGAAGTTTTCTTTGGATTTTGTATTTAAGCCTAAACTGAGATGCCAACTCTAAGGCCGTGTTTGGTGGCTGCGTTTGTTTCATGTAATGTCCATGTCCATAATCATAGACACCATTATGCATATCCACTCTAACTAATTTGAGTTGGACAAGTAAATAGTTTATTCGTCTATTCAAATAATTGTTAGTAGTTAAATTTAGTTTTGTATATACAATAATTATTGTCCATCGATAAATTCTTAAATAGAATTTTAATTTATGACGAATTAGTTTTTAGTAATGAAAGATACATGGTAAACAAAAAAAAATATGAAAAAAGACAAATAATTTTCTAACCTTTTATTATGCGGACATTTTGGTCACTAAATATCAAAAAATATATTATATTCCTGTCTTTTTTAAAATCAGGATATTTGGATTCCTCCACTCAACTGAGATTATGAAACATAACAGAGATGTCTGACATAGATGCCGTTATGCTGATGATGCCATAACGGTGTCCCACGTGGATGTGGCAGAAGTTTAAGGATAAAAAAAGTTCATCAACCCTAAAACGACACCGTTTTTATCTAAACCTCCTCCCAAGCTTGTCCCTGACCGCCGGCTGCAACTCTGAGAATGTATTATGTGTTTGATTAGTTTTCTTTGAGAAGTTCTCAACATTCCTTTCATTCATTAGCATCCCTATGGATGAACCTTTGCTACAACGTGTCTCCGAACTCGGGATTCAACTTGTCCACCAAACTCGTCCAAACAAGAATTTCATTGTCAAATCGCTTCGAGTAAGCATCATCCTCTCTCCCTACCCCTTATTCTCCAACAACTATTTTAGTGGGTCCTTGTCTGTATCATACTTGAATAACTTTTAAGAAATGATGAATGTCAATTACATTCAAACTGAGTTGCAATATATACATGCCAATTCTTCTAAATCATATTTTGTATCAATAGTAATCAACATAAAAGATCAGTTAGTGGAACTAGTGAAAATATTAATGACTTTTACAATTATAGACTTGTCAAATAACTCATTTGTGGGTGAAATTTCACAAGTAATTAGATAACTAAATTTTCTCAAAAGGCTCAATCTCTCACATAATAGAATCAGTGGCACTATTTCACAAACTTTGGATAACTTGAGAAATTTGGAATGCAGGATCTCTCATGAAATCAGCTGAGGGGTGAGATTTCTTTAGCCTTAACAAATTTGAATTTTCTATCAGTTTTAAATGTTTCGCAAAATCAATTAGAGGGAGCTATACCTATAGGTGACCAATTCAACACATTCCAAAATGATTCATACAAAGGAAATGCAATGCTATGTGAATTCTTTTTGTCAAAATCAAGCAATGGAAGTGAGGACAATGGACATACCTCATCATCTTTGACTTTTGAGCATGAGAAAAATTTTGAATTTGGCTGAAAATTCTGTTGCAGTGGGATAAGCCACAATGGCTTGCAAGGTTTTTAGATATCCGTATATCAAATAAGAGAGTGAAAAAGAAAGATAACAAAAACAAAGTGCATGTAAATCATAAAAGAATGAATTAGCATAGTTATTTTTTTTTAATTAACATGTCTGTAAAATAAATCCTAATGTAGATTGATATTTCTCTGTAAAATAAAACAGAGGCAGGCAATATTTACAATGGTCCTTTGAAGAAGGTTAGTGCAGCGGAATTTGGTTCGAAGAGAATGTAATAGTGGCGTTGCTGGGGATGGAAAAAGTAACCAACGGATGATGATAACGAAAAAGATGGAGACATCGTTTTCATTTCCAACCAACGTCGCGAGGCAGGCGACATTCAGCAAGTGTTGAAAAAGCCATATAGGAAGGGAAACCTTCAGCGAGTGCGAGAGGGAAGACGGGTTACAATGTTGGGTTGAATTTTTGGGTTGAGCGTGGAACGGAGTCGTTTTAAGGTTGGAGGACTTTTTTGTCCCTAAACCTTTCTGCCACAACCACGTGGGACACTGTTACGGCTACATTAGCATAACAGTATCCACGTCAGATATCTCTTTTACATTTCAGAATTTCAGTTAGACGGAAAAATCCAAATGTCCTAATTTTAAAAAAGTCAGAAACACAAATATATTTTTTAATTCTTAGAAACCAAAATATTCGCGTGACAAAAGTTTAAGAATTTATTTGTCTTTTTCTTAAAATTTATCTACTCCTATGCAAAATATAAAATTATTTCTAAAATTGATAATATTATTTTGTGTTATGATTACATGCATTTCCTCAGAAATAAAATAATGGCCAAATGCCAATTCTATGATATGACAATCAAAACTAACAAAAGTGATTTTTTTTTTTCTTTTTATCAGTGAACCACTTTTTCTTGAATTATACTAAATTGCAACTTTTTTAAATTATTTATTAATTTGCCATTATTTTCAATATTTTTTTCTGTGTTGATTCAAAAACGCCAAAATTCCTGAGGAACTATTTAAAGAGGAGCTTTCTATTCCTGAAGTGCTAAACAAGTATACGTTGATGGATAAAATAGAATAAGATTTAGATTTAATTTTAATTTTATTTGTGTTAAATTTTTTATATAAATTTAATTTTATCTTATTTATAAGTTGAAAATGTTCTAACTTTAATTTTACTTATTCTCAATCTGTGAATATTTAATTTTATTTGTAGATTATCAAAAACATACAATATTATTATATAATTTGATGAACATATAAATTAAAAATTTAAACACAAATAATACAATTATCCCACAAATAACATAATTATTTCATAAAATAACATAAAATATCAAATATTCAATTCTATATAAAAGTCTTTACTAAAATTAATAACACAAATACAAATAAAATCATTGTAAGTTTATAAAAATTCTATTTGTCGCAACATCCACCTAAAACATATTTTTATATAAACATATAACATATACATATATAGGGTATGGGTTAGTCAGATAGGGTTGAGACCCAATCCGCACCATATCCAACTCGCACGAGAATTCACTCTGCACTCAATTCTACCCGATGTAAATTGGGTTGGCAAAACCCGACTGGATTGGGTACCACGAGTAGGGTACATGCTGCCACCTTTAGTCTTACCACGGAAGTGTTGTAGCAAAACCAAATCGAAATATCTTTAAAATAAGCACAACAATTTTGTGTGTATTAGATGTGTCATATTTTTATAAATTATTGGATTTTATTAAATATAAATCAATAACTATTATAAAAGAAAAAGAAGAACATTGATAGATTATAATATATTAAACATTACTAGTACATAAATAAATAAGTATATTTTAATATAATAATTTAAATGATAAACATAATCTTTTATTTTTAAAAAATAAATATAAAATATATAAATATAAAAAATATAAATTTTTTTTATTTATAAGATTAATTATTATGTAATAAATTTTTTTAATATTAAAAAATTATATTAAAATTATATTTTGAACTGTGATATAAAAATATAAAATAATTAATTTGTTATATTAAAATTTTATTAAATAATTATTTTGTTGAAAATATTATTATATAATATAATTTTTATTAAAATATTTATAAAAATATAATTTATTTAAAATATTATATATAATACATAGACATGTTCACCTTTTTATTTTTCAATTTTTTTAGTAAAAATTATTTTAAATAAAGAAAGGAAAAAAAACTGTTAGAAGCGTGCCTTATGATTTTTTTAATGTGCTTCTTTCACAAAAAAATATGCGTATTTTTATTTTTTTTCTCTTTTTTATTCAAAACAATTTTTTTTTTAAATTAAAAAAAATAAACTATCAACATTTTCATGTATTATATATAATATTTTAAATAAATTATATTTTTATAAATGTTTTAATAAAAATCTGTGTTATATAATTATATTCTTTACAAAGTAATTAGTTAATAAAATTTAAATATAATAATTTAATTATTTGTCAAGTAATATAAATAAAATTTATTTATTTTATATTTTTATGTTACAGTTTAAAATATTATTTTAATATAATTTTTTAATATTATAAAATTTTATTATATGATAATTGATCTTAATAAATAAAAAATATATTTTTGTATTTATATATTTTATATTTATTATTTAAAAATAAAAAGTTATGTTGTCATTTAAAATATTATATATTAAAAAATATTTATTTATGTATTAATAACACCTAGTATATTTTATATTTATTATAGTCTATTAATATTTTTTTTTTATAAAAATTTTTAATTTACATTTAATGAAATTTAATTGCTTATAAAAATATGACACATCTAATATATATAAAGTTGTTGTACTTATTTCAAATATACCCACATAAAGTGTCTTCACTTTTAAATAAAGGGTAAATTATTATTTTAGTTCTCAACGTTTGGGATGAATTATAATTTGGTCCCTAACATTTCAAATGTCCTATTTTAGTCCCAAAAACTTTTAAACATTTTATTTTAATCCCAAAAAAAAATTAAACAGGTTTAATGTTGTTCCACTATTAAATTTAATACAAATAATTCGCATATTAAAGAGTTAATAACATTCGATTTCAGTATATAAATAAATTCGATGAACCAAAGATCACTAATATAAAAAAATTTTTTCTTTAATTTTGAAGCATTGATGATTGATTGTTAGGATTTGGAGTTTTATACAACAAAAAAATTGAGGAAAAAAAGTGTTACAAGAAGGTTTTGATTATGTTTTTCTAACACATATAAAAAGATATGGCTTAACTAGTAACGTTATTAATATTCATGTCACTCATTTCGTAAACTATTAATGTCAATTTTAAAATTTTTTAAAACTGAAATAAGACGTTTGAAATGTTAAAGACTAAATTAAAATTCAATTCAAATATTGAGAACCAAAATAATATTTTACTTGTAAATAAAATAAAACATTTTACTAATTATAATATAAAAAAATTATATTTGCAATACAATTTGAATCGATTTAGAACGTAAATATAAGTTGTTGTTATTTGTATTATATCGGTTTGCTTTTTTTTAAACTAGTTCAATTTGATTTAAACGGTTATAATTTGCATAGTATTGATTTGAATTTATTTTTTAATCCAATTCAATTTGAATTCTTGTGATTTGAATTGAATAAGTTGATTACGATTTTGAGAAAAAAAATTAACAATTTAAAATATTTAAATAAAAATATTAAAATTTAAATTTTGAATTAGATATAATTTATTTAAAAAAAAGTTTAATAATTAAAAAATTTTTAGGAGTAATTATCTAAATTTTTTTTGACGTTTTTAAAAGTGGACATTTTAATTTTTAAAAAGTTTTAGTCAATATTTATTTCTTATCTAAACACGCAAAGAAACAAAGTAAACACTATCCTATATTTGAGCAGATGATTTGCTGGAGATAAACACAAGGCTCACACTAAATAACATTATTAGAGTTACTCTTGGCACCATAACTAGCCATCCAATCCACAGCTCTATGTGCTTTTCGAGATACCCACTTAACGTGAACAAGTCAATGACAATATACAAATTGCTGAATCTTATGAAACAAATCTGTTACTTTAGATGAATACCCACTTGTAAAATTATGCATAATGGGCAGAATATCAAGACAATTCGTTTCACATATACTCAAACTGCAATTCTGAGCTAAAACGAACCCGCTCCAAGCACCAAATAATTCACATATGATGATAGATCAGGGGGGAATGCTTCCAGAGCAGCCCGAGATCCAACATCCCTTAGAATCTCTAATAATACACCCAAATTCCACTAATTTTGAATCCAGAAACAAGCTTGCATCACAATTAACTTTAAAACTGTTGCCTGTCAGTGGTTCCCAACACAGGTGATTTTGGAGAGACCTAAAGGCATTGTTTCGATTCCTATTAACCTGTAAGTCTTTGGCGGTAATTCTGGCCAAGGAAACAACATTGTGGTCTATCTAAGGGTTGTCAACATTGAATATGTCATTGCACCAATGTCTCCATACCCATCAAAGTCCTGCACCAAAAGACGCCTCATTATCAGCCAAGGCCTTCCGAAACCGCTTTTCAAGATCAGTACCAGCCGTCGAGTTCATGATACTAGGATCCAACATATGCCAAATTGCTTTTGATCCTTCACAGTCTCTATGGCAATGCTCCATTGTTTCCTGCATCTTGTTACATCTCTTACACATATCTGAAGAAGCTAAATGCTGCTTGAATCGAAAGGTCTCAGTCGGTAAAGCATCATGTAAGCCAAGCTACATAGTGAATTTGAACTTCTTCGGAGTGTTAGTATTCCACAACCAGTTCCATTTGCTATTGGCATTCCAATTCAAGATTTTCTCTAATAACTATCTATAACCCTCTCTTGTACTATACTTTTTTGTTGCTGCAGGACACCACTCCTATTGTGGCTCCAACTCAGTCAAACTATGATATCTCAGACCACGAATAAACCTCTTAATCTCATACAAAATAGGCGTGGTAAGACTATCAACCTCTCATGATATCCCTTTCCACAAGTCAGCCACTATGAAATCTGATTCAGAAATATGCACATAAGGAACAAGGTTGCAAAGCTTACCAAAAGGAGTCCACTCATTATACCAAACTGATTTGTGAACATCCCCAACATTCCAATGAATCCCTTCCTTGAGATACTCATAGGCACTAATAATATTCTTTCAAGTAGCTGATGAATAATTTCTACTATTTCCGCTCATACCATGCTGATTCCTGAGATATTTATGCTTCAAAACCTGCACCAACAACTTTTCGCTATTATTTAGATAATCTCATACAAACTTTTTCAGAAGCGCCATGTTAGCACAGGAAGTATCCCTAATACCCAATCATCCTACCTTTTTAGGAGTTATGGCGACCTCCCACCTGACTAGAGGCAGCTCTTTTTCAGTCGCTTGGCCTTTCCACAAGAACTGTCTCATCAAGGAATCAATTTTATTACATGCATACTTCAGAAGAAGAGAAATTTGCATGTCACAAACCAGGATAGAGGCCATAACCGATTTGACAAGACAAAGCCTCCATGCCTTATTCAGCAAGCATCCTTTCCAATTGGAGAGCTTCCTCGAAATTTTTTCAATAACCTCCTGAGCCATCCTCCTAGAAGCTCTGGCATGGCCGATGTTAATTCCCAAGTATTTATCCAAATCATTGCAAAACCAGATGTTAGATACCCCTAAGAAAACCTCTTTCCTCCTCTCCGACACCCTTTTGAAACAATGGGCCTTCGACTTATGAAGATTTACCTTCAAACCTGACGTTCTAGAAAATAAGTCCAGGCAATGCATAACCTCTATTACTTGAACTTTCGATGTCTTACAGAAAAGTAAGAGGTCATCTGCAAACATCAAATGAGAGAGTCAAGTCAATCTTGAACACCATGGTCCCTTTTCGAGACTTGGTATTCCTCATGAAGTGCATAATAGCGTGAGCAATGATAATATTCTCTGTGGTTCCTCTCCCTGAAATGAACCTGCCTTGCAAAGAACCAATGATCTTCAATAGAAAAGGTCTGAACTTGTTAACTAGAACCTTTGTAACAATTTTATAAATTACATTACATAAGCTAATAGGCCGAAACTCCCGTAAGAAAGAGAAAACTTTCACTTTAGGAATTAGAACAATGAGAGTATCAAAAATAGCCATATTTATTGGCTTATCCTCAAAGACTCACTTGACCAGCCCACACATATCATTGCTAAGAGATTTTTAAAATTCTTTGTAGAAAATTGCTTGAAATCCATCTGGCCCTAGGTCTTTAAACGAACTCATGGTCATCACAACTCTTTTAATCTCTTCAGACGTCATTGGTTCCACTAGCATTTGACAAGCCTCAGTACTAAAAGACGGACAGGAAAAAAGCCTCATAGCATCTAGATCAATATCCCCCCTTGTAGAAAAGAGTTTTTGAAAAAAAGAATTTACCGTTATTTCTAGAGTCGAAGTCTTTGTGGCCCAAGACCCGTCCTCCAAAAACAACCCATTAATTTTGTTCCTCCTTCGCCTGATGACCGTTTGCAAATGAAAATATTGTTTATTTCTGTCTCCACATCTCACCCACTGTTCTCTAAATTTTTGGTACCACAACAGTTCTTATTGAAGAAGGACAGAATTCAGTTTCTGATGCAAAATTTGCTCTTTGATCCTAAACTGTTGATCCTCTTGACTCTCCAGAATAATCTAAACATCATTCAAAAGCCTCTCTAACTCCCTTTTCTTAACAAAAATGTTGGCAAAAATATTTTTATTGAAGCTAGTCGTATCTTTAGGAACCTCCAACAAACAATTGACCGCATCTGGAGCTCCTTTATTTCAAGCTGTATGAACAACATTCTTAAAAATATTTATCTTTTTTAGTCAATATAGTTTTTGGTCAATTTTTTTGTAAGTCAATAATGTCAAATACTGATTTAGAACGTTAACTTGCAAAATGTATAATGAGTTGGACAAATTAGCCCTTGTAGCCAATGGACAGATCAATCCCTATAAGCATTGCAAAAACGACATCGTTTTGTTTAGGTCTCACAAAACGTTGTGTTATAAATCTCTCTCCTTTGTAGTTTTGAACCAAGTTCTTTTGTTGGAGCCTGATAAACCCCAATTTGGTGGTTTATCTTGTGTTGAATTTAGAGAATTTTATCAACTTTTTTCACATTTATTCACAAAAATAGCATAGTTTTGTAAATTCTCCTTAAATTGTGCCTAAGAGTGAAAACATATTTTTTTTAGGTCTTAAAATAGCTAAATTTAATTCACCTTGATTCCATTCGATGCCTTGATATATTTTTTAAGTGATTTCATGCTTAGAAGGCAAAGATTAGATTGAGGGAATGAAGAAAAATATATATATAAAAATGGAGAACTCATGAAGAAATGAAGGAACTGCTAAGTTGTCAATCCTGACCTCTTCGTACTTAATCGACCATAACTTGAGTTAGAGAGGTCCAAATGAGGCGGTTCCAGTTGCGTTGGAAAGCTAACATCCGGGAATTCAAAATGATATAAAATTTTTGATAGTTGCTTAGCGTTTAGGGATGCGTACACGTCGTTCTACGCGCATGCATCGCATGATCAGCGTGACTCACTAAAGGCAACTCGTGGCCAGCAATTTCTGAAGCATTTTGGGCACAATCCAACCCATTTCTGATGCTATTGAACCCAAGGATTGAAGGGGGATGAATCAAGTAGTGTTAGTTTGGAGTTTTCATCATGTTTTAGGTTAGAATTCTAGAGAGAGAGAAGCTATATCTTCTCTCTAGAATTAGGTTAAGTTTAGATTAGGATTTTCTTAGATCTAGTTTTAATTGTTGTTTCCATTTACTTTTCCTTTCAATTCCTTGTTGCTACATCTTTACTCTCTTAGTTCTTCTTGTTAATTTCTTCTATTTTGCTTCTTTTACGTTGATGCACTTTTGTTCCCTTTGATTTCAATCAATGCAATTTATGTTTGATGTTCTTATTGTTTAATTACTTTCTTATTGTTATTTCCTTGCATTTGGTAGTGTTAGATTTTATATTTCTTGTCATTTTATTGTGCTTTCCTTTTATGCCTTTTAAGTATTTGATAAAATGCTTGGAAGGATGTTAGAGTAGATTTTTCTATTCTTGACTTGGGATGGTAACTTAGGTGACCTTGAGTTACTAATGTCCAAGTGATTGATAATTGATGTCCATTGACACTAGCTTTCACTAAGTCAATTAGTGAGTGACTAGGACTTATGGAGTGGGATTGATAAGGCTCATTTGACTTTCCTTCACTCGTTAGAGGATGACTTAATAAGATTGATCCTTGCAATTATCATATTGTGGTTAGTGATAAGAATAGAGATCCTTAACCATCAACTCTTGCCAAGAGCTTTTTACCATTTGAGTTCCTTTACTTTCTTGTCATTTATGTTTCTTGTCTCTTATATCAAAAACCCCAAAAGATACAATCTATAGCTAATAATTGAGTACTTCATTGCAATTTCTAAGGAGAACGACCCGAGATTAATACTCTCGGTTATTTTATTGGGGTTGAACTTGTGACAACCAAAATTAAATTTGATTTGAGGATTCGTTGTTGGTTTAGAACTATACTTACAATGAGATATTTTTGTGAAAATTCTTTATCATCAATATTCCTCGCATCAGAGCCTCCCAAGCTTGAAATCTCCACCATGAATTTCCTCACGCCTTGCTTTGAGTCGTGGTTGAAACACTTCAACTTAGTTTGGTAAAACTTTTAAAAGATAATTTTTTACCATGAATTTTCTCACGCTTTGCTTTGAGTCGTGGTTGAAACATTTCAACTTAGTTTGGTAAAA
The DNA here is from genome assembly GCF_014773155.1 of Arachis stenosperma. Classification (NCBI taxonomy): domain Eukaryota; kingdom Viridiplantae; phylum Streptophyta; class Magnoliopsida; order Fabales; family Fabaceae; genus Arachis; species Arachis stenosperma. The sequence continues at coordinate 25,515,358 of NC_080379.1, forward strand.
CTTTTAAAAGATAATTGTTTAAAAAATATAGCATTTATGTTTTGTAAATCAAATTAAAAATGACTTTTAATAAACACAACCAACAATAATTTCGTTTGGTAAAATAAGGTTTAAAATTTAAAAATACTATAAAAGACATAAATTTAAACGTTAAATTTAAAAATTAGTTAATATATAAAGTTATATTTGACTGTTAAAATTTAAAAAGTACAAACCAATTTTAAAAAGATTTACCTTAATTGTTTTCAAAAGTATTGCAATCTTTTAAAGTCAAACACAAAAACATGTTTTTTTTATTTACTAAACACAAAATGAGAAACTTATATTTTTAAAAAGTACAAATATCTTTCCAAAAAAATTTACCAAACCTAGCCATAATGACCACGTCTATTTTGTTCTGAAACGTTCATTTGTATACTATTCTGAACCTGCCAGAGCCTAGAAGGTATTCTACTGTTGTGTGGCTGAGTTCATCGTAAGAGAATTTGTGGTGCCAGTGCTCCAGTTTCCAATCTTCGATCTCTACTTCTTGCTCCTTCATCTTGTTTCGCAACCAAAGGTAACAAATTGAAACGAGATTGCCATGAAAGCAGCGCAGAGCGCAGAAGAGAACGACTTTGGCAACTACGCCGCTAAAGAGAGAGGAACAGGAGGATGCAGGCTGGTGGAATGGTAAATTAGTTGTTTTTATGTCTCTTGCAAAACCTGAATTGATGAAACTCCATGTGATGTGATTACACTCTGTTCTTCGATCCAATTGGTTTTAGAAGCAGATAACTTAACTAACATTTCAGAAGACGTAGTTTGCGATTGCTGAATCTGTTTAGCCGACGACTATCATATGTAGTTAAACTTCACCCACTCAGAGATAGAGATAGAGATAGAGAGGGAGGGAGGGAGAGAGAGAGGGGCTAGCTACAGGGACTAATCTGTCATGACCATAGGGATTGATATAGCCACTAGCTATAGGGATTTATCCAGCCACTAGCTATGGAGACTAGGCATTGGCAACGAGTTTCTACCAGGGCTGCAATGCCTTGTGATTTCGGTAATTTTTTTTAATATTGATTAAATATATGTGTAATACGTTATTGAAAAATTAGGTTTTTTTTATACGGTGTTTTTTTTATTGGTATTTGTTTAAATCGGAGGGTCTGATTTCTTTGAAAAAAAAATAAACTGCAAATCGAAGGGTCCGATTTGTATTTTTTATTTTTTTATTTTTAAAAATAAAAATCGGACGGTCCGATTTTAACATTAAAATTTTTTTTATTTTCGAAAACACAAATCGGAGATTTGTGATTGTTTGTTTGAAAAATAAAACAAATCGGAGGGACCGAATTGTCTTAACCATAGCAAGGTAAAGCACCTCTCTTGTCACACCATTCAGAGATACACTCTCCTATCTCTCACATGAAAAAGAATTCGCATGTGATTTCTCACCCTTAAATAATTTTTTTCATATTTTTTCTTAATCTTATGAAATAAATTGTGAGAAATTACACTTTATCTTTTAAAGTAAAATTCAAAATTTAAAAAATCCAAATCCTAAAGGTTCGCATTGTTGACAAAAAATAAAAAATAAATTCTAAAAGGCTCTCACATAAATAAATCCTAAAATATTTAAAAATACGATAAAAAAATTAGATATTAAATATATATCTAAAAATATTTTTTGAGATTAAATTTTGATACAAATTTTTGCTATCATTATTAAAAAAAAATATTTTCATCTTTAAAATTTATTAAATTTTTTATGAAGTGAATTTTTTTTAAAAAATTATTGTGACATTTTTAAATATTTAAATATTGTCACAAAAATTTAGAACAGCTAAATATGAAAATTTTTTTTGTTACTTACAAAAATTATTGGTTCTTTTCGTGGTATTTTAAAATTATTCGAGGATTGTTTCATCGATAACATATTTTAAAGAGTTTTTGGTCAATGACCGAATCTTTCGAATACCGAATAAGTATTAAATCCTTATAAATATAACACAACTATAATAAAATTTAATATAATTCAACCAAATATATCAATTCAATTATAGTAAAATCTAATATAATTTAACCAAATGTATCAATTCAAACTCAATTTAATCAATATATACCTTAATCTCTGCCCGGTCCCAATTTATTTAGGGGGCAGGTCCTTCTCTTTTTTTTGTTTGGAATTAAATCTCAAAGTAATGCTTGAATTTATACTCAAACCTCAAAGTGATCCCTAAAGTTAATAATTATTTAAATTCATCTTTGAAATTCTCCTCCAAGACTCATAGTATCCCCAAAATAATTTTCATCCTTCATTGCCATTGGAGAATTAAATTGGACTGAAACAATGTCGTTTTGTATTTATACAAAAAAATTAATCCCCAACACGTCGTCGTTTAAAAAACATAATCCTCAATTATCTTCACCAATTCTCTTCTTCATACCGTTCTTCTTCTTCTTCAACTTTATAGTAGCAACAACAACAACATCATCATAACCAGCAAAAATTACAAAGTTAAGAAAACCAACAATCACAAAAGATTATAAAAAAATTTAGCAACAATCAAAAAAGATTAATTAATCTAGATAACAAGCACCAATCAACCTAAATAGCAACAATTACAAAAAAATAGCAATAGTTACAGAATAAAAAACAAAACCAACCATTACAACTATATTAAAACAGAATTAGCAGCAGCAACAATCACTCAAAACATTAAACAATAATGATTAAATAACTGAAAAAAATTAAAAGAAAAAACTCACCTTGGCTACAAAAAAAAGGATGGAGAAGGACACAGAGAGGAGGCAAGAGAAGAGCACAAACAGCTACGAGTAGAGAGGAACGGAAATCTGCTATTATTGTGGAGCTATTGGTGGGCCTTGCAGTCGCTAGCGAGTGGGCGCGCTTGAGAGCGATGACGGTGGAGACAGTGGAGTGGGAAAGGTTGCCGGAGCATCTCGATCTCGTAGTAGTGAGGAAAAATTTTGCCTCTACCATTGTGAGTGAGAGAGTAATGTTGAGTGTAAGAGAGTAGGATTGGAAAAGAGGACTCAAAATAATTTTTTTAAGTACAAAATAACATTGTTTCAATCCTCTCTAATGACAAAGATTGACGGATATTATTTTAAAAATTACTGAGTTTCAAAAAATAATTTCAGAGACAATTTGAATAATTATTAACTTCAGAAATCATTTTGATACTCGAGTACAAATTCAAGAACTAATTTAAAATTTAACTCTTTTTTTTGCTATCAACACTTAATAGCCATTCGTACAAGTTAACGTTCCAGTTCAGTATTTGACGTTATCATATGGAAAAAATTAAAATTAACCCACAACTATATCGACTAACAAAAATAAATATTAGAAATAGAATTGTGTAATAAACATTAGAAATAGAATTGTGTATTAAAATCCTTTTGAAAACTAAAGTGTCCACTTTTAAAAGAGATTAATTTGGGTAATTATTATGGGCAATTACTCAAAAATAAAAAAAGGAAAACCATAATGCCATGATTAACCGAGCCCCCAATTAGGCATCATAACTCCCAAAACTGAGTAACCCAAATCGAACACTAGGATGGAAATTGTTTCACACTTTGATAATACGTTTTGTCTTCGGAATTAATGGAGGGGAATATTCATATCTGATTATTCTTGATCAAGTAATCGTGTAAGAATATAATTATAAATTGACAAATGAACTGACAAAGCTAACAATACAAACTGAGATTACCTGAACAGTAGTTTCCATCCTTTCATCCAAACAAAGGAATATGACCAAATAATTTCTTCTACATTTTGAGAAAATGTTAAATCCGTACGTCAACTATAAATACTGTTCAGAGACTAGATAAATAAAGCAAACAAAAAGGTATCAGTGTGACCCTCATTCTTCCCTATAATCTGGATTCTCCTTCAATATAACAAAACCTTCGAGAATAGGCGACAAGGGAAGATATCTGCAAAAAAAGTGTTAGTGTTAGAAGACAACAAGAGCCTAGTCTTAAACATACAAGGCAGTCATATATTACTTTTCTGTTGCTAATTCTGCCCTATCCCCAGCAGCCAGAAGAACAGGCGTGGAGTGAGTCTGGAAACCAGTGATCGTTTTTGGGCGACCTGCTTGTCCGACCACATCTACTGCTTGACCGACCCTAACAGGGACTGACAGAGGCCTCAAGTCCTCGTCCACTGTCAACAACATCCTCGGCTGTTGCAAGAGAAACAAAGCAACTCAGATAGGGCATAAAAAAGCAGGAAGATTAGATAACAAAGAGTTCAGATAATGAAACAAACCTGCATTGCCAAAACAAGGAAGTAGAGAACATAGTGATATTTTCCAAGCACAATAGCTTTCATATCAAGGCATGCATGCAACATGGTAATTAGTCCAGCAAGTGCTGTCCTGTAAAAATCGAATAGAACAACTTTGATTAAAAACATAAATCAGGGGAGAAGATAGCCACCGGCATCAAAATTAATTGATGATTAAAATCTGATTAGCAGAAAAGGTTTTACTCACGGTGATAATAAGAAACGGTCAGAATGATATGGATTAAGTGTCAATAAGCCCTTTCCCAGATGCACAAGACCTTGTGCAATCCGCACCTGAAGATGTAGTGAATGAAATTTAATGACCAAAACAACATTGAGAATTGAAAAAAATAAGGTAACTTGGATGAAGCATACACAAAATAGAAGGCTGGTATCCTTGTAGTAATAGCTTGAAAGATTGCGAAGCATGCCAGCAATTCGGGCATTGTTTGTTCCAGCACCAATCAGACCCAAGGAGATAACTGCCGCCTGTAACATAGTAAATATAGTTTTAGCTACAAATAGTGAGTTATATAGAACATACTGAGAACTAGGTTCTAATATCTTTACCATTGCCACTTCTAGATCAGTATCATGGCTAAGTCTGCTTAAGGTATCCATAACATTGACCTGGCACAATCCAGTAAAGGGTCATCTAAAGAGAAAATCAGATGCGACATCTTGGCCCAATAATTATAATTACAGACATTCAATTCGATAATCTTTTCTGAGAAGAGAATGCATCTATAAAGACTACAAGTCTGCAGCCATGGGAAGCAAGCCCCATTTTTACCTTTGGATTCGATATACACAGTAGACCAAGTGCCAGAGGAACAGCTCGGCGGATATTTTGCTCCCCATACTGTAGAAGATGCTCTAATGATCGAATAGCCATTTCTAGTCCTAATTCTTCAGCCATTGCTACCATAGCTATTCCAAGCACCGCAGGACCCTGATGCGTTTCACCTTTATCAAGATGTTGTGAACAATGACCCAAGAGATTTTGAACCTACATGGTAGGAAGAAGTGTAAGAAAATTGTGAATACACAAAGCTGCAGCATAGATTTATTTCTAGAAAATCTGTGATTGAATTATCGTGAGCACTGTACCTTGAGAACATTCCCAGTTCCAGCGTAGGCACATGATAGGAGTGTCATGTCACAATACTTTCTAATTTTTTCATTAAAAGTCTTCGACACTTCAGCAGTCGCCTCCACACTTTCCTGTGTCACAAAACACAATTTGAAGCAAAGAACCACAATCATTGGTGACCATGACCGCATTTCATAATAGAACTCCTAACTATATAATATTAAATAAGTAAAAAAGCAGAACAATTGAAGAACCAAAAGGCATATAAACAAAAGATAACTAGACACACAATAACTACCTGCTTTCCAAGATATAGAAGACCAAGGCCAAGAGGTAAAAGTCTTGTAAGAGGCTCTCCTAACTCAGACTCGCTCCTATCCATCAGTGCAAATATAATTGCTTGAGCGACTTCCTCATTGCAAGAACCCACATAGATCAAGCCCAATGAAATAGCAGTGAAAGCAATCACATCAAGTGAAGCTTTAGCATCATTCAATATAGGTGCCAATTTGCAACGTAACTGAAAAATGCAAAGCATAAATCAAAACTTTTTGAATTTGAAAATAAAAACAGGCATACCTCTCTCAGCTTTACTAAAACAAAATTCCAAGAAAAAAATTAAGAGAAACAGCTGACCTGCTCATTCTGGGATCCTGCATAAGCAATTCCTAATCCCATAATTGCACCAATTCTAATTGATGAGTCTTCTTTATCTGTGTAGTCACCTAGAAGTGCCATAGCCTGAAAGTAGTAAAATAAGAATCAACATGGAAACAAAAATATGCAACATATGGAAGCAAGAAGAAGAACTTGAACCCACAGGATCACAGTCATTCTTGATACCGCAATTGACAATTCCAACTCCCAATAATGCACCAGCAATGACGTGGTTATCATTGCTATGGAAGTACTTGTCAATTTGTGCAAGTCCAGAGTCAACATCCCAGAGTAAAATCATACCCTGTAATAATACAAGTTAGAAATAATGGAAGTGGCATTCCTCATTTATCAATAATGAAAATGAAGGTATAAATTTATACCAAACTAGCTGCGGCACTAGTCTTCCCATGTTCCTTATTTTTAAAAAGCCAATTTCCAGAAGAACCACTACTTGAAGAGTCAGATGGGACAGTCATTAGCTTATCCTGTAATAATGACAGAAAGAAAGGGAGAAGTTGGGAAAATAGAAAACATCAATAATGTAAAAACACAATAAATACGAAGATACAAAATCCTGAATTATAAGGTACATTGTACCTGACCAAAACCAGCATTTACAAATGCATTTACAAAAGTAGCAGCAAGGTTCTGTCTAGCTGAATCGACACTTGCACCAGCACTAGCCCGGCCATCAAGCAAGTGTGCCTACAAAAGACCAAACAATTTTGAACATTAGATTCCGAGCAAATTAAAAAATTAAAAAGAAAACGCTTCTAATATATATCGGCCATGAACACATCAAAACTCAGAAGACAAATTCTTTTAATAAAAGAAACTCTAGAAAGCTTCAGCAGCTTGCAGCAGTATGCATGTGTATAAAAATTCTCTGTTAATCCAGGCTATCGTGCTGTAAGGCACCAAATCCTGTATCATATCTAAATATCTAATACTAAACCTGCAATAAAATTCAGTTTTATAAAATCAAGTCTTATCCCAACATCTAAAGGCATTGGAAGTAACTAGATACAGCATTAGTTAAGAATAAGGTGCCAGCAATGATCAAGTAAGCCACACCTTGTATATATCCTCAGGGGACTTCGGCTCCATGACTTCAATATCACGAGCAAGAGTCAGATATCCCTCACTTAACTTAGTATTGTTTATTATCTCCTGCAATATTTCTTTCTCATCCTCCTCCGGAACTAACTCATCATCAAGCTCAAAAGTAATTCCCTACAAGTAAACAAACACAAGAGATAGTTAACAAAAAAGAAAAACCAGCTAAATGAAAAATCTCAAACAAAATGTGAAATATTTGTCTCTGTCTGCCTCTAGCTTATTTGTCAACATCAAGCAGTATCCACAAACTCTCAAATGATTACTATTTACTGATCCAGGTTAGCTCTTGACATGGGTATATTACCATCATTTCTGCTAAGCAAAAATTCCAGGACTTACATGACGTGCAAGTATGTAACAGAATTGCTTCCTTCGCTGCGGATCCTTGCAAGAGGTAAACACCTGTCTCACATACTGTCAAAAATAGTGTTAGTTATAAACAGCAATAATAATTTAAGCAACACATAAATTATTTCTTCACAAGTATTGGGAATACAAGTACAAATTTAGCAGATGATCTTATGAATTCTCTATACAAAAAAACACGAGAAAAAAATGTTCATAAATCACAATCAGAAAATAATTGAGACCCAGAAATCCAGTGTCACACCTGCAGGTTATCCAAGAACAATGCAATTTGGAGTGCATTTGGATATTCCTCAAATTTTTGATAGGTCATATATGCAATGTCCAACACTAGCATGTCATCTGGTCCGGGAAGGTATCTGAAGAAGTAAAATATAATAAGTAAATAATAATATTGTTAATGCATCTATGACAGTGTCCAAAGTCGAATACCCCTAAAGAACAGTTGATCCAAGAAAAATCGCATATAAATATCGATGTAAAATGATAATAATTATGACCACAATAACTATCTCATGATCATCCCTTCAAACTGTTCCCTCACAGCGAAAGTCAAACTCCTTCTGAAACACCAGTACATTGTAAAATACCATTCTTAAAATTTCCAAAATCAAATCAACAAATTAAATCCATAATTATGACAGTATAACATAACAATTCAATCTATCATCACAAGTAAACAAATAACACCCATACCACACCATTGTCTTCCACAACCCCAACAACAGTACAAGCTAACCACAGTTCAAATCAGAACATTACATCACTTCAATTCACAGCAGTATAAGGATAACTCTTATTGTTAAATAACATAATGGTTCAGAAATAAATACTAGAGATACCAAACATGTAGGAAACCAACAAAAAGAGTAACAGATTGCCAGACAACCAATAAATTCATTAAAAACAGGAGATACGAAGTTCGTGCACAATTAACTAATGATAAACTTCTGTTTTTCAACCTTTCTTTGTATCTGTCCTGAATTTAATTGAATTCTCTTAGACAATAAATAAAAGAATCCTCATTTTCACTTACTTAGCTGAACTGGTGAGATATAAGCAGGTCCTCTTAAAACTCGTCTTGTCAACATGATCAACCAACATATCCAGGTCTTCCACCTATATATTAAAAAAGTAACAGATGTAACTCACAATATATGGTAGCTAAGACACATCATAAAATGCGATCTAGCATATTACCTCCATCAAAAGATCAACAGCCTCAGGTTCTGCATTATGCTGCAGCACAATTGAAATTAGTCAAATTGTTGAAAAATATACTCTAACATTTTGTAGTGCCCTGATCATTTTTCAAAAGCAAAGACAATGGGCATATGTCATACCTTCATGTGAAAAGCAACTATTTGTTGTACGAGTTCCATGAGATCATCTATAGGAGCCTCTTCACTCTGTGAAGAGAGAATTAGAGCATGAAATCTTAGATTGTAAAGGAACTTGACAATCTGGTATGGGTAAACTACACTACATAGTAAAGCACAACTCAAATCAAATCCTTAGCCAAAGACCTGATATTTAAGAGACAATATTATATTAGACACTTATCACTACAATTACATATTAAACTTGTGGTTATTAAGATCTATAAGTAGAGCTAACAGGACTGGTGAATGGGTGGGCACGTAGGTATTCCCACATTGAATTCCTAACTAAACACTAACTACACCCTAGCACAAGGACTGCGAATGTACCTGAAGCTAAAATAATGGGACACCAAATGATGCACACTGTACGGTGTTGCAAAATAAGTTTAATGCAATTAAGTCCTACTTTTCTTCTGCTTTTTTCTTTTTTTGGGGGGGTTATACTATGTCTGATGATATAGTATTGATATCAATGAATGTGGTGATACATGCATACTAAACCACATTTAACCTAAAGCTATAAATAGTAATCATCTGAGAAAGCTAGAAACCCAACCTGTCGTTTTGCATACTCTTGGGCGATCTCTCCAGCCAGATTCCTAACAAAAGATACTATCAATCAGCAGAAGTATGATACTCCATTTCATTCAGACTTCATCGACCAGAATTTTAGTTTCAAATCCTTTAAGTTGTTTGCTTACAAAACAGCAATCCATCTTCCAAAAATGAAAAAACAGACCTGAACAAGAAAAGAAATTCTCACCTAACATACTCGTGGCCCCAAGAACCAATATCACCTTCTGAACCCAGTAACCTGTACTTGAGGCTTTCCTGATAGAGTTATAAACCACACAGTAGTCAAATATGGAAAGTTCATTTCACCAAAGTAACCATATGATTTCAATTTATTTTTAAATATCAATTAATACTTACTCTCTCCCCTTCAGCAGACATAGTAAGGGCCAGAACTGATAATATGTCAGCTAAGTACTTCTGCATTGGCAAAAGACAATTCAGTTAATCACCAAAATACTACCATCATTGTCTCATAAAGCCAGCACCAAAACCACATAAATAACCTTACCTTCAAATCAGACTCTGCCATTGTCTCATAATAGGCCTTCAAGGTTCCATAATGTGGACGAAGAAACTTCAACGGCTTGGGAACCGAAGTCATGGAGCTTGTTGAAGTACGAATTTCTTGTCTGTAACACAACCAAACGTTCCAGATTCAATCCGCTTTCAACAAAATGCTAAGTTAATCATTCAAATCATAGAGTTAACTCTCATCACTGAATTCTCAAGTACAAACTAGGTTTACCTCATGCTCTCAAGAGCAACCTTTTGCAAAGCTGGGTCGGAATCCTGAACCCTCTCCACGTACAACTCTAGCTGCTGCTTCAACGCCAAATCCTCATCGGACTGCACGAATTTCCCCAGAAAAATGAAATTTTTCTCTCCATAAGTTAAATAGAAAATCCTGAACCCTAGAATTCGAGTAACAACATAAACTAAAACTAGAGGCCAGGGTTTTAGACTCACCAGATCTTCGTTCTCGACTTTCTTCTTGTTCACGACCTCGTCGTTGGCGGTGCTGGTGCCGCTGCCACTGCCACCTCCTGCGGCGGTGCGATTAGGATCGGGCGCCATTGGAGGAGGAGCTGATAAATTGAAAAAAAAAAACCTAACTGGGAGTTACTGAGAAGAGAATAGAAGGATTATGCTGCGACGAAAAAAGTGGGAAGGAAAATTTTGGAAGTGCTGTTGATAGAAAAAGAAAGAACAAAAGAAAGTGCACACGGCACAAGACAAGTCGATCTTCTGAAGCTATGGAACTTTGGAGTGAAGAGTGAAAGCATATAGCAGAAGCATTATGGTTTTCTTGTTCAGGAGGATTTCTTTTGTGGTCCATTGGCCCGTTATTTTAGAACATCAAGGCCCATTTCATGGCCCATCAAGAACCTGGACTTCGTCATCAGTAAGACCCAAAAGGAATCAGAAAAGATAAAAGAAATAGAAAGTCCTTAACATCACAAATCCTCAAATTTCACTATCAGCCTTTACTCATCTTTATTTCCCTTCCTTCATCACCGAATTACACTTGAAAAAGAAAGAAAAAAAAAAAAGAGGAAGCCGCGAGTGAGAGAGATTTCCATGGAAACATAAACCTTCGGCGTTTGATATTTTAAAATTCGTAACTCCAATAAAAAATCTAATTAATGAAAGTGTTTGTATTTTTTTTTATATGTTGACATAATTTTTGTTCAGTAAAAATTGATAATGACATAGCTCTTTTTTTCTTGAATTCGGTTAATTAGAGTTCTAAAATACAAGCGATTCGTGAAGTTTTTTACTTCAGCGATTCGATCAGAAAACTTCTTCAAAATTTCTGTTGCGTTAATTTCATACGGAAGTAGGATTTCGATAAATTCTCAATAAATAAATGTGTATTGAATAAGTGATCTGATATTGTGATTAATTGTTGATTGAATTTGACTGAATTTAAGTTAAATTTTTGTAATATATTGATATTTGTAATTAATTAGTTTGGGGATCGGTCAATTTAAGTACCGCCAAGAACCGATATTTTAATGAATTTGGGGTTGAAGTGTTGTTGGTAATCAAGTGAAATTGGTGAGATTTGATGATGACATTGAAATTTAATAAAAAATGAATTGATGAGTTGATGAGATGATTTGAGATATAAAAATGGTTAGATTTTTGAAGCTGTTGGATTTTTAATTGGTTTGATTTTATAAATGTTTTTATATTAGAAATAGTTTTGATTTATTGGAAACGATTTGAAAGAGTTTGAGAAATGGTTTGGATGAGACTCGAGAATGGTGGCAAAATCCGAGTTTTAGGGGAGAAGCTACCGAAATTTTGTTATAAAATTTAAGACTTTGTTTGGAATGTTATTTAGAAAAAGATTGAATTTGAGAAACTGTATTATTTCATTTTTGATTTATTGAGAAAATAGTTATGTTTCGAGTTTAATTCATTTAAGAAAAGTATATGTTTTGAGTTCAATTTATTTAGAAAATAATTATTTTACAATTTTAAATTATTTAAGAAAAGTATTATGTTTTAAGGTTGATTTAAATATAAAAGGACTTATGTTTTGAATTTGACTTAAGAATTTTATTTGGAGGAGTTTTAGTGAACTTTAAAAGTAATTGAATTTTGACTGAATGATTTCGTTTTGCGACGTCTTTGAAAAAGTTAAAGAATTAGTTTTAAGGATAAAACTGAGATTGATTTTGGTTTTGAAATTGGTTCGAAACTTCTGATTTGTCTGATTTATCTGATTTGGTTTTGATTTGATTTAGAAACTTTATTTGATGAATACAATTTAAGAAAATAATAATTGTAATGAACTTAAGAAAATGAGATTGGCTGCCACTCTCCTAAAGTCTAGAGGCCTTGATGAGGTGTTTAACTAATAAATGATTTTTCTTTGTCTTTTGGAAGAAGAATTAGTTTAGGTAAAATTGTTTTAAAGGTTTTGGTGAATGTCACAAAGAGGTGGTTTTGGTTTTAAAAGAAAAAGAGAAGATAAATCGGCACGTGTGATTATGGAAAGGTCACGAGAGAGGGACAATAATATGGTTAAGGTGTCGAAGGATAAATGTTAATAAGTCGTGGGCTTTGTTTGTGATTGTGTGGGGATGCCCATAAATATGGAATGGCTTTCAGGAGAAGGGGTTACATGCTTCAGCTGGAGAATCAGCGCCTGCAAGTACTTGCAGAGGTCATGATCGACATACTTCAACTGGAGAATCAGCGCCTGCAAGAAGTAGAAACTTGCAGAGGTTATGTCGCTGGAATGCCTTATCCGACTTGCGAGTTGGATTACGTCGGGTGCGGATTGAAACCTACAAGTGAGCTCATTACCTGCGATAGAAATAGGCATGCATCATCCTTGTTTGCATATTTTGCATTTGGTTCGGTGTTGTGAATTGTTTGTGATTGCTTAAGTGTGTTTGTGATTTTAATTGCTTGTTAATCTGAACTTCTATGACTGGTTATTGTTCTGGGTCCTTGTGCTAGGATGTGAATTAAATTGAGTTGTGATAATCCTGACTTAACTAACTACCCCGACCCTACTAAGAACTTCCTAGTTCTTATCTCCTATTTCCATCCCTTTTAGCTACAGGTATGAAGGTTTAGTGCGGAGTTATAGGAGCATAGAAGATTATGTTTACAAGTTGAGTTGTTAGAATTTTTTCCCCTCGTCATTTATTGTTTTTAGTTTTTAGAGGGGTAGGATTTGTTTTTTTTTTTTGTAAAATCTTGAAATAAGTCTATTTAATGTTATGTTAAAGGAATAGAGGTTAATAACGTTCGGATTTTTAGTACGATTATGAGGTGTTAAAAGTTAGGGTGTTACATTATCCAATTCAATTTAAATAAAAAACTGATTAAAACTACAATAATTTGACTTAGATCAGGTTTTATTTTCAACAAATTGCATGGATAAGATTGAATTTTAGATCCACTTCTTAAAATCGAACAAATCAAATTCAAATTGTAAAATGGGATATAATATTATTATTTTATTATTAAATATATAATAGGTTTAATTTGTTACATATTTTTTTATTTATGTATTATTTTTATTTAATAAGAATTTTATAAATATAAAATAATATTTATTTATATATTTATTTTACCAATTTAAAATTAATTTTATTTTTAATAAATATTAAAATTTTAATTTTTTAAAAATCAAATAAACAGAACTAATCCAAACGGCAATAGTTTGGATTGGATTGGATTAGATTTTAAAAAAAATCAAACTGATGCAATCAAAATCGCAAACGAATTATAATTTGGATCAGATTAATTTTTTTTAAATCAATTCAAACTACGTTGATACTCTTAGGTAGCATTTGTTTTGAGATATTATGACGGAGATTAAAGACTGGAACTCAGTGTCATGTTGTTTCAAAAAGTAGTACTAAACTATGTAATACCCTAATATTCAAACGCTTATGCTCGAGTCATAAGTAAATGAAATTACGGTGGTATGACTCTCTGGTGGATTTTTAATATATAAATATAGGTAATTTCGAAAGGAGTATTAATCGAGAAGCCTGAAAAGAGTAAAAATAAAATCGCGAATACGTATCACTCACGTTCGACAACAAAAAGATAAAGCATGAAGTCGAAAGCGATATAAGGATAGAGGCATAAAGGAGATTAAGAGGTAGACAACATATAGATATATATAACATAAGTAAATAGGCACTAGTCGCGACCCGCGAAGTTTAGGCCGGTTGGGGTACAGTATGAAAGTAGATGACAACAATATATCCTAATCTCTCCGAAATAGAGCATGATAGCCTCTATAGGCAAGTTCAAAAGAGTTCAATACATAATATAAGTTCTTCAAAATAAAAGTGGAGAGATTTTAAGCAAAATATAAAGTAGAGAATATAAAAATCTTTGCCGTCTCTCAGACAAACCGTAACTCACTTCTGAGCACCTGAACCTGTATCTGAAAAACAAGAGATATATACGGAATGAGAACCCCCGACCCATGGGTTCCCAGTATGATAAAAGTGCCAAATAAATACAATGCACTGCAATAAAAACTCACTAAGCATCCTGAACTTCTTTTCACCAAACATTCACTCTATGTTCTTACTAATCTATAAATAGGCAACTGATATAAGGGAGTGCTAAATCTAATTCATATTTCTCATGCTTTCCAACTTTCTAACTCTCCCACAAATCAGAATCAGAATTGTAAACAAAATCATCACCAGTTGTTCTGTTTATGCAATGCTATATCAATACATCATATCCTCACCTGGAGCTAGTGAAATCACTTCACTGCGTCTACCCAGGGAGCTCGAATTATCTCATTCAATAGTCATCATCATTATTCAATCACATCATCAATTTATCTTGTCAAGAAGCCCTCAGCGTCCACCAACACCAGCATGAGTGACCTCTCAGTGGTACAAACACAAGTAATACAGGCAAGTAATACACAATTAAGGTACAAGTAGAATAAGTAGTACATAATCAGATAACATAGCATATATGAGATAGCAATCCAAAACAAATAGGCAAACCCAAACAATTCAAACATATGCAAATGATGAATGTCTGCCCTATGGCTGATGATATCATCTATTGATTATCAAGCCAACCCGACGTGTCCGGTAGCTAACCCGAGCACAGTCTCTCTGTTGCGCATTAATATCATTAGAGGGTATATGCGCCCTGTCGCCATTAGAGGGTATCGGTGCCCTATCACCCTTACAACCAAAGAGAAAACACAAACATACTCACATTCAACATTTTCCATCATTATTCATTTACCACATTTGTTCATTAATCATATATGCATCTCCAGCATACTCGCCACATGTCAAGGCTTCCGCAATCAATCATTGTTGTTATCAAACCTCAAACATTAACCTGGAGCAAGCGGAACGAATCACAACCCTTGCTACTACCCAAGTATCACAAATACACATTATTCCATAATTAAACTCATTATCATAATCCTCTTTTCCCATTTCATACCCGGAGCAAGTGGACAACGCCACTGCTTACTACCCGGGGTCACGCATCACATTCCACATTTGATCATTAATCATACACATATACATACTTAGCCATAACTCAATTTTTATCACAGCCATCCGCCTTATGGCATAACCTATAACCAGCAAATAATCACCATCAAATACAGCCCTTGGCTCACAGCATACACCACATTTCTATCATCACCCTCAGCAACTCATACAGTCATTATTAATCATAACTCATCATTAATTTCACTTGATTCATCCACAAGTTATCACATGTCCTAGCTTCTTTTCATTACTAGGCATACTATACAGATTTAGGACACAAAGGGTGAGAGTGGAGACTTAGAAATCTGAAATTTGGCTTTAACAACTCAAAAATCAACATTGGGGTGAAAACAAGGTCATACGTGCGCGTCGCCCACGTGCACACATGGAACGCCAAAAAGTCCATTGACGCATATGCGTCGCCCACGCGTACGCGTGGATGAAAGGAAAGCCAAGTGACGCGTACGCGTCAATCACGCGTACGCGTGGGTACGTTTTGTGCCCCACGCACAAAGCCAGCACGCTTCTCGCACAACTCTCGAAAATTTGGCTGGGCAATTGGTGCAGCACATCGACGCATACGTGTGGGCCATGCGCACGCGTGGATGGTGCATTTTTGAAAATGATGCGTGCTTGTCGGCCACGCCTACGCGTGGGTGAGCGTTCTGCCAACAATTTTACTAAGTTAAAAAGCTGTAGAATTCACTGTTTCAAACCCCAAACTTCCAACACACATAACTCCTTCTACAAAACTCAATTTTTTAAACCATTTCTAAAACGTTGGAAAGATCGTTGAATAAAATTTCGTAAAAATATAATTTTGAAGAATTCTAAACTCCGTGGACCGAGATACGGCCTACCAAAGTTGGTTAAAAATCAGTTTTTGCCCAAACATAGAAATCACCAATTTTTCCAATGTTGCTAAGCCAAATTCATTTCTACTCATCCAAATAATCAAAATCCAATCACATCCACATAATTACACTCAACCAAAACTAAACATACCTCATTTACACAATTTCACCCAAAACCATCAAATTCCACTCTTAAATTCCTCAAACCATATTATTCACTAACCAAACCAATTATTCACACATTCAATGTCTAAAATCCATCTAATTAGTCATATCATCACACAATACACACATCAACTTACCTTCCTTACCTCCTTCTGGCCTCCGGCCCAAATTCACAATTTAATTGCATATTTCACAAACCAATACTCATTATCCAATTCATCAAATTCTCAACACACCAAACATACAAGGTCACACAATTCTTAACTCAATCATTAATTCACGTTACATATCAACTATGCATATTAGCCCCAACCATTTACGCAATCTAAACTTAATCCTAGGGGCATCTAGCCTAGGAATTCTCATCACACCACACGGTACTTAAATGAAACTTAAACTGTATCTCTTGTAGCCAAACCAATTGAGCCTCTTCTTTGAAAGTCTCTACCAACCTTAGCTCCAAGCCTCACCAAGCTCCTCAAGCAACACCATTCTCCCAATTGTGCACCAAAATAAACAAATACACTAACATAACCAATTTCACATATATACGTTAATCTAGGGTTCATGAAATTGATAAATCACAAGGGTTTGAGCACTTCTTACCTTAATCCACTGAAGTTTATGATGAATATCACCCATGGCTTATACTAGAGCACTCTTAAACAACCAAAATTACAAGGTTTCCTCAAAATCTAAATCAAATTCGAATTTAAAGAGAAAAACAAAAATTGGGCAGAGGATAGTAAATTATTCACCACAAAACTTAGATAAAATTGTAGAGGATGAGAAGAACTACGCGTGGCCATTTTCATCAATCGGAGCTCCGTAGCTCAAGTTATGGTGATTTGAAGATCAAAGAGAGTTATGTTTTCTCTCTTCTTCCTCCTTCCTCTATTTCAGCGCCCCATGCCCCTTTCATTAGGGTAAATGAGCTGAAATACTCATAACTAATGTTTATATATATTGGATCTTGGGTCCACTTAGGCCTGGTTCACTTATTGTTGTCTGTTGGCTCAATTTTGGACCAAAACCTTTAAGATTAGCGCTCTAAATCGCACTTTAAATATTTTTACCTTCCCTAATTATAATTCCTCATTTCTTAACCTTATTTACTTATAATCAATTTTCTCAACCGATATTCAACAAACCACTTCCAGTGATTTGCATCTATTCCTGATGGTTTATGGTTGGCATTTTGCTCAAAAGTCCTTCTACTATCATAAAACTTATGGAACAAATTATTTCTTGTGTTCTTCCAGTTTCTTCCTATCCTTTGTATGATTCTCCGCTTTATTCTTCCTCCTCCATCGTCCTCATAGTGAAAGACTCTCTACAAACATTTCACATACTTGCTGAATTAAAGGTTAGAAATAAATTTTTAGCATAGAAAGTGAATCAAAGAGACACGGTATGATTTACAAAAAAGGCCATGAATTGGTTAATTTATTTATGATGCAGACGCGCTTTAGCTAGAAACACGCACGTTGTTGAGTTGGATATTGCTTCAAAAGAGGAACTAAAGTATACATAACATTTTATTACAGAACTTCTTTCTAAGAAATCTGTCCAAACTACCAACAAAGGAGATGGTAATTGTTAATTTTATTTTGTTTAGGTTTAAAATTCTCTTACCATTTTAACGTAGTTTTTTTTCTTAATTACTAGCTAATGACCTAGGAGTTATCATTTTCTTTTAAGTAGACTTAGGTTGTTGTTTGTATGTTCATATTTTCAGTGTCAGTTGAATATTCAGGCAAAATAGTTGATGACATTCTAGATGAGGCAGACACTGATTCAGAAGATGATGTATATGCTATCTCCTTTGGTGGATATGACACCTCCAGGCATGTTGAGCTCAATAAGGTTTCGAAAGAAGACAGGGAAACTTTATATTCCCAAAATAGAGAAGATGACGTACATGCTGCAAAAGGAGTTTCGATCTGAACAAAAAGCCATGGTTTGGAGATGACTTGTCAGATCTTTTATCACGTGACTGCAGTAGATTCGTGACAGAATTTTTTTGGTCAGGTGAATACGATGTTAAAGAGAAGTTTTGACTCAATACTTGTTTGTCTATTTCAAGAATTCTGATTGTTAAGTTATATTGAACTTTGTTTTCACTTTATGAATTAAGAGTTTGGCTTATTTTTTTTCAATTTATGCTTGAATACAAAATTAAAATGCGCTTATAGTACACGAGAAAAGTCCAATCATAAATTTGTGCACATTATTATGTAATAAATATTATTTAATTCATGAATTACTTTTTACATAATACAAATCCGAAATTGTATCTAATGCATTAACTTATCCTGTTTGAAATATGTTTTTTTTTTAAATATTAGCGAGAACTTGAGTAGACTTAATAAGACAATGTTTAAACAAGAAATTTCATGTTAAAAATATATTGCAGCGGTCGAGAAAAAATCGCTGCAAAAAGTTCATAAAAAATATTTGTCCCGTCGACATTTTATAGCGGTTAAAGCAGAACTGCTGCAAAATATTATGCTTTTAGTAGCCTCTTATAAATTCGTCGTACTAATCGCTGCTAAATGTCTGTCGTTATCTGCCAAATTTCTTGTAGTGAAGACATGAACACTATCTAAACACTGCCATATATCACGAGGCAATAACTAACTGTAACAACTTGTAGTAAGTTTTGTTTGTTGGTCTGTGGGTACTTAAATATAACAAGAATGGTATATTTCGTATATAAATATATAATTATATTATGTGTATACTAAAATTAGTTATTAAAATTAAGTATTAATATAAAATATATATTAAAATATAAATATATATTAAAAATAAATTAAATTATATATATAAATATATTTATAATTAATTTTAATATATAAATAATATTTTTGATAAATATATGATATTGTTTTGGTAAAAGGAAAATAATAATAATCTAAAGGACAAAGAGTCAAAGAGAGAAGATAGACAACATGGGTGGTTCCAAAATAGTAAGGTAAATGAACAGTTACCCTTCTTGTCAGAGGCTGTGGAAAACACGGCGTTCCTGGGGTTTAGCGCGTTTGGAGCCTGCATGAAAAAAGAAAAACAAAAGGAATATGCTTTTTTTCAGAAAAAGAAACCAAGGAACGTGATGAATAATTCTATATTCAAATTTTCATTCTAACTTTAGTATAAAACAAAAACACCATCTATCAATGATCGAGAACAATAGGTTTCCAATTTTTAAATTATTATATAATTTTTTGGTGGAACTATTAAAGAAAGTTTAAGCTTTAGAAGTACTCGCTTAGAGCTACTAGGTAATGTAATTATTTGCTAGGTATGGCCAATGTAATTTTCTCCCACATATATATGAAAGAAATGTTAGGTGAATAACTTAATTTATAATTAAGTTCAATTATTCTTTTAATTAATTTTTATTGTGCTAATAAGATATTGAACTAATTTAGTTAAACTTAATTATAACATTATCGTATAGTTAAATTATTTCATTAAATATAAATTAAACTAATCAAACAATATATTACATTAATTTTGATAAATACTCACATAAAAATATTTTTATATAAAAAGAATAGTTAATAATCGTCAACTAATTTAATATATTTAATTAAACTGTTTAACTATATATTAATATCTTAATATTATTATTTTTACATGAAAATATCTTTAGAATAGATACCTTAATATTTAAATCATGCATGGTTTTAAATTATGGTTCGCACCTATAATAAAAATGCATTCCACAAGTGCATTGCAAAAATTTCAATACTCACTATTATATGTTTTCGGACAAATTACGTAAATAAATTAAATGAAATCAAATATTATTTGTTTTATACTTTTTGATGAAATATTATATTTTGGTCCTATTTTATTTTTATATAATTCGTTAGAAGTTTTAGGGAATTACAAAAATAATACATAAATTGTTAGAGCGTGAAGCGACTTACATACAGAAAAAAACATAAATTGTGGGACCGTGAAACGATTTACATGCAAAAAGAAAGAAAAATAAAAAGATGATGAACCTTCAATATAACCCATGAATGCATTTCCATAATAGGGATCCAAAAATCTTTTGAAAAAGAGATTAAAAATTAAATATTTATATAATTAAATATTATATTATATAATTAATGATATTTTTATTATTTTTAATAAATGTTATATTAAAATACAAGATTCTACTAAGAAATAATAATTTTATATTTGATATTATTCATAATAACTAAAATTTTAATTGTTATCCTTTGTTATTATAAAGAATGTAACAACATGAATAATATAGATTAATTATTTTAATATTATATATATTTAAAATAAATTAGTAAACAAAATACATAAAATATTCATACTAATATATAATTTATTTAATAGGTTATAATTTTAATATTATGAAAAAATAAATAAATATTAAATAATTTAATTTTTATATATATAATTTTTATTATTCAATTAAAATTTGTTATAAAAATTAAAATATTTTTATATGATAATAGATTTAAAAATTAAAAAATAAAAAGATAAAAAAATAATAAAAAAAGAATTCATCAAAATAAATAGTTAATAAAAAAATTAAAATAAAAAATAGAAGGAATAATTAAAAAAATTATTGATCAAACGGGTTGGCCAAAAAATATAATATATTTTAATTTTTAAAATATAACAATTAAAATTTGAACTCAGGTCATAGAATAAAAAATATTTTAATTAGTTATTAGCTAGAGTAACCACTCAATTTTAAAATTAAATACATTATCATGTAATAATAATTCAACGCTACAATCTCATCACTTATTTTTTTTTATCGTAATAACAAAAGAAGGAAAATAATTTTGACTTGTTTCGTATTTTAGTTTCTTTCATTCGAGTATGGCAGTCCCCCAGCCCACACAAAATAAAAGCATGGTGGGAGTGACACTATGGATGATATAATCTTCCCCAGAGGAAATTACCAAAAATAAAATATAGAATCATACCATTACATGAAAGAAAACAAAAATGATAAGAATAAATAAGCCAATATATAGTTGAAATCACAGTTGAAATCACATGCATAATTCGTTATCCGCCAGCCAGTGTGAGCTGGAGTGTTTTGTCTCGCGATTTTTTTTTTTTTTTTTTTTTTGCGATATAATCATTTGGACTCTGCTAGATACCAATTTGAAGTATAATCAATTATAGCCAATTATATATATAAAAAAATAGTTTTCTACTATTCTTATTTTCTAAAATTTTAAAATTAAAAATAAAGAATAATTAATTTGGATTGGCTTATGCTATAATTAGTTCTTTAAAATTTTTTAATCGTTTATATTGTCTGCTTCTATGTATTAATTTAAGTTTTTAAGATAAATAGTATTATGATATAGTATAAAAACTCTATATCCAAAAAGTCTAGAGTTTAATTTTTGGTAAATCTTAAAAAAAAAAAGATATAAGCTAAGACAAATAAAAAAAGTTATGCAAAAAAATAAACAAATTTAAAAGAAATTTTTGTTTGAAGAGGAGTATTAAAAATATAATCATTTATGTTATCTTTTTTTATCAACTTTAATTTTTAGGAAGAATAATATCATAACACTTTTGAATTCATAAACCATATTGTATTCACGAATAAATAATGCCACAATTTATTTTATATTTTTTTTGTATTTTTATTAAAAAAAATAAAGTATTGATTATTTAATCCCTCGTATTTAGACTAAATCTTAATTTTGTTTATAATATTTAAAATATTTTATTTTAATTTTATCTCAAATATTTTATTTTATCTTATTTTAATTTTTCATCAAAATTTAAATTTTTTTAAAAAATATTCTTTTTATTATTGTCTTCTTTTTTTAATTATTATTCTATCATTTTTATTCTCAAATTATTATAATAGTCACTAAAATTATAACGTTTACAGTAATTTAAAAAATCATAATAAAAAAAATGTTTCAAAAAAATTTAACCAAAAAAATAAAAATTAAAACAAAATTAAAACGTATCCCACAAACGAAAACATAAATTTGCTCTTATTAAAATATTCACATGCATGACACGATGATGTGCATAAGAAACATGAGTGATGGTCCATTATCCCTCCTTCAGGGAAGATCTAGAGACTTCAATATGCAAAGGGTAAATTTTACAAAAAACTTTGTAATTATCCTTTTTTGTATTATATTTTTTTATATAAAAATAATTTACACATGATATGTAGCTGTTGAATTATATTCTTTTTTAAAAATTTTGTCAATAAATAACAAAATCTTAGAATTGTTTTTAATAATTTTGTTTTTATATGACTGATATATAAAAAAGGCACAATAATATTAATTAATATTAATAATACTCTAAAAAATTATAAAATACTATTATTTTTGTAGTGTGTTTAGTTAAGAAATTATTAATATTTGAATTATTAAAATGAGTTTTTTTTATTTTAAAAACTTGAAAACAAATTATAGTATAAATCTCAAAATAAAATAATAATCAAAATAAGATATAATAAAAAAATAAGGTAAATTTTTTTCTTTTAACAATATAAATTTAAAAAAATAAATATTTTTTATAAAAAAATATCTAAAATGTATAACGTGATGACCAAAATAAAAAATTAATAAATTAATATTAATTTTTATATAATAATATAAACATTAATTATGTTAATATTTAATATTATTAAAAAATCAAACAAATTTTTAAAATATGAATATAGAAAGATAAATATATAGAAACTAATTTAAAAAAAATTTAAATATGTGATATTAAATTGATTAAATAAAAATATTATATATAAACTCATTATTACATATAAAACGAAACCAATATTATATCACATAAGATATTTTATTTCCTTAGACACATATTTTATATAATTGTTAGAAATTTTGAGGGTGGAGGCCACTATTCGCTCTTTTTATATTTGTCATTATATATAAATAGGAATGACAATAAATAATTAAATCTAATTTTAATTTTTTATATAAGTTAAATATTTTAATTTTATTTTATTTGTGGATTGAAAACATTTAAATTTTAATGGACTCGGGTGCATAACCATAACTATGGGTTTCAATGTACGAGATCTTGTAGCACTTACCAATGAAGCCCTATCGATTAGTATTATACAAAAGAATCGACATGAGAGTCCAACCACATTGCATTGCCAGAACCCATGTTGTATATTTGAAAGAGGTTGACCTCCTTGCTTCTCTCATGTTACAATCCTCTTGCCGCTGAGCTCCCTTTCTCCTCGGTCCACAGAACAGAGACAAAATGTAGGACTGGTGCCAACAGTTCATCACTTTTACTCTATAGATATTTGATCTACCTGCGAATTATTAAAAAGATATAATATTATATAACATAATGAACATGATGATAATTTTTATTAAAATAAAATTGATTTTTATCTAAAAAAATGTGCTAAGTTATTAGTTGATGATTTTGGCTCTGTAGCTAAAGATATTTTACACCAATAGAAAATTCTTGGTTTAACATTCATTTTGGTTAGATGGAACTAATACTCAATCCGCATTATATTCGAGTCGCACCTAATTTGATCTTATTTATTGTTGATCAGATTAAATATTTTATTTATTATAGATTAGATTGATAATCCTACCCAATTAAATAGGATTGAATTAGATACCCATAAATAAAATGTATACTACCATTTTAATATAAAACTTTTTTTTAGCAAAAAATGCTGACACACTAAAAATAATTTGACTTTTATTTCTCTTAGCTTTAAAGAATTTGGAGACAAAAATCAAAGAGAAGTTTTTAACGAATTTTTTACTCTCTGACTATGTATATGTATATGTTTATTAAAGAAATAGAAAACTACTGTTAAAATGGTTTTTTTTTTTTTTTTTTATCTTAGACGAAAAATTTAATTTTTTAAGTTGTAATTTAGGTATAGTATAGTTTCGTATCTTAGAAGAAAGGATGAAGAGAGGAAGAGGATAAAAAAAAGAACATATCGAGATATCAGAAGTGATGAGGATTAAAATAGTAATTTTAATAGAAGAAGAAAAAAATTGACTACTAGAAATTTGATTCTGATCCATCATCCATATATATACACTTTCTCTTTGTATAAATATATCCTTTAATAATTATCATTTCACATGTTAATAATAACATAAATAAATAAATAAAAAGTAGATTAATAAGTATTTATCCATTAGTATAAAATAAAATAAATATGTAAAGAAAAAGTATAAAAAACCAATATAATTAGTATATAATGTGTACAATAGGGATATTTTTAAAATTAACATTAAATAATTAAATTAATTAATTACAAAATTATTTCTAATTTTAAATACAAAGCAAATAAGAATTTCAAACAGTTATGAACACGTCTCCCTCTCCCTCTCTTTTTCTTCCTCTCTATCCTCTCTTATCGGTGTTGCTGAAGACCAAGTTGTACCCAAACTTCAGCGAAAAACTTCCAAAGAGTGAGACATGGTATGCGACGCAATTCTCGAGGCCGGGTTTAATAAATCCTTTGGTGAAGAAGAAGGCGAGACAGACGAGCCACTGGATCGGGTCGCCAAAACCTGAAAACGCCACAGCGAATGGAAGGATTTTAGTGAGGATGGAGATGTCGAGTCCGAGGATGGCGACGGCACCGAGATGCGCTAACTCTCTCTAACGCCGGCGATGAAGGACCAGCTCTGACGTGGCTCAACAACGTTCGACAGCAGAATTTTCTGCACCTTCAGCCGGACGTATTGTCGGCATGAAACGACGACAGACATGATGGCAGTGACAGCAGCGTCATCAGAGAAGCATATGGATTATCGGAAGATCGATACTAGACATGCAAACCGATGCTGGGAGACAAAAATGCTAAGTGTCCCTATTTTCAAGTGAAGAATTCTTTGAACTTGGATAAGTTCATTTTCCATTTGAAGTCTATTTTAAGCCAGATATCTTGTGGGAGGATTTCATATTGTATTTTTATTCCAGTATAAGAAGTAGAAAGAAAAAATCTGATATACTGCACTAGAAAATGCCATTTTGTTATATTTTTGTATCCTTAACTCCTTTGTATATATGGCCTTAGGCTAAGTGAATTCATAACCTTATTCATAGATATTTATTCATGTTAACATGGTGGCATGTTCCTTGCAAAAAAGATGGAAATCCATTTAATACTAGTGTTATTCCATCACCTGCCGCAGCCTCATCACCTGCAGCTATGGCTCCATCCCCTAGGAAATCATCGTGGAGAGTAGCAAATAGTTCTTCTTCCCCAACTGCATCAATGCTTGCAAATGCGAGGAAGTCATTTATGGCTAAGAATATTATTTGGATTGCTGGTGCTGATCTTTTGATATTTATTTTATTAGGCATTAGTATTTTTATGCTGTGGTGCTTTAAGCGAAGGTCAAAGAAGAAAAATACCAAGAAACAAAATGTTAGTGTTTTCTAAAGTCCTTTACATAAACTTACTTGCGGTGACACTTCCTTTGAAGCAACCAATCGGAAGGAACTCTTTGTTAGGAGATAGTATGCAGCTGCAAGTTTTATATATGTATATAGATGTTTGTTTTTCAAGTAAATGAGATATTTATTTTTAATGTAAATGAGATATTTTAATGTATTTAATGGTCAATTTATGATGGTCATTTTAGTAGATATGCGGATGATTATTTTAATTTTTATATAAATGATTATTTTGACTGGATTGAGTTTATTTATATATAATTAAAATATGTTGGATGTTCAATTCATTAGGTATGCATATGATTATTTTTATTCTTAAGTAGATGGTTATTTTTACGGATTTGGATCCTCTAAAGTTTGAATTTCAATTTAGAGAGTAAAGTGTGATCTTCTATCTTTGAATAGTTTCTCTTTCATATTTATTCTTGGTCCCACCTATGAAATCAATGGTGAGAGATCACACTTTACTCTCTAAAGTAAAATTCAAACTTTAGAGAATCCAAATCCTATTTTTATTAAGGGTGAGTAGCGTGCGGTAAACCAAGCAGCGAAGGTGGAGTGGGATGATTATTAATGAAAGTGGGGGTGGCTGCCGGTTGAAAAAGAAGAGGATATTGGAATGAAATGTTTTGGTAAATTAGGATTTTGGATGGTTATTTTTTTGAAATAATTAATTAAATTTTTTAAAAATTTAAAATTTAAAATTAGGAGATTTGAAATTTGAAATTTGAAATTTAAAATTTAATATGAAATAACTGAATAAGAATTTTTTAATTTAGAATAATCTGTGGAGGAATTTTTATTATTTATCCCTATTGGGCTAAATAATTAGCCTATTGCACACATTATACATATACTCCATTGGCTTTCTAGCAAGATTCGTATGTAAATAATTCTTCTTCCAATCAAAATACTGCTAATTTTTTAAAAAAGTATGAAGAGCCAATATTATTAGTGTACAATATGTATAATAGAAATATTTTTTAAATTAAAATTAAATAATAATTAAATTAATTAATTATAAAATTATTTCTAATTTTAAATACAAATCAAATAAAAATTTCAAAAAATTACGAACATGTCTCTCTCCTCCTCTCTCTCTTCATCTTTTTTCATCGGTGCTACTGAAAATCAAATTATACCCTAATCTCAACAAAAAAACTTTTAAAGAGTGAGATGAATAATTAGTACGCAATGCAATTTTTGAGGCCCAATTTGATGAATTCCTTGACAAAAAAGAAGGCGAGGCAGACAAGTCACAGAATCAGGTCGCCGTTATGTTTAATCAGTGGATCATGCTACTAGTTTAATCTTCATGGTTATTAGGATATGGGATGTGTGGTTTATTGTTATCCCATCGCAGAAGACCTTTCATGGTGGAAGGAAATCTTTGTGGTTTATAGTTGTTTTAGAAGTTTCTCTTGTTTGTTTTCATTTTTTTTTTCTATAACAATTATTTTAATTCTGATTAGAGCTTGTTTGGCCGTACCTCAGAGATGTTTTTTATAATTTATTGTGGATATTATTTACTGCTATATTATATTTTCTTCAGAGTCAGTCCATAAAGATTTATAAGTTTTGAGATAGCTAGTTTGCGTACTTGTATTCATATTTCATATCATATAATTTTTTGGGTTCTGACCTTTTTATCATATTTCATATCACCGTGGAAAGTAATAAATAGTTTTTTTTTTCAACTGTATTAATACTTGTAAATGTTAGAAAATTATTTATGGCTAATAATATTATTTGAATTGTTGATGCTAGTTTTTTAATATTTATTTTGTTAGGCGTTTGTATTTTTATGTTGTAGTGCTTTAAGTAAAGGTTAAAGAAAAAAAATGTCAAAAACTAAAATGTTAGTGTTTTTAAAAGTCCTTTATATAAATATACTTGTAGTGACACTTTTTTTAAAGTTTGAAGTAACCAATCGGAAGGAATTTTTTGTTGGGAGTCAAGTTTTATATATGCATATAGATGCTTATTTTTCATGTAAATGAGATGTTTATTTTTAACGTAAATGAGATATTTTAATGTATTTAATGGTTAATTTAAGATGGTTATTTTAGTAGGGATGCAGATGATTATTTTGACTGAATTGAGTTTAGTTATATATAATTAAAATATGTTTGATATTCAATTCATTAGGTATACAAATGATTATTTTTATTCTTAATTTGATGGTTATTTTTACTAAGATAAGTGGCGTGTGGCAAGCCAAACAGCGAAGGTAAAGTGAGATGATTATTGATAAAGATGGGGGTGGCCGCCGATTAAAAAAGAAGAGGATATTGAAATGAAATGTTTTGGTAAATTAGAATTTTGGATGATTATTTTTTTTAAATAATTAATTGAATTTTTTAAAAATTTAAATTTTGAAATTTGAAATTCGAGATGAAATAATTGAATAAAAATTTTTGAATTTAGAGTAATCTGTGGACAAATTTTTATTATTTATTTTTATTAGGCTAAATAATTAGCCCATTAAACATATTATATAGATACTCTATTAATTCTCTAGCAAGATTCGTATTTTTTTTATCGTTTCCAATACATTAAATGAATATAGTGTGCTAAATGAAAAATAATAAAACATTCATCATCGTTACCGAATCCGCATTTAAGAATTCATGGGGGTAAAGTTAGTGCTAAATAATTAAATATTGCTTAATTATTTAATCAATTTTAATTGCTTTACATAAACTTTTAAGCATTATATAATGAACGCAGAGAGTCCAAATAATCCTGCAAAGCAAATCAAAGATTTTCAGCATACAGAAGAAAAAAAGAAAGAAAGAAACATTGAATCATGTCTACTAGTGGAGCTTTAACCCTTACTTATTATCTCCCCAAGCCAAATGCAAATTCTAGTTTGCATGATCATCGACACACTTCAGCATATCACCCTAGCATTTGGAAAGACTATTTCCTTCAATATGCTTCAGAATTCAAGGTATATAAATGCTCGCAATTGTAAATTACTTTACCATTAATCATCGTCATAATTAGTAGTTGAACTCATCATAATTTAGTGATTACTCTTTTATATATCTCATTAAACTACACTCTGAGACTGAGACTGGGGAGTAAATCTTCTCAACATTTTTCTAAACTGTTTGATCAAGTATAATTTTCTATTATATATTAAATATCTTCAGTCATATACTTAAAAAGTATAAGATAAAAAATTATACTTTACTAAATAATTGGAAGAAAAAAATTAAGATGTCTATTCTCGTGTCACTTTATTCAACTCACAACTCCGACATCTTCCAAATATCCTATAAAATAAATTGCTAAAAAAAAGTTAATGCATGTAGATGCTACATCATTCTTTTCGGGGTGTTTTTTTTTTTTTTAATATCTCTCACTTCTTGTTAACAATATCTATCATTCTCATTTTTATAGAAAATTCAAAGTTAAATTATCAATTATACTTTAAGAATTTAACTAATATATATTCTAACTCTTAGAGCATATATTAAATTTATTAATAAAAGCATATATTATAAAAAAGTGTGCAAATTTTGATTTTTAATATAATTATTATGTATTTATTAAAATAAAATATTTACATTTTTATTAATAATAATATTAATTTGTACTTTTAAAATATATATTAGCTAAACTCTATTTTTAATCTATTAAAATATTTAACTACTATTTTTACCAAAAAATTGTTTAACTACTCTTCTCCCTCATCACTCGTAGACTTATATTCACTTATCATATGATGACAAATACTGGATGAATAAGTTGTTTTTTAACTAAGTTTAACCAATTTTTTTGGTAAAATAACTATTTTTTCTTCTTGTTATACGTCTCTTTCTTTTTTAATTGATTTTTATTGTACTAATAAATTATACCATAAAAAAAATAATTTTCAGCGATCATTTATTTTATTTCTAATGGCAATAAAAATAATAACTAATATATTTACTAATAATTAGACATTAAATATCTTATATTTTGTCGCTAAAAAATTTTAGCGACAATTATATAATTACCAATAAAAACCTTTTTAATCACCATTCATCACAAAAAATATATAATTATCATTATAATAATATATAGTAGTAACAATAAATATATAATTATCGCAAAAACACAAGTTCCTAAGATATATAATAGTCGTTATGCTACTATGACTAAAAATTATTTATCACTAAAACTGAATTTTATAGAAGTGCTACTAGACCAACTTATTTAAATTTAGTACCAAAATAACTTGGTCATATAGCTAAACCGATCAATGGTTCATAGCTCCTTAATTCATTGTTAAATGGTTCAAAGCTCCTTAATTCATTGTTAAAATACGTATTATCTTAGTTGTTTGATGTAAATAAGTGAGCACTTTGTTCTTCCACTAATAATAACATCGCATGCAGGGACTTGATTATAAAACTGAGCCACAAATTGATGAACTGAAGAAAGAAGTATCCAAAATGCTTACCTCAACATCTGAGAAGCCCTTAGCAAAACTTGATTTGATTGATTCAATATGTCGTTTAGGTATCCATTATCATTTTGAATGTGAGATTGATGAAGTGATGCAACAGATTCACAAGAGTTATGTCAAAAATGGAGTAATAACTATTGAAGACAATCTTCGCTCCATTGCTTTACTCTTTAGGTTACTGCGGCAGCATGGATTTCGGGTTTCATCTAGTATACACATCAACTTGCTTATTTATATTTCTCTTTATTAATATTCCATTTTACATTAAAATTATTAGAGGGAAAAAGTCTTTCTTTATTACTTGATCACAATATATATTTAAAAAGATTTCCTTATTTAGAATATGTAGTTTTTATTTAACGGTTAAATATATAATTCTTTATATACTTTTTTCTATCGGTTTAAATTTTTAAGAGAAGTAGTATCATAATATAGTATTAGAACTTTTATAATCGAAAAATTTAGTATAAGGCAAAAAAAATGTAAAAATTTAAACAAACTCAAAAATAATTTTTACTTAACTTATTAGAAAAAAGTGGTATCATGATATTAACTTATTTTTATTTTTTTTTAAATAATTCATGATAATGATTTTGAGTTTCACTATTTTGGACTTGTTATGCAGATGTGTTCAACAAATTTAAGGATATAGATGGAAATTTTAATGAAAGCCTTACGAAAGATGTTGAAGGAATGCTAAGTTTATATGAAGCTTCACACCTAAGAATTCATAGAGAGAAGATATTAGAAGAAGCTCTTAAATTCACTTCCACTCAGCTTGAGTCCATTACTACTCATCATGAGTTGAGCCCTTTTCTTGCAGCGCAAGTTAAGCATAGTTTAAGGCAGCCTCTCCACCATGGCTTACCAAGGTGGGAGGCACGACATTATATTTCAATCTACCAACAACATCCCAATCAAAATGAAGTTTTACTCACTCTTGCTAAATTGGATTTCAATTATCTACAAAGATTGCATAAAAAAGAAGTTGGCAACCTCACCAAGTAAGTTCTTTAACCACATATTCTTTCTAATTAACCAAAAAGGAATGTTATAGAACTAATTTTTTTAGTTAATATTAATTAATTTTTTAAAAAATATTTTACTTAATTTATCTTAAATCTTAGATCCTAAATCATAAATTTTCAACTTTAAAATCTAAATTATAAACGCTAAACTCTAGATCTTTCAAAAAATGAGAACTTTTATAATTTTTTTTTAAAAATAGTTATTATTAGTTAACTAAAAGTTGGTTCTCTTTTTTTTTTTCTTAACGAAATTATGGAATATTTCCATGATTATTTAAATAATTGCTCTTTTTATTTTGGTTTTAAGTACCATGCGTTCCTATAATTTTACTCAAAATTAAAGTTATTATAAGTTAAAAGTTTGTAGTTATGTTTTAAATCCATTTCCTGTACTGTCATCTATCAATTACAAAAATAAGAAAGAGAAAAGAATAGTAGTGTTGTTTTATTTTTTATCTCATAAAAAAAAACTAAATATGCCCCTTTTTTTATATCTTACTATTAATCTCACTATGTCAATGTATAATATTTTAACATTAAATTAAAAAAAATTTCCCTATAAAAATAATAGTAAACCAAAAAAAATACTGAATAAAATTTATAAAACCATATTTAATAATATATATTGATATTGTGAGATTAACAGTAAAATATTAAAAAAATATTAAAGGAAACTTTAATAAAATCACAATTTAGTAACTAAAAAAATATTAAAGAATATCTTAGTAAAAAAATATTTTAATTTTTTAAAAATATTTTGAAGAATATTTTGATAAAAATATAATTTAATTACTAAAAAAATAATTTGTTCAAGAATATTTTAATAAATAAAATTTAATCACAAAAATAAATTTTTTGCTGAAATATATTTTTGTAAAATTTTTTTTCTTAAAAAATAGATAAA
Organism: Arachis stenosperma; assembly: GCF_014773155.1. Classification (NCBI taxonomy): domain Eukaryota; kingdom Viridiplantae; phylum Streptophyta; class Magnoliopsida; order Fabales; family Fabaceae; genus Arachis; species Arachis stenosperma. The sequence goes on from NC_080379.1 coordinate 25,547,731, forward strand.
GTTAATGTTAGTTAATACAAATTTTAAAATGGGTTAAAGAAAAAAATTTTAAACATTATAAGAAAAAAATATTTTTTACAAATAAAAAATAAAAAAATATTATTTTAACATATCTCAAAAAAAAAGAGTAAAATTTTCTCTAAAATTATATATACACAATTTCCCCAATATATTAGGTACATTTTGTATAGGTGGGGCAAGGAATATTTATTCATGAAATGTTCTGTTGATGTTTTTGCAATGATCGATAAAATTAGGGGCTTGAGCGAAGTCTTCCAATATAAATAAATGAATATATATGAAAAGGCAGACATGGTTAATGGAGTTGATGATTTGTTGTCCCCAAAAAGAATCCGATAAGATTCTAATTTTAAATATATTATGAAAAGGATGAAACGCGAGGGTGTGTACTATACTGGCAAAAATGGATAAGGCATACAAAAAAAATTTAGTTAATGAATCAGTTTACGCATGCAGTCAATTACATATTGTAATATAACAAAATTAATTTATTTTTATATACATTACTTAAAAAATATTTAAATATATATCTGATAAATTTGATTGAATAATTTGTGTATGTAAAATTTTTTTATATTATCAGTATTTAAAATTAAAGTTATTATAAAATTTGATTATAAACTTTTATACCATGACATAATTAAAAATTAAATGAGATTATATATACTTTATAGAATAATTAATCTTTTTAGTTTTTATTAGAGGTAATTTTTAATTTAGTCTTTGAAATTTTTATCGCTCACTAAAATAGTTTATTATTTTTGAAAATGATTAAATTAATCTTTAAAATTATAAATTATAAATCTCATTTGTTCCTAATAATTCAACTAGCTATCATTAATATAGTGTTGACATGAAGTATTACAGTATTAGCGTACTATTTTTATCGATAGAGTAATGCGACTAAAATTTTATTATAATTAAATAGGTATTTTAAATTAATTAATTTGATATATTTTAGGACATTTATTTAATTATATTAAAATCTTAGTCATATTATCTAATTATTGAGGATATTACGTTGTATTTAAATATTCTATATCAATACTGTATTAACGACAATTGAATTAGAGATGAATGAGATTTAAAATTTGTAAATTTAGGAATCAATGTTTTGATGCAAATTGAAATTCAGAGACAAAATCGGATATTTTCTCGTTTTTATTATTATCATTAATTCATTACTAATTATCTTATCTTATTTTTGAACTTTTAGGTGGTGGGAGGAGTTAGATGTGAGTAGAAAACTACCATATGCACGGGATAGGATTGTGGAATGTTGCAGTTGGATTTTGTCTGTATATTTTGAGCCCAAATATTATCAAGCAAGAATATTACTAACACAAACAATCGCCTTGTTATCAATCATTGATGACACATATGATAACTATGGAACCATTGATGAATTGGAGCTTTTTACTAAGGCAATTGACAGGTTGGTTTATATATATTGCTTTCTTTAATTAATTTCCTTTCTTGAAATAACAAACTTTGAGTTATGTAACGTTATTCAATGATTTTTAGGTGGGATGCTTGCTACTTGGATGATCTACCCGAATATATGAAAATAATTTACAGGGCTCTCTTAGGAGCTTTTGAAAAAGCCAAACAACAAGTGGTGAAGGAAGGAAGAGGATATAGCATTGACTATGGCATAAATGAAGTAACTCTTCTCATTTTGTCTATATTTGAAACAAATTTGAAAATAGTATGTACTAATAATTATTAATATATATAAAAATTATATAAAATACTTTACATAATTAAAAATTAATGTTTTATTCGTAGTAACATTATGAGAATATAAATTTTTTAAATTAATAGAAAATATTTATAAAATTAAATTACTTTTATAAAATGTTATAAAGGATAAAAGTTTATGTCGAATAAAAATATCATAATTTTCATAAATTAAAAAAATTAAATAATAACTTTTTTTAGTTATTATTTTTATATGAAAAAATTTAATTTTTTATTAATAATTAATTTTAATATTTATTATTTAAAATTTGAAAAAAAAATTAACGTGTATATTTTTATAATATTTTTAAATAAAAGATAGATGGGTTGGATTTTAATAACAATCATATTAGATGTACATTAAAATTAGTTATTAGTATAGAATATACATTAAAAATGAATTAAACTATATAATACATAATAAATAATTTTAGTATCTAATTTTAATGTGTAAATAATATTTTTGTTTTAATAAATATAACCTTGTTGACATATGCATTTTTATTGATGGCAGTTTAAGAAAACAGTGAAAGCTTACATGACTGAAGCGAAATGGTTCAAGAGTAACTATGTTGCAAAATCAGAGGAGTATCTCCAGACATGTACTCGATCAACCACTTACCCATTACTCACAACAACTTGTTTTATTGGCATGGGAGACATGGCTACCGAGGACGTCTTCAAATGGGTCACTAATGAACCCAAAATTGTTACAGCTTCTGCAATTGTTTGCAGGCTCATGGATGATATCGTCTCCAATGAGGTACACAACACATGCATCATATAAAATTAGAGAAATAAACTCAAAACGTGAAACATGAATTGTAAAATTGTATTATACAAATGATTTGAATTAATTAACTCAGTTAAAATCTAATATTAAAAATTTTAGGAGTTAAAAGTTAAACAAAATTTTAACTAGCGTATCTAAAATATCTAAATAAAAAAAGAAATAATATTTATACTATTTTTTGTGTATATTTCTTTTTTACATTTTTTTATGGTATAAAAGACAATTTTATTTTTTATTTTCTCTCATTTCTTATCGAAAGAGAGTGTTATACAAAGGTAGTAATATAACATTAGTCAAATAAACAACTCTATTACTATAACCAAAAAACAAAAAAAAATAATTGCTTTTTATTATTTTTTTTCACTTAGCCTAAATAAATAGAAAAAAATATAACCATACTACATACTGCATATATATACAAAAAATCAGTAGTTCGTATAGAATATCTCGTGATTGATTTAGTAGTTAGCATATAAATAACTTTCTTTAAAAAAAATGTAATATCTTTAAAAAAAGTCAATTTATACAAAAAATTTAAAGATAAATATTATAGTATTTTTAATATTGTGTTTAACTTATTAAAAAAATTAAACAAATAATATTTAATAAATTTTTAATATTTTATTTTTATTTCAAATATTTTATTTTTTATTTTTGAAAATAAATTAAATAACTTAGACATCACAATAAAAATACAAATACAGTAGAATTCACCAAGTTTTAAAATGGGTCAGCCATGTCAAAAAATAAATAAATAAATAAATAAATAAAAGATAGAGAAATATTTTGAGTATGACAGAGTAGCCTGTTTGTCATGCCGACCTATTTTGAGTATGAAATAGTAGATTAATAGTCATTTTTACTAACGTTTTTCTTATTCTTTTGTCACGTATAAAAAATAAAAATGATGGAAAACTACAGAGAACAAACTTGTAATTAATTAATAGGGTAAAGTATTAAATTGGTTCTTATGTTTGGATATAATTCTGTTTTGATTCTTAAGGTTTAAAGTGTCCTATTTAAATCTAAAAAGATTTTATTTAGCATCAATTTAGTCCTACAGTTAGGTCAAAGTTAAATTATTAATGGAATGTCTCACATAACAACAGTACAAGAACAAAATCGATAATATGAAGAACAAGTACAAGCTACAGAGACACAAAATTAATTGTTGATGCATCAATACATTTATTTATTATTTTTCTTATAATATAAATAAAATATTTTCTATAGAATTAAAGAAAATAATAAATAAATGTATTGATGCATCAACGGTTAATTTTGTGCCTTTGGAGCTTGTACTTGTTCTTCGGATTATCGATTTTGTTCTTGTACTGTTGTTATGTAGAAAATTCCGTTAATTATTTAACTTTGACCTCATTGTGGGACTAAATTGATGTTAAATGAAACTTTTTTGGATTTAAATAGAACACTTTAAACCTTAAGGATCAAAACAGAATTACGCCCAAACATAGGGGACTAATTTAATACTTTACCCTAATTAATATTGGCTAAACTTTTTTTATTTCAACATTATTTTTTAGCTATAACATTTTAAAAAGTTAATTTAGAGCTTGTATTTAAACTCTAAAATTTAAGGTTTATAATTTATAATTTTAGATTTAGAGTTTAGAATAAAAAAATTAATTAATATTGACTAAAAAATAATTAGTTTTTCAAAAATTATTTTTACTAACTGACTTTTAACTCATCAAATCTTTTCTTTATTACAAACCTTTAAAAAGATAAAAAATATATTTAAAATAGTTAGCTAATGTTAATTAAAAAGATTGATTTTTAAGCTGAATTGTTGTTTGAAATAAATGATATGTTGTTGAGCAGTTTGAACAGAAAAGAGGACATGTTGCCTCGTTCCTAGAGTGCTATATGAAGGAATATGACGTGTCAAGAGAAGAAGCCATTAAAGAAGCAGAGAAGAGAGTTAGTGATGCTTGGAAGGATATACATGAAGAATGTCTTATGCCAACCAAAGTTCCAATGATATTTCTCATCCGCTCTCTCAACATGACACGATTTATAAGCGTCATGTACAAAAATCAAGATAATTACACTCATGCCCATGGAATAATGAAGAAATACATTGAGGATTTGCTTATAGATCCTGTTCCAATATAAGAATAATTCCTTGTTTTTTCTTGCATTGTATGTGGTTTGTTGTCTTTAAATAAAGAGAGCATGATATGGGACATGTTCATGCTGTTTGCTTAGTCATTCTGACAAGTTGGGTAACTAGCTAGTTTGATGTAACATATGTTCTTAATTAAATAAATACGTTGTGTTTGAATCAATTCTGAAAGTAATTAACTTAGAAATAATAATTGCTAACTTAGACTTGTGATACTGAAAGGTTCGTGAAGCAGAGTGATTGAGAGAAACGAATAACATATTAGACGTAGGAAAGGATAGAAGCTTAATACATATATATCTACTACTTGATCAATTCTCAAGATATGAACGAATAACATGCATTTTTATATTGAGTAACTTGTTTTTGGACAAAGTGTAAGTCCAAGTCAAAAGATTTAGTTCAACTACGAAGAATCAGATTGGCAAAGAGCTGAACTGTACTAGATAGTTACTGTACTAGAGTGCTGAAAATGAAGTTCAAATATAAGATAAAATAATATCAGTGGTGGCAGCAACTAAATTTCATTACATGCGTTATTTTCTACAAAGTTCTTTAACGTATGTTAAAATATAGTTTTTAGAGAAATATTATATTTTTAGTAATGTTAGAAAGACAAAAAAAAAATTAGAATTGATTTTATTTAATATTTATTAATTATTATAATAATTAATAATATTAAATATAATAATTAATGAATATTAAATAAAATAAAATTTAATAATTTTTTATTAATTTTTTTGTTATTAAATTTTTGGTGTCCGAACAAAATTAAAGAAACTAAAAAAGCTAAAAAAAGACACACGGAAAATCTCTATAACTCAAGCAATATCTCATCTTACAAAAATGTTTTAACAATGTTACTAGGAATATCAAACCACTCAATGTACTTGTTCTGACTCCAAATTCCAAGTTTTGTTATCAGATCAGCCACATTATTCCTCTCTTGAAATACTAGGTTAAAATGAATCTCCCACAAGCATTTCATGAATGCGCAACACCAAATCCTGTTTTCTGAAACATGTTCATTCTGAACAACAATAAATACTTCCTTTAAATTTGTTTTGCACATAATCTTCTTTAATCAAACTCCTACACTAAAACCATCTCTCTCCATATTGCAAAGAGTTTAGATCTTTTGATGCTCCAAATTAAAATTCTTCCCAAACAACCTTTTATCCAATCACTTTCATTATTTCTAATCCCACACCCAAAATTGGATTTTTGAGCTTCCAAAAAAAATGCTAGCGTCACAGTTAACTTTCAAAAAAATCAAGTTGAGGAAGTTCCCAATTTACATATTTGAACAAAGAGAGTTGACGAGATTGAAATCCAACTTGTTTTAACTCCATCTTTTATCTTTTAGCCAAGATAATCACTTTATGTTCCATCTAAATTTCATATTATTAAAAAGATTTCTTGATTACGATGCCTCCAGATCCATCAAATACCAAGAAAAAATAAGTTTTTTGTTACAAATAGCAGCTCGCATCAAAGAAAATATATCCCTATCGACATGAAGAATTAATTGATCTAATCTCATCCAAATGTCTTGCGCCTATCGACAACGTACCAAGCAATGCATCGTCGATTCTATCTTTTTGCCACATCGAGGCCACATATTCGACTCAAAGAGTCTACGACTGTGTCGAAAAGCCTCTTTTGGTAAAGAATCATGAATGGCCAAGGGTTTTGATTTTTCCGGGGCGTTCGCCTGCCATATTCATTTCCAACTTTGCTCCTCATTCCACTGAATCCTCCTCTTTAGTAACCATGCAGATCCCTCATTAGTTGAATAACCTTTACTAATATTTGCTGTCCAAATCCATCCAGGTTCAACTGTGTGCTGCCAAAATCAGTTGGAAGACTGCATCATGTGGAGAACTAACTCTGATAAGGGTGTCGCAATTCACTCCAAACGTCAACCGTACTCACTCCAAACATTCTTGATAGTCAATTGAGTATCAGAGATGTGGACAAAAGGAGATAATCAAAGATTTTGCCTCCTGGATGCCAAACATCAAACCATAATACTACACAACCATAATTTACTTCCTAAAGATTTTTTTACCATAATGCATTGCTCCATGATACTGATCACTTTGCAATGATTAACCGAGACAGAGGATAAAAACCAAATACCACCTCTTTGACCTTGCGCTTCAGAGAAGACTACAGCTGAATAACCCAAACTACTCCAAAAATTTTCGGTTTGTCAAAAATAATGTGTTTCTAACAAACAGATAAAAGATGGATAATATTTGCGGACAAGCTCTTTACAGTAAGAAAAAATATAGGTAACCAACATTATTTTTGAACAATGTATAAATAATGTAAATTAATAAGGTTAAAAGAGTACAATTAAATTAGTAGTATTAAATTAGGATGTAGTGTATCTTTATTTGATTGGTGGTTATTCATGTTATTTAAAATAGTCATTGTTTACCTAACACTCTCCAATAAAAAAACATGAGCCATATTATTAGAGGCTCCGCTAATATTCCAAACAAAAATATTAAAATCACAACTATCCATAAAAAATAAATATGAATAATAAAGATGAGAATAGAGTATACCAGCATCATAACTTGAAATGGGCCACCTATTAAAATTATACCACTGCCGCCATCTCCCCCTACTGTCGGGAGGCGTCCGTTCCAGCTTCATCACATTTGCTGTTCCCAATATCAATAGGTAAATTTTGGAGGGAATTAGGCCTTGTGCGTTTTCTATTAGAAGCAAAATTCGGGGTCTTTACATCAACGCTCCCAGCCTCATGATAACCATATGCTCCATTTAAATTATTGATGCCTCCTTTTCTCAAAAAAGTCAAAGCCTTATTCCTTTGATTCAAACCATACGTTGCCAATCCATTCCTTGTTTTTGGCCCACCATGAATTGCAAACCCTTTTGTAACATTGGGCTTATATGCTTTTAGTCCAGTACTTTTTCCTTCAGTCCCTTGACCACCAATCTTTTTTTTTCTTTTTTTCTATTCACTTGGACTCTCTCCTCTTTTGTATAATTGTCTTACTTGATCTCACCACTCCCATGCAACGTCTCATGCAAGAAATCCTCACCTTCCATATTTGGTTCATTAACAACTTGTTCCTTTTCAAATTCAAACAAGGTTTCTGAATTTTGAATTTAAAACGTGCCCTCTTTACCCTTTGAAACTTTCACCGTTTGTGTCAGCGGTGCAACCTCTCCACTCAGCGTTCCATCATTGATCGATTGCAACACATTTTGTGCTACATATTTTTTTGTACAAACTACTCTCTCATGTCCAAAACACTTGCATTGTTCGCATACTAATTCTAAGTTCTCATGTTGCACCTGGTATTTGTGTCCATTAATGACAATGTCTGTCACTACCGGCAGTCCCACGTTAATCAGCACGCAAACTCTAGCAAATTTTTTGCATTCCGCCTCCTTTGTTGACATCTCTATCTTAATAGGTGTGCCGATGGCCGCATCAATTCTCTTCATTGCTCTTTCTTGATAGTACCATATATTCAACCCTGCCGCAATGTGCACTCACACAAGAATTGATCCAAAAAATTCCTCACAAGGGCAAAAGTCAGATGTCCAAGCCTTGACCACTAGATAGTGCCCTCATAACCTCCACAGACACCCAGGAGGATTCTATGTCTATCCTCTATGAGATCACATTTCACAAGAAAATATCCATAGCCAATGTCCATAACCTCATAACCGCCGCGCACCCATCGCCAAATGCTTCTGAGACGATGAACCATGGCCATATAACTCACATGCTTTCCAAGCACTTTAATGACAATAGAACCCTCATATGGTGCAGATAAAGCTCACCTTGCCTCTTCTGAGAACGTTATGGTTGGCAGGTTTGGATCCCCTTACTTACCCGTCACCATGACTAGACTACCACCGTCCAGTAAATCATCAACTACAAAAGGTTTACGATTAAATACACCAACTACACTACGGCACTTGCGGTGAATAGTGGCGGTTTAATTGCCGTTTTGCGGCGGTTTTAAACCGCCGCTAAACAGGTTGCCAGCGACATGTCATCCGCAGCGCATAAAGGCGCGGGCATCACATTTTGCGGCGGTTTTCAGCAACCGCTGGCATAACCGCCGCAAATCAGGTATTTGCGTCGTTCCGTTTTGCGGTCGTTTAAAACCGACGCGATGTTGTCTAGAGTGATTTCACACATACTTTTGCGGCAAACCTGAACCGCCGCAATCTTCACATACGTTTGTTAAAAAACTATTTGCGGTGGTTTCAACCCGCCGCTATTTGCTGCAGAGATTTTTAATGCACTTTATTTGCGGCGGTTTTAAACCGCCGCTATTCATAGCATTTGTTTTATAATATAAAATCATATAAAACATTTATTTTACAATCCGGGAGTTTTTTTTAATACAAAGAATATTATCCTTATTTAATTTTATTAATTTTTCTTATTACATCATAATTTTTTATCTTTTATTTTTAATTTAAAGCGTCTTATATTTTTTTATATTAAAATTCTGCGCTATTCTTAAAAACGCATGAATATTAAACTATGAAATAAACCAACGTGTTTATTTTAATATAAATAAATTAATTCAATATTCACCCAAAAAGGTAAAGTACTTAGCTAATAATTTAAAATGCATAGTTATTAAAAAAAAACATATACTGAAAAACAAAATATCACATATATCCTAATTTCTAATTCCCGCCATATTCATCTAGAGAATTCATCCGTGCAGCGATGTCTGGTGGCAGCTCCCCACCTTGCTGTTGGACCAGATAACTCAGCACACTTTTGATTGCCTGCCTCTTCGTTTTCTCTGCTACCAATCCATCCTCCATTGCTTGCCTCTTCGTTTTTTCTGCTGCCAATTCATCCTCCATTGCTTTCCTTTTCAATTTTTCAGTCGTCACATCTGTCTGTAGTTCACACAGCATCCTTTGGGCCTCTTTTACTTGAGCTCTATCCACCGACGGCTGCGAACTCGGACGGAAGAGTTGACTTGGTGTCGGCCCGTGTCCTATGCCACGCACTCTACCCGAGTGCTCCTTACCGAGAGCTTGAGCAAGGGAATCATTTTCTGACAATATTCTTGTAGATTCATCCAGCTGCTCAATCTCTATTATTTTTTTCTGCAGGCATAAATAAAATTACACAGTCACACAAGCAATATAGCATACTCTAGACATTTTAATAACTAAACCCAACATGTTACAACATAAATGATTAAGTGTACTTACACCAATCCTCTGAGCTTCTTTGTGTAAATAGCTGCCATCAAGTCGTTTGTGCTTTAGGATCCATACTTCTCCCCTACCAACTGTCCTCCCTTGTTTTTGTGACTGTGACATTACAATTTATACCATAAATTCCACTTCTTTAAATATTTTCAATAAGTCTTTGTTGTTTTACTCTATAGATAAATCAAAACTAAATGCCAAATATGTTTGATTTCAAATCTATATTACCTCTTCTTCCCTTGTTCTAGCCAGGCTTTTAGAACCACCAGTGTGTATGCAAAGTTGCTTCTTTCGATTCAGCACTTCGCCTATTAAAAATCAACAGTAAGCTTGAAATCAATAAAGTAATCTTTATAACTTTATACATATAATATATTTAATTACATGTTTATTATATGTAATATTTATTAATTTTTTTAACAATAATTAAGAAATATAAATAAGATAAAAATTAAATAATTTAAAAACAATAAATAAATAAATGGAGTACCTTTGTTGCAGGATCATTACGATAATCAATGAACCACTTCCAATGCTCTCTAGGAATTCCCGCCGGGCGGTTGTCAAGATTCTGCTCAAGTGTCATAGTTGTTTTGTAATGCTTATCATATAGCCTCCCCCTTGTATCCTTCCAGGACCTCCCCATTTGTTGCAAAAATGTTTTCTTGATTATACCACCGCTATCTTCCTGAAAGTAGAACATCTCCTGCGATGAATAATGTCCAACTGTAAGTAATTGTAAGTTAAAAGTTTGATATGATTCAACAATGCCGAACGTCTATTTTACCTTTATGCAATCATTATAAACGGTGTCTTTGCCCTGCACCTTTGCCCAACTCTTCTCACAGATAGGAAACTTGCTGTAATCAGAACCCAGCGCTCCTAAAATGCCACTCAACATCCCAGCTCCATCACCAACTGCTTGCAGCTCGTCGTTGAACCTCAGTATGACCTTGCTTCCATTGAGAGACCGCTCCATAGCCTCCCTCACACTCATTTTAGCTTGCTTGACTATTCCATTAGAATCTATAAATGGGAAAAAAAATCAAATTCATGTCTAAAATGTGCACAACATGTGAGAAACATAACAATATCATTAGCTAATCAATTAAAAAGTAGTATGGTTCAACACTTGTTACCAATGAGTTCAACATTCCAAAACTCAGTAGTCTTTCGTCCTTTGTGCTTTTCAGCATCAGAAGTAGCAAGCATCCCGTCAATGTGTTCTTCAAAAGAATCTACCTCGTTCGCCTCCGGGTCAATGTCCTCATTGCACGGTTTCGTCACCTACACATCGTTAGTGGTCCATGGCTCATGTCTTGGTTCGGTCCGAGGCGGACGAAAGGGTCGGAGAGGAGCCGCTGCGACACCACCGTTAATAGGGGCGGGGGATGAGCCAGTCATCGTTATCGGATGGTGAGGACACAGGAGGTGCAACTGGTGGCTGCTGACGTGGTGGCTCCATGCTTGAAACTTTCATGTACTTAGCTTTTCTTGGCATCCTAAAAAACTTGCATAAACAAATGTAGGATAATAGAATTAACAAGTGATGTAATTAACGCAATTGGATAATAGAATTAACATACACGCACAAAGAGTACACATATATAATTGAACAGATATTACAATATAAGTTTGAAAATTAACCAAATTAGAGGCAAATATTTCATTGGTGAGAAATATATATTTAAGCTGAAAATAAGATTCCATAATTTTTTTTTCTGAAACATTATTTCATGTTCCTAAATAAAACTGAGAGTTGAACAAATAACTTTAATGACATGATCAAGACTACTAGTTAAAAAAGCTCCAGTAAGTACTCTTTAAGGTTCAGAAATTACATAAAAAAGAGTTATGCAAAAAAGCAGTTATATACTACTTACAATAGAAATAATTTAACCATCAAAAGAATCTGAAACATTTTATTTTTATTAAACACGCTATAATTAACATAATTGGACCATCAAAAGAATTTAAAACATTTAATTAATATTAAACACAATATAATTGAACAAGTACTCTGCACTCTTTATCATTTAAAAAATTTCTATCAACACATATAATAAGTGTATAAATATTTGTTTCTTTCTTGTCAATTGATCCATAATCAATGACAGTTAAAATTCTTTTTTTCATCTTTTTTTCAAAAAAGTTATATGTACGTATATTATAATTATGTAATTGGAACCTTTTGAAATCAGAAAATAATACAAAAAATCATAGCTCATATTTTATATTTTTTTTCTTATTTGTAAGGAATAAGTGAACATGCAACAAAGTGGATCAAGAGACGGAAGACAATGAGCAACATGAAGATGGGTGAAACTGGTTACCTAAACGAGCACGATGAATGTGTGGAAGAGAAATTGAATGTCAATGGTGTAGAAGAGAACTCGACTGCCGACGACTTTCCACAGCAAGACGACGTGTGCAGCGAAAATAAGGATTCGCGAATGGAAGAGTGGGAGTGTACGCGCGAAAAGACCAACACTAAGAGGTATAAATATTTAATTAGTTAGTTAGAGATGTGGGCCATGACTTTTTTAAAAGAATATTAATAATTCAGTTTTTTTCAAATAATACTAATAATAATTCAGATTGTGTTGATTAAAATAAATTAAAATAAAGTTCACTGTGTCGTCAATATGTTCAACGTGGCTTGGATTAGCCTATTTTAAATTAAAAACGTAAAACATTAATTATTTTTAAGGATCATTTGAAAACTTCACGTACAAGAAAAATTATACATTTTCCTTAACAGTTAAATTTTTACTTTGTTCTATTTCATCAATTAATTGATTACTTTAAAAGAAATAATTCCAGAAAAACTTATTAATATGTATAGTAACCAAATTGAGTGTGTATAAAAACTGTGCAAAATGCGAGAAATTTTTGAAAATTATACAATAATATTCAGAATAATTTAAGAGTTAATTTTATTTGCATAGTAAAAAAACAAAAATATCTTATAAACACAAAAAATTTATATATTTATGTATATATTTTTAACGTAATGAAATGTTTGTTAATCCCATCCAACGTGATTGTATGTTTGAAAACATTTTTTATATGTGACTTCATATTTTACAAAGGGAGTAAGAAGAATTATTTGGTTATGTTATATATTTGTTAACAAAAATCAATCACTAAACTAATTAAGACAAACAATATTAATATAACAAAATTGTTGTATAAATACCAATTATATATGGGTTTAACTGTTGGTGCCTGCTTTGAATTGTATGATCGAAAAATTATACTAAGTTAGTGATTCACATGAACATCGAATGTGTTGGCCTTGTTGATATATATCAATAAGACTCAACAAATAGTCTCTAAAGATTCACACTAATCCAAAACTATTAGTCTCTAAAGATCATCTCAATAAATCAGACTACACATAAACTCCAATGCTCTCATTCTCCTCTGGCGTCTTATTGAGGTCGTAATTTATCATGGCAGCCGTGGGTCCGGTCGACACAACCTCGTCGGAACTGTTGCTGTGCCCGACTTCTTCTTCCATCGAGTCTTGAACTACATCCCCTGTCTCATCTGTGTCCTCTTGAATCTTCTCTCGAGATAGTCCTGAAAGGTACGGCATAGCAAAACACAATGAAGTCTGTTACACATTTTATAAAGTACATGGTCAAGCTTCTACATTCTAGAGTGCTTGTTGGACTTACGTTCCCATAGCTTAGTAAGTCCTCTTTCTATCAAAATGAATTCCTCCCGGGATGCAATATCGAGTTCAACTATGAGATTATTATCGCATCGGGCCTAAAACAGAAAAGAATGAGGATCAGAATAGTTGGACAAACCAAGAGCTAGAAAAACAGTATACATGAAGCATATAAGAACAATTCAGGACATGCAATTGGGATGCTGAGGAATATCGCCTTGTAATTTCCACTCAAATGTTTTACCCGCTCCTTTTATTATCATTATATATATTATTCGAACTTGATGTGTTCATAATTCCGTTTAGATAGGAGTAACATAATGGGTAAAAAAAAAACAGAGAACTTTTTGCTTCAAGTGGTGTGGCTAAGTCAGTTTTCAAATGTTCACTACAGCAAATCATGACGTTGGACGGTTTCGTCAAAACAAAATCATCATAATCATCATAGTCAGTCTTCTCACTCTCTATCTTTAGGCTAATATCACTGTGGTATGTTATGTAATTACATTTTATATGATAGACATGTCTTAAAATAATATGGTTACTTGAATAACTTGGGACATAGCCTAAAAACACTAAAAGCTGTGATATCTTTTCAAATTTATTAGCATTGTATGGTTTAACCAAAAAATTCGAAGAAAACAATAATCTATACAGCTTTTATGCATCAATTCATAAGAAGAGATAGAAGAATTACTTTAGAAGGTAACCAATTAAAAAGTCCTGAACATGGAAGAAACCTGTTCAAATGAATATGGAGTAACATGGTGTCACGAACGAGTGCCCTATCTAATAAAAGTCCTGAACTAACAAATGAATGATTTCAAACAAATCAAATGGATTTTTGTGCAACAAGCCTTCCTATATTCAAATGATTTATAACAGATTGATTATATGATTATATGATAGAATATAGAACATATGGAAAAGACCCAGTATCATACTCTCGGTGCCTAATAACAGTTAGGCGGTGAAAAATTACATCATTGAAAGGGAAATCTTTATGCACCATTTAATATTGAGCAAAGAAATTATGATATAAATTATAAGCTTTAATTAGTGACTACAGACGAACAACCATAAATTTGGAAAGAGCTAACAAACGAAGAACAAGCAGGAAGCTTGCAATCGAAGAGGGGTTTTGACGATACCTGAAGGCAAATCGACGAAACTGATAGGCGAGGGACCCTTCGGCAACGGGAAGCGCGATGCAGCTGTTACTGGGACCGGAGAGGAATGGCGGCAAGGATTCGCGCGCAAAAGGGCTGACGGATCTGATTCTGGGAATGGTGGAAAGCAGGGGGAGAAGGATAGATCGAATGCCACGCGTGTCAACGGTGACAGAGTGGGGCAGGATGGAGTATGTAAACCTGAAACGCACGCTCTGCACTCTCCTTTTGGCGGGTTCCTCGAATTATCGATTGTGGGTACTCTATTTGGGGTAAAATCATCGGCAGCTGGAAAGGGGTTAGCGGCGGCCATTCTTAATTCGACACAAAATTAGAGAGATTTGCCGTCGGTAGGTTGATTTAGGCTTGGACCGCAGCTATCCTCCATAAATTGCTGCATTTGGGAATTCCGCAGGTAGTTTGCCGCAGGCATCCTCCGCATCCCTTGTAGTGCTACTTTATCCCTAAAGGAGACTCTCATTCCTTTGGAACCCTCCATACCATCAGATACACCCTCTCTCACACTCTCCCCTTTGTTACTTCTACTGACAGAGCCGGTTGCCTCACCATGTTTCTCACTCTTAAGGCCGCTCACCCCTTAGTCGCTCATAGCTCTCTTTTTTCTCTTTTTGGTTACCAAATATTTTCGTTACACTTTTTATAATTGCACAATGTTCAGTTTTAGATGATGTTTTACTTACATACCGATACATATATCATTATAGTGTCGTTTTTGGGGGCCACCGAATTTGTTACTTTGTTGACCGTGTTTATAATTCTATTAAGGTGTAGTAAATGTGTTAACTCAACCGGGTAAATGTATTAATATACTATATTTTTTATTCCTTCCAAGAATCCCATAAATCCCCTTTTTATATATGAAAAAATATTGATATTTTTATTGAAAATGAGATTATTTGATGTAATTACAGGTGTTTGAATTTTGTAGGTAGAAAGTCAATACGTAGGATGCGTGTTGAATATGTGTTAATATTCTGGTTAAGTTCTGCATATTCACAATATTGTAATACACTTTAAATATTAATATTTAACTAAAATACTATATTTATCTCCATATTAAAATAATTGAGACTTTACTTGAGTGACTAAATATGATATTTTTTAAAAGTTATATTCGAATTTAAATATTGACAATGATTAAATAATAAATAGAACTCTTAAATATGTGTAAATGATTAGTATCACCACAATAATAATAGAGAAAGTTGGGCAATTTACTCAAATAAATAAAATGGATGAAA
Organism: Arachis stenosperma; assembly: GCF_014773155.1. NCBI lineage: Eukaryota > Viridiplantae > Streptophyta > Magnoliopsida > Fabales > Fabaceae > Arachis > Arachis stenosperma. The sequence goes on from NC_080379.1 coordinate 25,563,779, forward strand.
GTTTTACTCAAATACACAAAACAGAAACAGGTTACCTACATGTGCATTTTACCTTTCTATGTAATCCGTGGGAAGCTACCACGGTTTTCAAGGTGTACATAAATCGTGACAACCAGCAACGATTTATGAGTTGTTGGTTTTGTATGTAAACCGTGGCAGGCCACCACGGTTTACTAATGCTGCGAGTTGATCATAAAACGTTGTAGGCTACAACGGTTTATGAAGGAGAAAATATGGGCATAAAACCTTGTAGGTTACCACAGTTTAGGAAGATCTAAACTCTATATATATGTGGGTGATATTCAAGTTGCATAAGAGATCATTCTCACAATGGCAAGTGAGGAAGAGAGTGTTCTCTGGAAAAATTAAAAAAAGCAAAAGCCATGGTGTGAAGTTCATTGACAGAGAACCACTTAGTGTCTTTATTAGTTCGTCAAGCACTTTGTTCGATTTAAAGAACAGCATCTTGCAGAAGCTTGGCGTGTTTGGTAGCAAGTGGGTGAAGAAGCTATTCTACAAGATTTCCATCGCAATTGTCTCGACCGGTGTTCAGTATGATACTTTTGTGCTAGCGGCTGATGAAGATGTTAGGGTTCTGTTCCATTGTGTTAGGAGTTTTCCAAAGATCTGAAATCACGAGTTGTTTGCGAAGTTGGAAGTCGGCGTCGATAGTTCTGGGGCATCAGCTCCAGTTCATAGCTCGACTGCTGCGGGAGGTGCATCTAGTTCGATGCCTGCGGTGAGACCGTATCTTCTGCCGGTCGGATCCCCTACGTTTGCGGCTGATTTAAACCGAACGGAGGTTGTTGGTTCTCTACAGTTGGAGAATGCACCAGTCATTGAGCAGGCTTACGTCGTGGGCACGGGTGGTGGCTAGTTACCTTATATGCAAGGCTTTGGTGAACCTGATCGAGTAGAAAATGCAATGTGTGACGACGACTCTGACCAGGAGCCCGTTGATATCATTGGGGACAGCGACGATGACACATGTGCCAATCCACCGCAGCAGCATGGGCCTTCAAGTTCTGCTTCTCAGCAGTACCCTCCACACTTCTCCACACTAAACTTGGACGTTCTGGGTCAACAGGAGGACGGTGGTAACACAGTCGGGGGCTCCTCTACAGAATTTTAGATTGGGCAATCTTTCCAGAATAAAGATGAGGCTGTGCTGAGTGTGAAGGACTATAGCATCCGGCGAGGTGTTGAGTACATAGTCATCGAATCAGATCATCTGAAGTATCATGGAAAATGCAAGCAATTCGGCAAGGGTTGTACTTGGTTGATTCGCATTGCGCTGCATGCACGAAAGGGCACTTGGGAGGTTAGGAGGTACAACGGGCCACACACATGCTTGGCAACCTCTATTTCCAGTGATCACCGTCAGTTGGATTACCACGTTATCTGTGCGAGGAATCTTCCGTTGGTTAGGGCAGATGCTGCGGTTAAGGTAAAGGTATTGCAACAAGCTACAGAAGCCGATTATGGTTTCAGGCCTAGTTACAGGAATGTTTGGATGGCCAAACAGAAGGCAGTGGCACAAATATATGAAGATTGGAAAGAGTCGTACGCAGAGTTACCACGTTGGATGCTAGGAGTACAGCCAACAATGGCCGGAACAATAACCGTGTTGAAGACCTCTCCTGTTCGACTTCGTGGTGAGGTTGATGAGTTGACGGTGTACTTTCACCGACTATTCTGGACATTCCCACCCTGTATCGAGGCATTCCGTCATTGCAAGCCCCTCGTCAGTATTAACGGTACCCGCTTGTATGGCAAGTATGGAGGGACGCTGTTGTTGGCGATAGCGCAGGATGAAAACTCGAACATCCTCCCGATAGCATTCGCCCTTGTGGAAGGAGAAAATGCAGAGTCGTGGTCATTTTTCTTGTCCAACCTACGAGAGAATGTGACTACTCAGGAGGGTATCCTTGTTATCTCTGACAGGCATAATGGGATCAAGGCAGCACTTGAGGCACCTGAGAATGGGTGGCTGCCTCCACGTGCTTTCCGAGCATATTGTATTCGGTATGTTTCTGCGAATTTTGCCCTAACTGTCTAAGGTAAGGACTCAAGGAGGATGTTGGTGAATGCTGCCTACGCAAAGACTGAAGCAGAGTTTTATTACTGGTTTTACATCATGCGGACTGAGAATCCAGCAATGTGTGAATGGGCCAATCGGATGGAGTACGACAAATGGACCCAGCATGAGGATAGTGGTAGACGTTTAGGGCACATGACAACCAACATCAATGAATGTGTGAACTCGGTTTTAAAGGGAACTTGTAACCTCCCGGTCACATTGTATGACTGAGGTGTTCAACGTTTACAAGCAGGGTTTTCTTCCGCCTATCCCAGAAGGCCTTTGGCCGCCATATGATGGGCCAACTATCATTCCTGACCCTAATATGAGGCATGCAAAGGAAGGTCATCCAAGAGCAATCAGGATCCGTGGTAGTATGGATCAGTCGCTGGAGAACCAGCCGAAGCGCTGTGGACTATGCCGTCAGCCTGGGCATACGCGGAAGAACTGTGACTAGCGAAGACATACTGCTGCAAGGGATGCCTAGATGTCATTCCGTTTATCATGTCCTCCTTGTTGTTTTAGTTGTTTTATGAAATGTTTAGTTGAGTAATGTATGGTTGGATAAGTCTATGAATGTGACCATGTTTACTTTCTGCATTAATTTCTTATAAATGAATTGCGTTTATTTTAGATGTTTGATTGCATCAATATGGTATCATTCAAATTGCGCATGATAATAGTGACAGAATGAAAGGTTACCATAGAAGCTCAAACCGTTCTAAATATCAAATACATAGCAGATAGCATTTTACATAAGTTTCAAAGCATTTTAACTATCAAATACATCGCAGATAACATATTACAGAAGTTTCAAAGATATAAGCCTAAATAGCATGCCAAGTAAATATACTAACATAGTTCCTACAGGATGTGAAGATATGACATAACTAATCAGCATCATCAATGGTGTCACTGTCATCATCGTCGAACAGACCGAGTAGGTGACCTCCAGTGCCACACAATGGAGGACGCCTCACCCTCCTGGGTCTCTCATCTGCCGCTGGTGCTGATGGCTGTGCGGGAACGGCGCTGAATGCTGAGGCTGTGGTCCCTCCTAAGGCGAACCATGGGTCAGCCGGAGATGCTGCAGGCTCGTTGAGGTCAATGGCCAACTGAGGAAGAACATCGTCAGTTCGTGGCTAGTGAACATCAAACTGGGACTGATCATCAGGCATCTGTGGCCTATAATGTGTCCCATCGTCATCCCTCAGCATGTCTGCTATATCCCTATAGAACTCAGACTCAGTAACAGGATCATCGATGTCCATCCCAACAGCAGCAGTGGTAAACTGAGCAAACTTATGGGGGGCGACATTCCCAAAGAGCTGAGAGCTACTGCCCACATCGTAGGTCGGCTGATCCATAGTTGAGGCTGAACCGAATACATCCTCACTTACACCGTGTTGAATGCCCTCATCCTGAACGAATGGTCCTCTACCTCGAGCCCCTCCACGTCCGTCCCGGGCTGGCTGTTGTCTGGCTCTACGTCGAGGAACACGATAATCCACTGCATCTCCATGATCAGCTCTAGGGATGTCCTCCTCTAAATGGTCAGCCAGATCTCGCCACTCTCGATCCGTGGTACAGGTGCCTATACGCCGACGCCGATATACTCGCCTGTTATCTGGTCTGTCGTAAACGTGCACCCTAGGAGGTGCCTGTGACGACCCTCTGTGACAAGCCTCCTCAGTCAACACAATCGGCCTCGGATCCTGAAATGCAACATCTGGGGATAGGAATCTGTGCACCACACGGCACCACCAATCCAGGTAGTCTGATGATGGACCGGGATCAGGAACTTGATCGACCCAGATGACTGAATGAAGCCGGTTCTTCCAATGCTGATGCCACTCCCGATAATACGTGGGGAACCACCGGTCCCCACTTCTGCCATCCTTCGCATGTAGCCAATCTATGTTCAAAGCTAGCTGAGGGAGATGCTGAACACCACCAAACTGCGGTAGAACTCTGTCAATCTGATGCCACTCAATCGCAGCAAAGTAGATCAGGCTAGTGATGGCCGTCTATAGCCTACGGTGCTCGTCAGCTAGTATCTCTGAATGAATAACAGCAGTAACCTCGGCAGAAGAATAAGGCTCCCACACAAACTGTATCGATACAGTAAGGGTTTCGTCAGACCATGACACTTAACATAAACCATTGAAACTAAGAGAAATAACTAAACGACTCACATCGTGGACATGCAATCGATCCAAGGAAAGGCGTGCAGACAATAATCTTTGATCTCCGGCATCGTTCTTCGGCATATACGTAGCCCACCTGCAATTTTCATTGGAATGATGTCATAACATGGAATAACACATGATATTGAACAATTTATGAACCGAAAATAATAAAACGTACCTGGAAGCAAGAGGGAACCCGAATCCATCAAACCCACTAGGCCTCAAAGTGGAAAACCTCCAGAAAATCCAAGACTGTAGAAGCTGTAGTGGCCCGGCCAAGTTAACAACGTTTCTGTTTGTCCCACGATAAAGACATCTATACAACCATGCCAGTGCAGCAGAACCCCAGCTATATCTGCCCAAGTCGTCCAACGATGCCAAATAAGGCAACCAGCGAAGGTGGATCCAGTTGGCATTCTTGTCCGCAAACAGCTGAGAGGACAATAGCATCAGAATATAAGCACGAGCGTATATACGCACGATCTCATCACTAGCATCTGCTGGGAGAACGCGGAACCTCTCATGGAACCATGTATAGCACACTGTCATCTGCTTTACTTTACTCTGCGAAGGTAACTCCCTAAACAACTCGCGGAACCACACCCATGCTGGTCTACCATGCTCCATCAGATTCTCAAACTCAGTCAGGCACCCACTGACGGGCTCACCATCGATGGGCAAACCCAGCTGATATGCCACATCTTGCAAAGTAATACTGCACTCACCAAAAAGCATATGGAAGGTGTGGGTCTCAGGACGCCACCGCTCAATAAATGCGCTAAGGAGAGGCTCATCAACCCAGAACCACTGACTGTTAAGCCTAGCCAAATGATACAGGCCCGCGGTCTCCAGATAGGGTATAATCCGGTCGTGTAAGGGCATATTCTGTTGTCTCCTAATGCCGCTAATCACCCTAGTAGGCTGCAAAATGTGGGTAACAAAATCCCTCAACATACGACCATTACTAATAACATCAAGCATAATTTCTAAAAAATTATTTGAAGCCTCACATTGGTTTTGTTGATTCCCTAATTATAGCAATAACACTAATAATAACATTAACAATGAAACTACTAATATGATGCACTCATAATAACAATAAAAATTAAATATAAAAAAATATTTTACTAACAATAACCAAAATAAAATCAATATTTATACAAATAATAATAATAATAAGAATATGAATAATAATAATAATAATAACTAACCTCTGCGTCGATATATCCAGCCACGTGAGCGACACCATTTAGTCGGTATAAGCGATTCTCATCCTCCATGCTCCACCACCCAAACCTCTCAAACCTTCAAAGCTTTCCACAAATTCTCTCAAACCAACAACCCTCAAAATTTTGTTTGTGACACAAATGATCCGTGAGGAGCTTCAACGGATTATGTATTTATAGCCCCTAACACGTAAATCGTGGTAACCTACAGGGATTTAGGTTTAAACCGCCCTCTTCATAAACTGTGGTAGCCTCCCACGGTTTATGCATTGATTTTTTCCTTCGTAATTCGTTGCAACCTGCCACGGTTTACGTTCACAAAACCACCTTTCATAATCCGTTGCTAGCTACCACGGTTTATGTTCAAATGTGAAACCGTGGTTGCTTCCCACGGATTACATATAAATGACAAAATGCACATGCACGTAACAGAATTATGTTTTGTGTATTTGGGTAAAGCTTTCACCCATTTTATTTATTTGAGTAAATTGTCCGAGAAAGTTTAGGATGCAACACTTTTATTAAAATCTGACCAGCACTTAACCATTAAAAAAAATGTAATAATCTCACACTATTGGATGTAATATCACACCATTAAAAATACTCATAATGATTAATTGATGACTACAAATTACAAAACCTACTGACCCCTAACACTTCTCATAATAATAACTGTTTGTAATTGAGGACACATACAAAAATGAAATTACTATCTCACCTGGTCTTTATTTTATCATCAAATTTCCAAACCATGTACACGATCAAAATAAAAAAAAAATTATAGAAAAACAACTCTCTTACAAGTCAACATAAACCAACTCTATTATAATTTAAATTTTATAAATAAATAAAAATTTTAAAATCAAAATTTAGAAAAGATTCTATCTACATTTATCTTAATCACATTTATAGCACACAATAAAAACAATTCATAAAAGACTTAATCTCTTTTCATTTATTGAGAAACAGTCAAATCTCTCTTTCCACAAACCTGTCGTCTCCACGTAGCTTTTTAGCGCTGTCGCCCATTGACTACCGCCGCATCTTTTGTCGGGTTGCACGACCTCTTCCTTGTGTCCGGCGCTGTTTTTTTTCATTAGACATAGTCGCTTCCACCGCTGCGGGGTCATAATCCCGACGCATCTACACCGTCAAACACCATTGCGGCTTCCATCTGTCGCGCCAGACAGTGCAGAATCTGCACCCCACACCTCTCTATCCATCGCAACCCAGCCACCGCTAGGCCCCATTCGCGACGCGTGATCAACTTCTCCGATCCATGGCAACTCCTCCACTCGCGATGTGTGGCTTCTGTGGCTTTCTCCTCGCAACACGTCACTGCGAGTCTCTAGCATCCAAGACGTCGTCACCACCCTTCGGCTCTTCTTCTCCTCCTCCTATTTGGCTTTGAATGATTTTTTTAACTAATTTTTTATGTTTCTTCTTCCTAAATTTTAGATGATTCTTTTTATTAGTTTTGGATGTTTTTTTTTGCTATGTTTTGTATGTTTTTTTAGGATTTAAACGATTCTTTTTTAGTTTTGGATGATTCTTTTTATTATATTTTGCATGTATTTCCCTTAAGATTTGGATAATTTTTTATCTTATGTTTTGGTTTATTTTTTTGGAGTTTCAAAGTTTTTTTTGAAAAGAAGAATTAGAATTTACTTACTAAATAGTAAAATGTGAATTAGAATAAAAAAAAGTAATTAATAATCATTAATTTTATATTTTTTAAAAAATAAAATTTAAATAATTATTAATTAATGACAATTAATTAGTATAGAGTGCAATTCAAAAATACTTTATTGGCTAGATCCCTGTTAATTTCCTAACAAAATTATTAAAATAATATGATTATCAAGACACAATGCTTAACCATTTTTATCTCTATTTAACCACAGCAATAAGTAACGTACAACCACTAGAGGCATGGCCTCTAATTATTATTTATATTTATATTTTATCTAATAATGCAAATTTTTGGGATACAATTTTATGATATATATCACAAATTTTAAAAGTTTAAATGGATAGAAAAAGAGAATATTAATGATTTTATTACTAATATTTTTTTAAGTAAGAGTTTTTTTTTTAAATTTATTAAGTATCGAATTCTTGATCTTTCAGATATAAAAATTTGATACCATATCATAAAAAGTGAACTGATACTAATTTTATTGGTGGTTGATAATAATATTAAAAATGACAGAAATTAATAACTTTTGTGTTTGAATTTGTTTTTGTGTTGTCTGATTTACTCCACTTTAGTGTATTGCGTTTTCTTTATTTCAAAAAAAAAAAATTCTCTAATATAGTGCGTCTCAAATATAATTCAGCATATTATTCTTTCCAAATAAAAAGAATATTTATATTTGGGATTGGATTGGAGGTAAATAAGACTAAAGACTATAAAGATACATATAGGGAAATATAATCTCACTTTTGGGTGCAAATAGATAGGAATGAAGTGCTACGACCTATGGTTATATTCTTATTAGACTCCCGCATGCAAGCTAAAATTCTCAAAATAAAGTTGGGCCTTATTCGTTAAAGTGTCTTCTGCAAAAAGAAGTAAAAAGGCCCTCCAACGATTAGTCTAATGGCATCTATATTACTTTGTATTTAGTTGTAAAAATATGATAAGAAAAAATATTAAAAATAAGGGATAAAAATATAAAAATATAAAAATAAGTGTTCTTATATTTTATATTATAAATAAAAATAAATTATGAAAGTTTAATTTATTATTTTATTAAAAAATATGATAATAAAAAATATAATTATAAAAAATTAATAAAAATAATAAAAAATAAATTATATTTTTATTAGTATTTTTGTATTTTTTTTTATTAGAATAAACACAAAATATATTAATTTAATATTTATAAATATAATATTTTTATTTATATTTTATCTATTAAATATAATTTTATGTCTTTATTTTTCTATTTCAGTGTTGTGTGCCTATAAGTCTATAACGAAACACAGCCTATATGTCTTGTTTCGAAGGTGCATCGAATTTAAATTTTAGCTGTAACTAAAAACTGGTTATATAGAATCCATATGAAATGGAAACAGGTGTGTATGTGTTATCGGTGTAACTTGAAAAAAAAAAAAAAAAAAAAAAAACAGAATTAAAATAAAAAAGAGAGAGAAAAAAAAATCCTTAAAGTACATGCTTTCTTGGGATTCCTCAACTTATTTATATTATTAGTCTCATAGTAACACAAAAATCACTGCCATTACAATGGTACATACACAAAATGGCTAATGATCGAGTCTTCAAACTAATACCTCGTTTAAGATTAAGCACCTGAGGAAAAAGTTAAAAAGCAATGAAAGATATATTCTTCTTTTTTTTTTCCCCCTTTTCTAATTCTTCTTTTCCTTTTGCTTTTAAAAGCAAAATATTACTATATATATATGATGCGATCGATGCATGCAACATATATATAATGAACGATAAGAGAAGTCGTCAAATTAGGGTTTGTTGTGGCCACCACCATGAAAGTGCAATAAAGGGATAAAGAACCTTTATATTCTCAAGCACAAGAGGGTGGAATATTTGAAATTCCTTGTCTTTGTAATTCAATTAGAACACTGTCAAGTGCTGGAGCTTTAAGTCCAAGAGGTAGTGGCTGCCATGGCTTTGATAGAACATCTCCAATAGCTGCATCTATGCTCTCCTTTGACTGCATGCCCATATATAATAATAAAAAAATGAATTATAAAATCAGGTACATTGTTCTTCCATATATGAATTTAATTGGTCTCCCTTTTAATATTTCAATAGGAAGAAAAGTAATTTTATTTTGATAAAAATTGGAAACCAACTTTTTTTTTTTGAACAAAATCAGTCAATGCCTATCTTGTTTTTTAGATTTATCTTTTTCCTTTTAACATTTGTATATTCCCTACTGTTTTTGGTGATTGTTGGTTAAAATAAGATTGGTTTCCTAATAAAATGTTTTAATTTACTTTTAATAACAAAATATATGATCGATGTGTTCTTTTAATAATAACAATGCAAAGCAATTAAATCCATATTTTCATGTTGTTAATAGTTTGTCGTGTTTGGTTATTTGTTAAAGCAATTATGCAAAACAAAGCAATTTATGGATCCTCACATGAAGTAGAAAAATATTACTTCATAAATTATTATATTTTGACAATTGAGAGTGACATTTTGGTTAATATATATCTGAATAGTAATAGTTAAGTTTGACTAATTTGAACACATAAATTTTCATGTCAATTTTATCGTTAATACTATTTCACAATGAAGTATAGAAATACTATTTCACAATGCCATTTGCAAAACACATTTTAATATAGGATCATATTAGAAGACTAGTAAAATTTATTGTTTTTGTCTATTAATTAGATAGTAATATTTAAAAATATGTTGTTAGACTAATAAATTAAAAATACTGTAATACTAGCTAAAAGTTCTAGAGTCTTTTACTCAATACTACTTGTACAAGTCTTTTCATTAATTAAGTTTAACTAAATTAATCTAACATCAACATATATTATTTTTATTATTCTCATTTATTCAATTATTCAAGTTTTATTATTTAATTTAATTGGAAACTTAGATATGTAGAATTTGGTGTAATTTTATTGCATTATTAGACATGTGTGAAAAATGTTGCGTGTGTTGGAAGGAAGAAAAGGGAGAGTAATGAAATGAAGTTTACCGGATGGAAGTCAATGATGGGGTTTGGGTTGGGGCTGGAGAGGCCGTTAATGGGAGGATCTGCTGCTTTGTACATAACATGTGGATGTGGTGATGTTGCTGGAATACTGCCTGCCACACCTCCTGATCCATATTTCTGCATCTTTTTTTTTGTGTTTCCTCTTTAATTAGTTACAAAATAATAGAAATATTTAAAGATTATCAAAATTTATTTTTTTTTATTAATATTGGACTAATTTTAAATACTAAAATTAAATTCTAAATGTTAAATTTCAATAATATAAAAATAAAATATTAACCGAAATATTAATTAATATTAATAAAATATGTTGGTCTTTAGCATTTCTTATGATAAGAATAAATTTGAAAAGCTCTCAAAATATAGATAAGTAGATAACAATGGATCAAGATTTCAAATAATGTACAGTTTTAAAATGTTCTAGATTTACAATTTTTTTGTTTGCTAATTTCAAATTAAACATGTCTCTTGTGTCACGAGACAATACCGAAGTGTAATAAGTTTTGTTTGTGTTTGTGAGTAGGTAAATATGGCAAGAATTGTATACGATATATATAAATATATCTTATTGTTTTGGTAAGGGGGAATAATAATAATCTAAAGGACAAAGAGAGAAGACAACATGGGTGGTTCCAAAATAGTAAGGTAAACGAACAGTTACCCTTGTTGTCAGAGGCTGTGGAAAACACGGTGATCCTGGGGTTAGCATGTTTTGAGCCTGCATGAAAAAAAAAAAAAAAAGAATATACTTTTTTCAGAAAAAGAAACTAAGAAAGCAACATGATGAGTTATTCTTGAGATTCAAATTTTCATTCTAACTTTAGTATAAAACAAACAAAACACTATCAATGATCGAGAACTACACATTTCCAAATTATTATATAACTGGAACAAAATTATTAAAGAAAGTTTAAGCTTTATAAGTACTAGCTAGCTACAAGGTTATTAAATTAATCAAACAACGTATCAAATTAATATTTGATCATTACTCACATAAAAATATTTTTGTACAAAAATAATAATTAAACATTTTAAATAAAATTAATATATTTAACTAATTTATTTAACAAAACGTGTTAACATTCTAATAATATCATTTTCAGATAAAAATATCTTCAAAAATAGCTACCTAATATTATGCATGGTTTTGAATTCTGGTTTGCATCTACAATAGAAGATGCATTCCACACGTGCATTGCAATAATTTCAATAATCACATGCATATGCTTTCTACTAAATTTATTTCATAATTTTTCACATCAAAGAACAACTATATATAATTCTTGTTACGCAACATGCAACCACAGTTTAAACCATGAAAATCAACAAATTATGAGTTGGAAGCTTAAAGGAGTTAGTTTAGAGCGTTAACTAGTTGGTGCTGAGGATGCCAGAACGGGAGAGGAACAGGTTGCACCCACGGCGGCGACAGTGAATGAGTCGGAGTGCGTATAAAAGATTGGTCCATGGAGGGATGACCCCATACATGTAATGGTCTAAAATGGTGCAATGAAGTGATTGGAGGGAAACCCATGGTAGGTGCTACCCATGGACTACCCATATCTCTCTTCCCTGCTATTCCTCCTCCATAAATTTGTCTCCTTTGATTCCAATTTGCTGCTTCAGCTTCACGCGCTAGTAAATGTTTCCTATGGGATCTATATTTCTGCATTAAAACAAATCATATTGTTCTCTATCACAAAATCCTACACCTTTTCTTTAAACTATTAAGTTACATAATCCATGAAGCAATTAAATTGTAATTTAACTATTTTTAACTACTAATTTTAAATAAAGACAACTTTCAAGAGATTTCTATCCATGTATATATTTTGGTGGAAGTTGGCAGTTAGCATAAACAATGGGGTGTCATGCCTCACAATGAAAAAAACATTCAAACTAAGTTATAAATGTAAATAGTGGTTTTCAGTTAATAAAATATTTTATATCAAATTTAAAATTAAAATAATTTAAGTGGTTAATATTAAATTAAAAAATAAATATTTAAACAGTATAAATAATGAATTTAATATTTTAAATTGTACATTTAAATAATTTAAAATGAAAGATTAAAAAATAATAAAATTTACTTGAAATAATATACTTTTAAACTCATTTGTAAAAGAAACATGTACCTAGTGCGTACTTAATACGAGTACATTGAGGAAAAAAAAAACATACTGGTGCAAAATAAATTTAAAAAGTTTTGAAAAAGGTAAAAGCTCTTAAAATGATACTTAATAGTCCATAACAGAAAAAATTTATAATTTTAATAATTTAATTAAATTTATTAAATAAACGCAATGATTCTCAAATATCAATTTTCTCAGAGTTCCAACTTTGATAATATATATACTAATATGAATAAAGATTAAAACAAAGAGTGAAATATAATTTTTTTTTCTTGTTAATTATATATATATGTCTTATATTTTTTTATTTTTTTTAGTTTATATAAATTATTTTGTACATTTACGAAAAATAATTTAATTTTCATATAATAAATACATTTACATAAAAAAATACATTAGACAACTTGTTTTGTAGATTAAGATTTATATATACTTGGTACCAAAAAAATCTTCTTTACTCACGTATAAACTCTATTATCAAAATTCAATTAAGTTGTCATTTTTTAAAAGTAATTTAACAAACTCTATTATTAACTACTAAAATCAAACATAGGAGAGAGATCTGGAGAAGAGTGAATTCATATAAAAACAAAGTGAATAAATTTAACCCATTAAATTTTATATAAAAATGACGGTAATTGTTTTTAGCCCTAACAATTTATTATTATTACAAATAGTTCTCTTAATCTATTTTATCTAAATTATCATAATATCATCGTAGTATTATCAACCATATATGATTAATAGTAATCTAACTTTTTACTTCTATTAACACCGATTATGCTTTTTTCAAAAAAGAAGTTTTAACTACTGAAATAATACATGTGTTTAATTTTTTTCAGACAAATATAAATTAAAAAAACATAAGAATAAAAAAAATAAAACTAATGTTATGGTTAAAAATTAATGTGATGTATACAATTTTTTTTCATAAAAATTGATAAAACTTTTTCTTTGAAAAATCTAAAAGTTTGAATACTAAAACTAGAAAGAGGAAAAATATCCTACCATTCAATTACGAAAATATTTTTTTATCGAAGATTATATAGATATTAAATTGAAAGAAATAAAAAGAATATTATTATTAGTTACCTGAAGGTGACTTGCAATGTTATGGCGAGTGAGGCAATCAATTCCCATAATCTCCAAAATCCTAGAAGGTACTGCCTTATCCACTCCAAGTTGTTCCACGGCTTGTACAAATCTCCTATGTAACTCTGGGGTCCAATCCACCTATACATTCACACACCCCAAGAGATAACACAACAACATCAATAATAATATTCCTTCTCCACCAAATACTTTTTCAAATCAAATTTCTTAGGTCAATGAAAGGTTTTATCATATCTCAATTTATTTTATAATTATTTATTTATTTTTATAAAACTCTCTCCCTTTCTTCTCTCTATACAATTTTTAGAACCCGTGAGTTTTTTTTCAACTTTGTGGACAGCATAATTAAGACAAAGAGATAGACTCAGAAGAACATTATGGATATATAAACTTGCTTTGACATATTAACATGGATATAAACTTCAGTGAAAATCTAAACTTCCTAATTAATGAAGTAAAAGAAACACTACCAGTAAATTTAATAAATATTAAATAAAAAATCATTATGGTGAAAAAATAGAATTTAGAAAATAAACTAAGAGTAATTTTTATTAGCAACTCTAATTATACTGGTAAAGTAATTTATAAATATAAATAATGGCATACATGTTCTCTGTAAGAATCATTTTCTAGTTTTTTTAAGAAGATTAAATTTAAGTTGTGGTATTTTTAAGATAATAAATTTAGTGGGCATTTTACTTTGTTTAGAAAAACAAGTGATAATTAATTTGAAAATAAAGCAAGGAAGTAGGTAGGTTGTACCTTGACTTTTCTAATCTTGGCTTGAGGATTATTACTCTTGGATTGAGACGATGGTTTTCTTCCTTTTCCAGCATTCTTCGCAGGAGGATTCACAACTACGGACTCCTCATTCTTATTGGAAGCAAGTTTATTGTGAATTGAAGATTGATCTGCCCCTGCCTTAGGGTTGTCAAAAAATTGGGCAAAGACATCAGCTTCCATCTCCAAATCTGGCAACACATCGCTTTCCATGTTGATGCCGACGAAGAGGTCATCAAAATTGATGCTTTCCAACAAGCTTCCTTCGGACAGTTCGCCAAATCCATCGTCTTTTGATGACACCCCAATCGACTTGAAGCTCTCCATTCTTTCATCTCTTCTTGTATTCCCCACAGGAGGTGATGACACACCAAGCATTAATCAAAGATTTATTTTTTCTATATACATAATACCATATTCACAAAAATAAATATATGAAAATCTCATCAAAAATTAATTGCTTCATACCACGTGTCTTATGGTGCATGAAAATTTGATAACATAGTCAAGGGATCTAGAGAGTACTTAGATGTGAGTTTGGTTTTTACACCAAAAGGGTTATTTTGCTTATGGCATGTGAATATGAAGAGTTGATGTTCTCTTCAAATAATATAGGGCATTTTATGTTGCCTTCTATTGAAGTAGTGGTGATAGAAGAGTGTGTCTGAGAGAGAGAACCAAATTGTTTCTCAGCCACAACTTTAAATTGGTAGTGTATTTTTGTTTTCATTTTTCTTGGAAAATAGACATTTTGTTTTCATGTATTTCCTTTTGGGAGTATGTGCTACTTGCAAGTTACAATGTTAGTCTTGAGTCTATTTAATTTCATTTTAGTATTAGTGGATCACCTTTTTTTCTAATTTGAATAGTCATGGTTTTGTTTTTTTAAATGTATCAATCTTTTTTTTTCTGGAAAAGTCATGATTGTGATCAGAAATGCTCGTGACCTTTTTGTAATTATTATAGTATAAATTTGTAATGGATATGCGCAAGAGAGAGGAAGAGAATTAGCAGGATCCAGTCATGAATGAAAGGGATACATTGCATCATGCCATTATGTAGGTATTCATGCTGATGTTGGTCAGAGTGCAAAATTGACCTGTATGGATTTTCCCCCATTGATAGCAACTTACTAATTTCTATTTTTCATCATAATCATAATAATAATCACATAAGAGTGAAGCAAAATTGGGAGATATGGATATATACTATCTCCATTCCAAAATAAGTAAACCATGAAAAATGACAAAGTAAGAATGTGGTCTCTAATCGTCATCATTATTAAATTAAGATGATAGTTTTATACATAATTTAATTATAAAATCAACAATGCCTAAATTCTCAATTTTTTTTATTTGACAAATTTTCTTATGTTTTCAAAAAATTACGCAAAAAAAATTATTCTTGAAAGATCAAGATAACAAAAATGGCTATAAAAAATTAAAAAATATGACAAAAAAAATATTGGATATATGTTTAAAAAAGAATTACAAAAATTGGATTTTTTGATAATTTTTTAAATGGGATTACAAAATAAAACAATTTTACTTTTAAATTTTTGTAATTTGACGAAAAATAATTTTTTTTTTTGCAATTTGTTTTTGGTGAATGGTCCAAATTTAAAAAAATATAAGAAAAATAAAGAAAAACTAAAAAACGAATGTACACGTTCTATATAATTATCTAAATATTCTCATTAAAATTAAGATAACATACAAAAGTTATTTGTCAAATATAAAAATTTATTTGCAGCTTGTAGAAAAAAAAATCTTTGGTTTAATCTTAGAGAAATGTTAGATAGTCATCAGAATTTATTATTTTGTTATTAGTTAATCATTAATATTTAAAAATATAAAATAAAGTATGTTGTTAGATTAATAAACTAAAATATCTAAATTAAAAAAATTAAATTGATAATCAAGTGATACTAAAAAATAATAAATTTTGATAGTTTCTAATATTTCTATAATCTAATTGGTTTTTAAATATTCTAAAGACATTTTAAGTTTAATATTTTATTAAGAGTTTTTTTGTCAATGCCTAAATTTTTTTTTGGATATTTTGGGTGATTTATGCTTCGATCATTGTTATTAATATGTTAAGAAATTTAAACATAAATACCATCATATCTTTTACATATATCATCATACTATCTGATAATTAGATTTAATATTTTCACCATAAATATCATGCATGTCTATAATTTCTTAACGTTTGATATATAATTATTTATTTTTGCATAATAAATTAAAATTTTGAAATAAATAATTTAATTATATAATATTAAAATTTTTATAATTAAAAAATTAGAGGTTAACTAAATATTATTTTATAATTAATAAAATTGAGAAAATACTTAGAGTACATGAAGAGAATTTGTATATTTTTTATTTAATTAAAAATAAAAAAAGAATAACTAACTATATATATACACAAATACAAAATAAACTAACAGATCTTTGAATTTTAAACTACACTAACAAACGAATAGAATTTTAAATTTTAAATTTTTTCATAGTTTTAGAAGGTGGTTAATTCGGATTTGAATCTTCTAAAGTTTGAATTTTACTTTAGAGAGAGAGTAAAGTATGATCTCTCACCATTTATTTCATAGGCGGGACCAAGAATAAATATGAAAGAGAAACTATTCAAGGGTAGAAAATCACACTTTACTCTCTAAAATAAAATTCAAACTTTAGAGGATCCAAATCCGGTCTGAAAGCTGGAGAATGATATATATCGAAAATCCCAACTTAAAAAGATTAGCATGAAACAATTGAGTAGGCAAAGATTTGATAAAAATATATGCCAATTGTCCTCAACAAGGAACGAAAAGTAATTTCATGGTCCGGGATTTTGTAATCAACTTCTAGATATTCGGTCCTCTAATGAAAAACTGGGTTGGCAGCTATATGTGATGTACTCTAGTTATCACAAAACAGAACTGGAGGTCTTTCACAAGTAATGCGAAGAAATTGCAGCAGGTTTAATATCCATAAAATCTCACCAGTTGTATTAGACAAAGCACGATATTCAACTTTTGTAGAAGAACGAGCAACAGTGGTCGGCTTCTTAGTTTTGCAAGACACTAAACAATCTTAAAAAAAAAAAAAGTAGCCAGTTAAGAAACACTGCTATCAGGTATCGACCTAATTAGAATAACTAAATCCACATATATAATTAGTAGAGTCTTTAGAAAATACAACCTTTGCCTGGACTATTTTTGAGATAGCAAAAAATCCCATATTACAGCTTTATAATGAGCCTGAGAAGGAGAGCTCATGAATTGGCTAAACTGTTAGGTGGCATACATAATATCTGGTCGAGTAGTAGGCAAAGCAAGACGGCAATAAACAAAGGGATCCGAAAGAAGAGGGCCATCATCTTGGTAAAGCTTAACAGTAGTATCCATGCGGATAGCAGCATGTTTAGGACCAAGTAATCTATAATCATCTAATAAATCAAGTTAGTATTTATGTTGAGGAAGAGTAGAAATACCCTTTGAAGAGTGAGCAACTTCAATATCTAGAAAATACTTTAGTGTACCAAGATCTTTAATATTAAAATTGCAGTCTAAAATCTTTTTAATAAAAGCAATTTCAGCAGCAAAACTCCCATTAACGATGATGTCATCGACATAAACTAACAGAATGCATATGTCATTACCCAAAATTTTGACAAACAAACTATAATCAAAAGTTGTCTGCTAATAACTACAAGAAAGGAGAAGAGTTGAAAGTTTCTCATACCACATTCTGTTTGACTGTCGCAACCCATAAAGAGACTTAAAGATCTTGTAACACTGATTGAGACGGGATGTAGTAATGCCAAGAGAAAGTGCCATTTAAATTGTTTCTGTCAAATTGCCGTGTAAAAATGCTTTATTGATATCCAATTGCAGAATAGACCATATCTTCATTAATTCTAAGGCAAGAACAATTCTGATCATTGCAGGTTTCACCACCAGTGAGAGTCTCAAGAAAATCAACCTCTTTGTTTGTGTGAAACCCTTTGCTACGGGTCATGCCTTGTATTTCTCAATAGAACTATCCAGCAGGTGTTTAATCTTGTAAACCTATTTGTAACTAATGGATCGCCCTTTTGGAGGATAGTCTACCAGTTTTCAAGTCCCGTTCAATGTCAGGACAGCAATTTTCTCATTCATGGTATTTTGCTAGTGAGGGACCTTTTGTGCTTCCTGAAAATTTTTAGGCTCATACCCAAAATGCAAATATGATATATATTTATTTTGTGAAAGAGAAAGAAAATCAAGAGAGAAAACGGATGAAATGGGATATCTAGAACTTGACGAGTGAGAAGTTTGAACATTAAGAAAAGAATTACAAATAAAATCAGAGAAGGTGGCTGAGACTAGCGTTACGTTGCCTCCGACAAAGGTGAAGAACCAGAGTTGGTGGGGAGACACAAGTGGCTAGGGAGGTGGTTTGGTCAGAAAACGAAGGAGAGGAAGGGACATGAGATCAGGGTGGTGATGGGGGAGATGGTGGCATTGGAAAAGTGATGGGGGGAAGGATGCTATTTGGAGAAAATGAAGATGATGACATGTTAGATGAGGGAGAGGGAATAGGTATTGGGTTATAGAATAGTGTATTAGGTCCAATTGGAAGTGAGGGAGTGTTTGGACCGTGGATAGTGGGTTAGGAAAGATTTTTTACCAAATGAAAAATGTGCCCATGAAAAATAACATTTTTGGACACGACAATTTTCTTATGATCCAAAATGTAGACAATATAATCATTTTGAAAGCTTATAAATATAACTTTGTGTGCTCAAGCATCAAATTTAGAATGTTAATTAGTGCTAGTGGAAACAAAACATAAACATTCAAAAATTCTTAAATCATTAAAGTTTGGTTGTTTATCAAATAAAATCTCAAAAGGAGTTTTAAACTTGAGAATAGAGGACGGAACTCTATTAATCAAATAAAAAATACGATGAATGGCATATCACCAAAAAATAAGAGGTAAATTTGATTGAAACATAAGAGCGCGTGTAATATTTAAAATGTGTTGATGTTTACGTTCGACGCTCTTATTTTATTGGGGAGATTCAATGCAAATTCGTTGATGAATGATGCCTTGAGATGAATAAAAATTATGTAAAAGAAATTCATGTCCATTGTCAGAATGAATAATTTTAACCATTGAATTAAATTAGGTTTTTACTAAAGTTATAAAATTCTTAATATGTTGTGACACCTCACTCTTTGATTTTAGTAAAATGACCTAAGTAAATCGGGTAAAATTATCTACAATAGTTAAAAAATATTTATGATTATGAATAGAGTTTTGGCGAAAGGGTCCCAAATATTTAAATGCAATAATTTAAAATTAGCAGTTAATTTATTTATACTAATATGAAAAAAAAATTGTTTGAAAAAATGACATACATCACAAATTTCATTAAGGTATGATGGAATAAAAAAAATTTCTATGTAATATATCAAGTCTGTGATCAGAAATGTGTCCAAAATAGAGATGCCATAATTTGGAAGGCGTGAGATGAGTGGTATAGGTGGAGACGATAGAATGTGGTTGTAACGAATTATTGACAGAAGATATTTATGTAAGAATATATAATCCTTCTCGTAAAGCTACCTAAATCAATGATTCTCAAGTTATTCAATTCCTGAAAAAGACAAAAAAATTTTTGAAAAAGTGATTTGATAGAGAAGCATAGAAGTAATTTTAGATACAAAAATTAGATTGAAATGAAATTGAGGCAAATAAAGAACGTTGGAGAGAGAGTTAAAGAATTTGAAAATTTAACTCCATCAACATCAGAAGCAATAACGATAAATCCATTTGGCATGTGTACGATAATGGGTTTGATTTTAGAATAAGATAAAAAAAATTGGACAAATTTAAAGTAATATGGTCAGTAGCACCGTATCCAAGTATCATTAAATAATGATTGAGATGAAGAATGATTTAAAATAAAAAAAGTTGAAGAAGAGCATAAATGATGGATACCCACAGTTAGACTTGAAAAAAGTTCAATTTGAGAGGAAGGAAGAGTTGTCTCATCTTTGGTTGCTGATGCATGAGTCTCAGCTTTCTTCAGAAATGTCATAAGAGTATTATGCTGGGCCAGTGACAAGTCTGGAACCGTTTCTGGTGGATTACCCTTAGCATCTTTCTCACGTTGATTTTGAGTACTGAAGGAATAGGGAAGTGCGGCAATTGTGCTATTGATAGAGGTAGTGGTGTGATCTGGGAGGCGCGGTCGACTAGGAAATGGGGATGACCCGGCAGATAGCTGTGCTTTGCATAACAGATGTTAATGGTGTGACCGGTTCGTCCATAATGAGTACAGATTTTTGACCGAGCATCTCTGCATCCTGCGCCAGTAAGGGAGGAACCATGTCGCAGCCTAAGGAACGGCGTCGGCTATCGATGGCAGCGGTAAGAATTTTTAGTTCATCAAGAATGCCAAAAGAGGATCGAGCAAAAGTAATTAGGATCGAACAATTGCAAATCATTGGTCGAGTTCTTTCAAAAATCGAATAACAAAATCTTGGAGACGGTGAGTTTTGGCAGAACACGAGCAAACAGGAAGGAGTCGAGAGTTTTCTATCTCTTCCCATAAAATTTTGAACGCTGTGTAGAAGTCACTAACAGACAGGGAACTTACTTCAACCCATATATTTCCTCTTGGAGTTTGGCAATGCGAAAAATGTCAGTCTGTAAAAATTTCTCACGAAAGTTCTGCCAAACAAAAAAAGCAGTAGAAAGATAAATTACACTCTGAGTATGGATGATGATAAAGAATGAAAGAGTCAGGAGAGAATAAAATTATTGCATCTCTCCTGGACATGAAACAGAGGGTCATCAGAGAAGAAAAATTGTGTCAATAAGAACTCCATATTTGTTTTTGGAGATAATTGCCATGAAAAAAAAGTAACTCCAAAAATGATAATTATTTTCAGTGAGCACGGAAAAAACAAAAATAGAGTTAAGGTTCTCACTTAAATGTATATAAAAAGACTAATTGGATTTTAAAAAGGATGGTATCATCTATAGTGAGTAAAAATAAACCATCGAAAGAAACCAATAATAAAAAAATTGTTTGAATTAGTTGTTTTTACCATATATAGTCATCAGTAGAGCTACTAAGAATTCTAATACTTAATAAAATTGAAAGTAATATCGTTGTTATATAACATTACAGTTTTTTGCATATCAAGTTTCATATAGTGAGTGCTAAAAGACAGAGTGATGCATGGGAATATGATTCGGGTGCTAGTGAGAATAACAATAGCACTTATTTTTGCACATATTTTTTATGTTCTTTCTATAATTAACAACTCCCAAAATTCAACAAGAAAAGTGAGTATAGTTCAACCTCATAAGAACTTAACAAACATTAACACCACTAAAAATGTAAACATAATTAACAATACAAAGATATAAATACCAACAAAATCAAAAATTCCAAAAAAAACTAATGTATGCCACTCTAATTAAAGTTTTCTTATCTTATCTCATGAATGTTATCTCTCTTTTTCTTTTCAATGCTTGGAGTTTTCCACGTCTTCTATCAATATATAATTTGATTTTGCAACACTACGAAAGATAGATACTTTCTTGATTTATCGTATTTTCATATTGGACATATTTTAGATATGACATACATCAATACTCGTCCGACACATGTGTCTTCTGTATTCAATTATGTTTTAATAAAAAATAAAAAATTCTTTTCATTTTAGACACACGTAAAAAATATTACGTATCAACGTGTCCAGTCTTATTCTTAACATATATTTTTAAAATGAGTTTAGAACTAGTATATATTATGAATTATTAAAATAAAATATATTTTAAATACTTTATATAATTAAAAAAAGATGTTAAAATAATAAAAAATTAATTTATATTTTAATATCAATAAAATACTAAAATATCATTATAATTTATCTAAAAAATACTTTATATTATATTATATTATATATATATATATATATATATATATATATATATATATATATATATATATATATATATATGATGTGTTCTCATGTCTTATAAAAATTTTAAATTCACGTATTCGCATGCCCTGTGTCGTATCGTATCCTATACCTATGTCAGTGTCATTCCATCATAGCCATTCAATTAGACTTCTTTCCTTTAAAAATAATACTATTTTTTAACCTCCAAATACACTAAATCATCCCAAAAAACATAATTTTTCAACATTCATTCCTTTCTTTCGATACTTTCTAGACAGCCAAAATTTAAAACATGTTCTTAATTTCTCATGCCACAACCACTTCACCTCTCAGATTTAAGAACATATCCCCATAATTTCCAAGAGAAGAACAAATGATGTATCGATTCTAGTTTAATATAGTAGAATACATTGTTAAGAAACTATAATTTTTTAATTTATTTATGAGCAATATATATAATTAATTATAATTATATTAACTATTTTATATTTATGATTTATATAGATGATCTTATTTATTATTATAAATGCTAATGGAATAAGTTATTAGTACTTTTGATTTGAAATTAAATAAGAATAAAATTAAAAATATTATTTTATTTGGATTTAAAACTTTAATGAATGTCACACTTAAATATAAATAGTGATTTTAGGATTTTGGTCTCAAATATATCAAAACTACCTTCGTAACTCTTTCTCCATTAAAGAGTTGTTATTCAGCCCTATTAGAGATATAAAAGACTTTGGTTGAAGAAGATCAAAGAATCAAATTGTTCTAATCATGCTCATGAATTTAAGTATACTTCTGCTCTCAATTATTTTTTTTAATGATTTAACATGTGGATAGTCTTTGAATTAAAAAAATAAAAAATTTTCAACAAATAATATTAAAGTCATCTATAATTAAATCAATAAATTTTATTTATTTATAATTGAATCTTAATTTAAGTTTATAAAATTAAACTCAAATCAAATCTTTTTGTATATATATTTTATCCAATGAGAGTAGTATTTATATTGACTCGATAATAAAGAATTCAAAATTTTTATTATTATTATATTTGAATTTAATGTTGGGAGTTTAGAACAAAAACCTTCGGCGCTTTCTGCCTTATATATTCATAGAATCAATTCATTGCTACATAGAGTAATTTGGATAATAATAACAATAATAATAATAATAATAATAATAATAATAATAATAATAATAATAATAAAAGGATATTATTATTGATCTGGATTGAAAAGCCTTCGTAAAGGGTTTATTGAAGATAATAGCATGAATATTATTTTATAATTTATTTTTCTATATAAAAATAATTATTATGATTTTTTTATTATTTGAATTTTTTTTATTGTCAATTTAATTTTTTATTAATTAATAAGAATTCACAATATTATGATATTGTTATATATTGTCTCTTATTATTATTATTATTATTATTGTGATATGTAAACATTTTGGATTAGCTAGTTACATTAGAAGATTAGTTACAATTCGAATCATGTTATATTCATATATTTTATAAGGTTGAGTTTTGAAATAAATTAGTTGAATATTATGCTATCAAAGTAGTATTTTTGGTGAAAACTAATTTATTTTAAAACATTAGGAATATGGTGATACGTAATTCATAAAAATATTGGTTGATTAAAAAGAAGGTTTATATTTGGCAAAATTACAATACATATCAATGATATTTATATATTTGAGTAACTAGTTAAGAATAAATCAATGTTTATTTTTTATGCGAATAATAATTGGCACAAAAAAAGTTTATTGTTTGGCCAAATAATAAACATTGAACTTTGTGTTTATTTTCTATTTAATTATATCACAACTAATCGGCCCAAAGGAAGCTAAGGTTGATGTTTGGCCAATTAATAAAAAATATATGCAGTAATAAATATGTATAGTTCTCAAGTTTTTATGTGAATAATGAGTCCATGCATCCAGACATTTGACAGAATTTTGTTAAGAATATTTAGTAAGCCACACTAAATAAATTTATATGTACGTAGTTTATGTAATAAGAATCGACCCAAAAAAAGTTTTATATTTGGCCAAATTACATGTACATTTGTAGTAATAAACATGTAATACTTATTTGGTTTCATGTGAATAATAAGTTTGTCCAAAAATATTTATTATTTGGCAGGATTTATTATCAAAGTTTAATTACTGTATTAAAATATCGATTACAAATTAATATTTTTATCCAAAAATTGAATATTAATGTTGTGCTAGATATTTGTGATGAGCCCACCATTATATGAATTTTATTCATATACTATGTATCTTATTTGGATATATTATTTTACTTTAAAGTCATATGTGTCAATATTGTCAATATTAGTCTATTTTTAAATAGATTTTTTTTAAATTAAAAAAAAAGAGACACTTTTTGTCATTAATAACTTAGGTTCGTTAAATTATTATCTCATATGGCATTTTGAGATAAATATTGTTGATGATTTATATCAGTTTAATAAGAGCAAGTATATTTTCATTATTCTTGTATATCAGCGACATGCAAAATTATAAATAAGGTTATATACTCAACTCTAAGGGAGACCAATATAAAACTTTATTATGTATGTTAAGAAAGTTATAAAACTCAAAAGTGTTTAAGGTTTATTATACTTCGGCAGTATTCTGATGGAAAACGAATTTGTACACATACAATTGTCGTATTCTTTATTAGTATATTTGACAGATATTTAATTCAGTTAAGAATATATGACTAAATAAAAGATAAACAAATTTTGTTATAGCAAAATGTTAAATGTTCACACATATGAAGTCAAAAAATAAAGTTAGAGATCATTTAGTATTCAAATTCTAACTTTATTAGATGTCTAGGTAATTTTGATCCACTTGCAGGTATGTTCATATGTCCATTGAAAGAGTTCTTTGGAAAAGTGTTAAAGAAGAAACTTATTACTCTTTCTACTAAAGTAATTGAATATAAAACACTTTTTGAAGGCATCTATTTTAATGACAATAAATACTTGTCACAAATTATGAAAAAATAAATTTGAAAGACTACTTGAGTAATTTTGTAACAATGTGTTAGTAGTCTAATATTTTAAATTGTTATTAAATAAGGGAATTCAAAGTGTTTAAATGTCTAACGAGCAAATTAGCACAAACTCCATAAATGCATGCATATTTGGTTCATAAGAAACAAATGCCCAAGATCTTTTGTGTGGATACTATTCATATAAGTGTCATATTATTTTATAATATATTATTTCAGTGGGTAGATACATTTAGATGCTCATATGATTTAGACAAATTTATATATATATATATATATATATATATATAATAAAGTATTCAGTTTTATTTTCACTTTGACCGATGATTTCATAAAGTTTATCAAAGTTTGACCAGTTAAAAATAGGCATGTATGAGATCATTTTCGCATATAATTTCTGAATTTTCTCATCCAAGTTTAATCTATGTCGTGAGTATATTAGTATGGTGATCATCGTGATTTCATCGCGACACTAATGTGATATAATATGTAGTCATAACTGATATATGAGACGGATAAATTGTTAAAGTAATCAAGGAAATAACACTTAGCTGCACACATAAAGTTTATAAGATGTGATTAATTAACTCAAAAAAAATATATGTATAGTCTAAGTGGCAGATTGTTAAAAAATTATAATTTCCTAATCTATTTGTGGATAATACATATAATTGATCATAATCACATTAGCTATTTCATATTATATGACTTATATAGGTGATCTCATCTATTATTATAAGGTTAAATTACATAGTTGGTCCCTATACTTTTACTGAAATTACAAATTGGTCCTTATATTTTAAAAATTTGTAATTGAATTTTTAAATAAAATTAAATTTTATAATTTAAATCCACCATTCAAACCACGTTTGATTTAATAGAATATTCTTTAACATATTCATTATTTTAAACATGTAAGTTAGTTACACGTATTTAACAGTAGGAATTAATTTATAATTTTAATAAAAATATAAAGACCAACTATATTTAGAGCTCCCAACTGTGATATAGAGATCAAAGAAGTCTACATCCAACTTCATTAAAGACAAGGTTTGCCACAAACTAAGTCATTAGAAAAGAGCCCTCCTATCTTCAAGTGGTAGGGAACTGCTAATTAAGGATGTAGCCATACGTGATTCCTGTTTATATTTTAATTTGTTTCAAGCTTTTAGAGACATTGATATAAGCAATTCAGTGGGCAATCCTTAATTTTAGTGTGGT
This sequence comes from Arachis stenosperma, assembly GCF_014773155.1. Lineage (NCBI taxonomy): Eukaryota > Viridiplantae > Streptophyta > Magnoliopsida > Fabales > Fabaceae > Arachis > Arachis stenosperma. Next base: position 25,590,253 of record NC_080379.1, read on the forward strand.
AAAAGATTACTTGTATACCAAAAGCTCAAGGTGGTCTTAATTTTAAAGATTTTAAAACCTTCCACCTTGAGATGCTAGCAAAATAAGATTGGAGACTCCTTTTTATACCACAGTTCCTAATTAGTAAATTTTATGAGAGTAAGTACTATAGGTATTTTGCTTTTTCCAAGGCTAAAGTTAGTATTAAATTATTAATCCTTCATAATAAAAGATAGAACGATTTAAGAAAAAGATATTTTTTAGGATGTAGGAAAGAATTTTTTCAATCAAAATTAAAGATGATTCTTGGGTCAGAAATTATTTAATCATAATGCTTAATCCTATTCCTAACTCAGGTTACACCACGATGTGAATCTCTGAGTTAATTTTTTCAAATAGATAGAACTTGAAACCAGACAATCATATATTGAATATTCAGCCCAAAAATGGCATCAACCATCCTTAACACAAAAGTTTATGAATCAAAAGATAAAGTTACTTAAATTTAACGCATGTTTCTTTTATAATAATAATAATAATAATAATAATAGCATACTTTTGGTGAGGGTTCGAGGGTCCAGATAAGATATTTGCCAGCTCCGAATCCAACAACTCCACATTTTTGCCTCCTAAAAGTTTAAAGGAGCAATAATTTTGTCTTAAAACTACAGTGTAACGCAAAAATAATGATATTATTTATTACCTTACTTTAGCGAAAATGATTTGACATTTATATATGATCTTTTGATTCGCCAGAAAAAATCACAATGTGCGGTGAGAATAATTGTTCCACCTTCATGGTTGTGGTTTGTCTTTTGCTAAGAGTTTCATAATATGCGATAATGATTAAATTAGTTTATGAAATATAGGTTATCTTTTAAATTTATTTTTAAAAATTTTATAATTAAATTATCTTTTTAAAGATTATAAATTATTTTTCTCTTTTTGCTATTCAATTAATAATTTTTATTAATAATTGATGATATAAATATTCACTTATAACATATATGACATTTAACATGTTTAATTAGATATGCTGAATAAATATATTTATAAAAATCTATTAGTTTAATCTATTTTTTAATTATATAAATCTTAATCTTAATATAGATACTAAATTGATAATTTTTCATCAATATATATATTTATTTAGCATCTAATTAGATATGTTAAGTATTATGTATAATGTGAGTTAACGTTTTATATAATTAATTATTTATGAAAACAATTAATTGAGTGATTGAATAACAAAAATAATTAATTTATTATCTTTAAAAAATTAATTTAATTAATAATATCTTTTAAAAATAAATTTAAAAAACAAACTATGTTTTAAGAACTAATTTAACATTAATCCTTCATAATATATATCACATACACGACATATGATTAATTAGTAACAAAATTAAACAACAAGATTATTATCTCTTCTCTTTATCTTTTTTTTCACACGAATACTTTTATTGTGTTTTCATAGAAAATTTCTCCTACTTTTTCGTAGAGATTTAGATCTTTTAAATTTTGAACTTTATTTTAAAGAATAAAATATAATTTTTTGTTTTTGAATAGTTTCTCTTTCATGTTTTTTTGTTTCACCTATAAAATAAATTATAAAAGATCACACTTTATCTTCTAAAAATAAAAAATTAAAATTTAAAAGATTCAAATTCAATATAAAAACACAATTCATATAAAGATGGTAATTTTTTTTAATTTTTATTTAACTATAGTAAAAAACATATTCTAAAAAAATAAATTAATAATAAAAATATAAATTATAAATAAAATTAAATATCCAAAAGAATAAATAATTATATTAAATTTTTAATTAATATTAATTTAAATGATACTGAATTAAATTCAATAAAAAATATATTTTTTTAAAATCTCAATTTCACAATAAATTTTATTTAAAGAATTGAAAAATAAATAAGAATTACTAGACTAAAAATAAAAAGAATTAAGAATAATACTGGATAGACTAAAATATAAATCTTAATATATATATATATATATATATATATATATATATATATATATATATATATATAAATTGTAAACAAAAAATTAACTCGTAAAAAAAGATCAAATTAGCAAAATGAGAAAAAATACCAAGATGATAATGAAATAAAAGCAGAAAAATAATGTTATAAAATTTATAAAAAATAAAACAATCTTCTAATAAAATTTTTATTAAAAATTCAAATTTTAAATTAATTAAAAAATTAGTGTTAGAGTCAAATTAACAATTTCAAAAATATAACAATATTTTTTAATAAAAATAATATTTTTAATTTATGTCATGTGTCAAAAATTTAATACGTAACGATCTATTTAATGGACGAGATTAAACATCTTTATCTAAATCTCCGCCATAATATAAATGAATAAATAATATAGAAAATTAACTTTTGATTAGTTATTATTAGTCAATTTTTTATTTTAAAATATTTTAATTTTTAACTGTTATATTTTGAAGATTTAGGTGCTTAATATGTAAAATTTAGCATTTAAAATTTAAAATAAAAAATTCAAAAGTATTAGGAGATATTAAAATAAAATAATTCTGTAGTTGAACTCAATATATAATTACGTATTTTATTATGTTAAAAATATAATTATTTCTGACATTTCTTTTTATCAACTTAAACTTTTTAAATGAGTGATATCATAAGATGATATTAGAGTTCTATATTCAAAAAGTCTAAAATTTAATTTTTAGTGAATTCTGAAAATAAAAAAATAGTATAAGATAAATGAAATAAAAAAATTATTTAAAATTAAACAAATTCCAAAAGACTTTTATTTAAAAAAATTTTAAAAATATAACTATTTATAATAATTCTTTCTATCTTAAGTTTTTAAAATGAATAATAACATACTAACTAGCTACATTATTCATCCATTACGAGGAATGCGCAGATTTTACATGTGTTTTAACAATATTTTAATGTATTCAATATCTATTAATTGCATAGTGTTTTAGATCTGCAACTAAAAAAAGGAAATAAGCAAGTGGAGTTTCACTGTAGTACTTTGCCGAGTAATAAACATGCACTTGATGAATCTAATATAAAAGCTATCAGCAATTATGCAGCTTCTTTTAGCAGTTTTTGAAAACGACATCTAGCATATAAAATAGATTCATTATAGGCATTATGGACCTAGATGTTAAATCCATATGGAATTCTAAAGTTAATGTTGGTTAAATTAAAACTAACAATAAATTAACATTTAACCATTGAGAGTTGAGGACGGATAATGTCATGATAACATCATTTTTCTCAAAAATTTATACTGGTGGAAGAAAGGGAATTTTTTTTAAATAAATAATTTAAATATATTATTTATAAATATAAATATTTTATAGTATATTTATTAATTTTTTATTTTTTTATATATTTTATTTACTGTGTAAACGAATTAATATTATTTATATGTCATTTATACTGTAACATAAATATATAGAATTTAAAAAATATACATATCTCATTTACACTATAAATAGATATGTGTATTTATAAATATAAAAATATAATTTTTAAAAATAATAAAAAATATTAATAATTTATTTTATATTAATTTAAAAAATAAAAATTGATATATTTTATATTTTAACTCAGTGATGAGTTAGTGAACAATTAGGTATCATATAATTTAAAATTGTCCATTTAAAATAAAAAAATTATTGTTTTAAAAATCAACACATTTAAATTAGTATTCAATTTTGTGTAATTTTATGTATTGAAATTATGATAAAGTATCTAATTCTTTTTGAGTGTATAATGATTTTGATTTGAATATATAATTCTTTTAGTTTCTACAACAATTTAATTTTTATTACGTGTGTACATTGGTATTAATAAAAATTTTTAATATAACAGAGTGAAATTAAACAATTACCTAATAACGAAAGGAGCTTCAGAGATTTAAACAGCCACAACTAAAAATAGCAGAGTTAAATAATCACATGAGGTATTGAACAAATTTGATCAATTATTACAAGCTAATTGTAAATTAGAGTTAAGAGTTTAACTATTCTAAACTAATTAGTAATTAATGAGTGCATTATTTGGAGACAGTGGTGATGAAGAGGACTGATGAGTTTGGAAAACTCTAAATTAAATTGATGATGATCAAACATTATTAACAGCAAAATTATTAATCTAATTTTGATTGATATATTAATTAAATTAATTTTGTTGTGCAGGTTTTTTATTGGGCCGAAAATAAATGCAATGCAGCAAGCCCAAAATCAAAACTTGCAATCAGCCTTATTTAATGTTTCCTACATTATGGCTGAATGGTTATAATAGATGTTGTGCAGGAATAAATCTTATTACTTCAAGCCCAAAGAAAGCTTTCCTATTTGTTCAATGCTTGATCCAAAAACTCATCAGGAAAGTAAATGTTATTATTGGGCCAGAATTTAAATAGTATCACAAGCCCAATTTGTTTTGCATGCCTGGTCCGAAAGAAAAAAAATGGAATTGGGGCACAATGATGAAAACCCAATTCATTGAATCTTGGTTGCATGCTTCCAACGGACTTCACACTTTAACTTATGATGGAATTCAAATTTTATCAAGTAAAGTTAATCCAGTCCTTGGAAATATGAAAGAGAAAATATCAAAGTGATATAATGGCAATTAATGGTAGCTTACACGTTACTACACAAAGCATGGAGAAATGCACCTAATTAATTTATTTATCATAACACTCATAGCTTTGCTTTTCTCTTTCTTCTCTCTCTATTTTCTTTTCTTCTTTTCGGTTATTACCCAGGACACAATGGAAGCTAAGTTCAGCAACCAAAAGAAAGAAGAAGATGCATGCTTCAAGACCATCGAACTAATGATGGCAAGAAAACATAACAAAAGAAAAGTATGCTGTGGCTAAGATCTGCATCACGTATGGTAAGATTCTGTGATGAGATCTTGGCTTCCTCATACCAAAAATGGTTGATGAAGATTCGGCCAGCAAGGTAAAGATTCTTAGAGGCATGGCTTGTCTCTGATTCTGCTCAACCACCACAGGAAGTAGCTAGAGTGGCGAAGTGATGGAAGAGGCAGAGATTGGAGCAGATGAAGTCATCATCATCATGAAGCATCAAGGGCCAGAAATCCATCTTGGAGAGGAAGCCAAGAATGGAGCGCTCAGATTGATGAAGAGTGATGACCAAGGAAGGACTAGAGGTATTTGCATGTTGGTTTTTGCATAAGTTTCCTCTTCTCTCTCTATGGCCGAACCGATTCTGTTTTGAAGAAAAAGAAGCTAAGCTCGGTTTTGTGTTTCAACTGTGAAGGCTTCACTTCTCTATAAAAGGGGTGAACAGTCATGGTTTGATTCAAGGAAAGAAAGTGAGAGTGCAAGGCACAGAAGTCTCATAGCTACCTAAGCTTACAGATTTTCTTCTCCTTCAATGTATTCTGTTTTGTAATTTTTCTGTTTAATTTTGTCATGTCTTGAGTCTCATGGAAAAAGGCAAACAAGTGAGATTTGTATGAAAAAGCCATAGAGCGAAAAAAGGCAGAGAGTGCAAAATTAAAAGAAAAAGCCATAGATGTCTTAGAGTTCTTTTGTTCATCTATGTTGTGTTTCATGATTCTGTGGGAATCCCCTTGTAAGTTGGGTTAGCACTTTACAATTTATAATCTGGATGATTATAGTGAAATTCCATCATTGTTGTGATGGAGACTGGATGTTGGCTGCATTGCACTTAGCAGCTGAACCAGGATATATCTGGGTGTAATCTTCTCTCTCTACTTTTTCATTTCTGTTTCTACTACACAGGAGCTAAAATAAAAAATGTCTCGTGCCAAGTGACGAGACAAAAGTAAAAAATCTCGTGGCTAGGGATGAGACAAAAAACAAAAAAGTCTCCTCAAATACCAGAAAGTGTAATAAAAAAAGGGGGCTAAGATTCAACCCCCCCTTCTCTTAGCTACTGAAACCATCAAGGACTTCTGATGTAGCGGCAATATGGACGCGTGCAGTATTAGTGGCACCAGTGGTGACCAACAGGCAGACTGCATTAGGATTTTAAAAAAATAAATAAATTTAAAACAATAATAGGAAGAAGGAGGAGGACAACCTACTTGGACCGAGGAAGGAGGCACCTCCGGCAACGCAGAGAGTAGTGGCGACGGCATCAGTTGTGAGAGCGACCAAAATGGCAGCGATGAAGCGACCAACGCGACGCAAGGAGCACCAATTGAGTCTACGCAGTCTTTGGACGCTGTTGATAGTGGCCGACGCTGGTGAAGGACGGCTGCGAGAGGTGGTTTGCAGGGAGAGAGTGAGGAAAATGTTAGAGAGAGAGAGAGTAATTTGAAAATGAAAGAGGAGAGGATTCGTGATTCGAATTTAGTGGGGGATCACCTCGAATTAATAGACGGTAATGCTCTTCGAGTGATCAAAACGCAGCATTACACTGATTAGGGTTAGTAAATCTGACGGTAAAACGTGCGCACCAATTTTTTTTTCAATTATTACCGACAAATTTACCATCAGAAAATCAAATCCGACGGTAACCCTTTTACTCGACGAATTTATTATCAAATATGCCGGTAAATCCGTTCCTAACGTCCAATGTTAAATTTAACGATATTCAACATTTTTCTTTTAGAGCATTGAGAAATAGATTTATTGGACTCCTTCAATTTATCCGTACATCAAACTAAACTCCAGTAACTCTGTCACAAGGAGAGTAAGGCAACTTGTGGAGGTGTTTTTAGAGATTATGATGACAAATTTTTTGCCTGTTTTAGTGCGAACTTGGACATGTGTACTATAACTATGGCAGAGTTGTAGAATATTCTATTCGGAATGAATTTGGATTTAAGTCTAGATTACACTTATATCTGCACGGAAGAGTAGTGGACTCCAAAGCATGCAGCAGTTATATATATACTTTGTCATCAAAATTCCATAGACCTGTATTCCACAAGAGTTGTGGTTTTGGCTCAAAAAAAGGAGTAAAAGATTCAGCAGCTGGAGCATACATCACTAGTATCGTGAAGTAAATGCCCGCATTAATGGATTAATTTAGTATGGTCATGGCCTTCAGTTGAGCTATCATTTTTTATACTCTGTTTCTTCTTGTATTGCTTTATATTTTCGTGTTGATTTTACAAGCATTAATTTTCCTAAAATAGTTCCTTGTTAGTCTTCTGCATTTTAGGTTACGCCCCGTTGTTTATATATATAAAAGAAAAAACTCATTATTATAGTCTGCTTCAAATAAATAAGTCCGAGTTCCACATCAAATAAAACTACGTACTAATAAGGATGATGGGGGAGTGAATCCTCTCTGGTGAAAAAAAATTGGATGGTGTCAATTGTGATCTTTCACTTTTTATTGTTCTCTCTCATATTTAATTTTGGCCCCACTTATAAAATTAACGGTAAGAGATCACACTGCATTTCCTCAAGTGTTGAAAAAACTGGAGAAGATTCATTTCCGAATGATGTTGAGAAGCGCCATACACACGTGTATATAAGGATTTAGTTTTTTATGGCTAAAATATACTTTTTGTTCCTCAGGTTTCATAAAAATTTTAAAAATATTCCTAAGTTTTGTTTTGTTTTAATTTTGTCTTAAAAATTTTCGATTTATATCAAATATATTCCTAATGGCTAATTTTTCAAAAAATTTAAGACCAATTCAACAACAATTTCATAAGAATAACTCTTAACACAAGCAAATCAAGTATAATTTTCATGCATTATTGTTGGATTAGTTTTAAATTTTTTGAAAATTTAGCCATAAAAAATATATTTGATACAAATCGAAAAATGTTGGGACAAAATTTAAATAAAATAAAATTTAAGAATATTTTTAAAATTTTTGCCAAATTTTAAGAACAAAAAATATACTTTACTACCCTTTCTTTATTTTAATACTTAAGTCAACAAACACTCAAATTTTATTTAATTTTTTTCTTATTCTTTCATTTTTGAGGGGTTTGAGATGTTAGTTTAGATATTAATTTATTTGTGAGAGTGTGAGTGTAGTAAATTAAATAAGTTGTTAAAAATAGTACATACACTGTATAAATTTTTTAAATAATATTATTTTCTTTGTTATTTTGTGGCTAGAACTGTATATGTTGTTTTTCAATTAAAAAATTAAGAAATATTAGATGTGTATATTTTGAACTAAGTTTTTAATTAAATTTTCGCACGCTTTTTTTTAGACATGGACACACTTTTTCTCTTTTTCTTTTTTTTTTCTTCCTCTCTCTTTTTCCTTTTGTCTTCCTCCTATTCCTTCTCTTTCTTCTTTTTCTCCTACTCCTCCTCCTCCTCCTCCTTCATCGTTATCGTTATTATTATTGTCGTCACTATCTTCTCGTTTCTTTTTTTAACGACGTTGTCATCGTCGCTGCTGTCATTGTGGTTATCGTCGTCACTATCACTACCGCTATCTTCTTTGTCTTGTTGATGTTGTTATTTATTTATTTTTATTTCTCATCATCATTGTCTTTGTCATTTTTATCTTCTTCTCCTAACCCACGAAATACACATAGTACCCAAATAATAAAATATATTCAGCAAAATTTTGTTTGTCATATGCAGAAATTTGTATATTGTACTAATAAATATGCATAGCACATAAATTTTGATCTGCAACACATAAATTTTTTGAAGATTATATACCCAAAATATTGATTCACCCAACTAACAATATATATTCGCAGTAAAAACTTGTGTCGATGTACAAAAATTTGTGTGCTATATGTAAATATTTATGTGCTATATGCAAAAATCTATATAATATACTAATAAAATACGCACAACACATAAATTTTTTGTTACAATACAAAAATTTTGGTGCATAATATAAAAATTTTGATGCATAACATAGAAATTTTAGTTTACATACCCAAAATAATAATAATTCACCCAACTAACAAAATATATTCACAGAAAAAAATTTGTACGCTATATGCACAATTTTTTGTGCTATACTTCAAAAATTCGTGTTATATCAATAAGTTTTTGTGCTCTTTAACAAAAATTTGTGTACAGTGCTGCTTAAAAAAGAAAGAGTAGTAACGCTTTTTTTCGCTGAGTTTTGTACCAACTTGATTGAAGTTAGTTATAAAAATACTTGTACATATAATATCACTCTTAAATTTTTTCGCATAAATCTTAAATGTTGTATGTGTTTTTTTCATATTTATTATTATGAATAAGTATAAAAATTAATTTTTAGTTAACAAATATTGACTAGTTTTTTATTTTAAAATTATTATTTTAATTATATATATTTGAAGAGTTTAGACTTTATAATTAAGATCTAAGATTTAAGATTCAAAATTTAGAGTTTAAAAATGAGAAATGTTAGAAAGTCATCAAAATTTATTATTTTTGGCTATTAATTAGTCATTAATGTTTAAAAATGTGAGTTATCGTATGTTGTTGAATTACTAGATTAATAAAAAAATTGGATTAATGATTAAGAATGATAACAAAAAATAATAAATTCTAATGATCGTATGGTATATCTCTTTAAAATTTAAAATAAAAAATTTTAAAAATTGACTGATAGTTGAACTGTATTGTTTATTACTAACAATTTTTTAGTAGGAAAATCAAACCAAATTTTCCCAACGCACTTGGTTATTATTTTGCAGAGCCATTTTATAGATTCTCTAATTTCTGATAGATACCACACTACATAGTAGTAATATGCCTACAGCTTAAAAGATGCTACAACACTTGCCATCACCACGAACTATTAGTGCTGTCCTATTCACTGGATGCATATATGATGCTTCCATACAAATTTTTGAATACGTCTAATATTTACTTGTTTTCTTTCGTGATTTTTGTTCTCTCTTTTCTCCATAAGTGCATGCATATGGCATGCGAAAATAGAGGCGGTAAAAACAAAATTTTCACCACTCCATCAAAACATATAGCAAATAAAAATACAAACTATAGAGACTTTAATTTTAACAATTAGGATATCCACAATCAGATAAGGTGGCTATATTCTTTTTCTATATGTAGCTTGATATAGGCGGGACAACTGGCTTAGACTACTAGCCATATAATAATTTAAGTACTAGTTTTTTTTTTTTTTTATGTTGTTATATTTTCTTGTTTGATAGTAAAATTATATATTATTTATTTAAGATTTTCTTCATATTTTAGCTTTTGAAATAGTAATGTATGCAATTTACTCCTTTGGTTTTAAAATGATTATTGAAAAGCAAAATCACACAAACATAACAAAAAATTAATAAGTGAATTTTGATAATGTTTAAAATTGTATAAATAAAAAAGTACTATCTTGTTTTATAGATGACAAAGTCTTAAGTTAACAAATATAGTCCATGTTTATTCACCACAGTTAAATCAAAGGTGTCATAAAGAAATAACTGAAGTAATTTTAACATTAAAAGTGGACAATATTTTAATGGTAATACTATATAACTAAGTTAATCTAATTTTTTAAAGATTAATACAAAAAAATTAAATTTAGATAAAAAAGAATAATGAAAAGGGAGAGAGGCAGAAAAAAAAAAGACTTGATTAAATTTAGTTATAAAAATAATTTATTTATTTAGCATTTTTTATATTTTAAATATATCTTTTATTGATATTTTTAAACTGAGGAAGTACTTCATGCATTCATTTTAGGTTTTTACCACATCCATTTTATAAGAACTAAACTACATAAAGAAAAAGAAAAACACTAGAAATGGCCTATGCTAGCTAAATAATAATAATAATAATAATAATAATAATAATAATAATAATAATAATAATAATAATAATTCAAATTTCATTATCACTACTAGCGTTTGTTCTGGATGCAGATTGCCATCCGATCTAATGCCATCAGTTCACACAATCTTCCATCTAATCGATTTTTCTAAATATGCCAACCAAACCGAATTAGAATAGATTGAATTGGTTTGGTTTTTTTTATTTTCAAGATATCGATCGAGCATAAAACAAATCGATTCTATACTTCTATTCGTAGTTGGTGTATCCACAAATGAAAAATAACAAATTCCATATATAATAATTAAACTACAATCACCCAACACAACGTCTAACATAATTCAAAGTGCAACAAAACTAAAACTCTAAACCAAAGTCAAAATTGCACAAAAGACCTAGGTAAATAGGGAAAACAAATAAACAATGGTAAATAGAATCATATGCAGCTCCATCAATTACAAATAGTTCTGTAAGACTACCATCCAACACTCTCTCAAAGCAAATATCTAACTACACCTCACAACACTCTCTAATCAAAGAGTACAAAGGAAAAGAAAAATCAGATACAAGTTTAAAGTGTTTTTGACTGGTGCAAAAACAAATGGAGAACTTAGCCTCATATTTATAGCCTAGGCCACCCACTCCATTTGCTATCCTAAGCAATGTGGGATTAATTCAACCAAATCCTAACAGAAATGAACTACGCAACAAGAAGCAACGGCAGATTTGGACGGCAAGGCAACGATCTGCAAAAAAGGAGTGAGTAGAGGAAGCAGCGTGACCAGAGGAGGCAACAATGAAAAAAGAATGGCACGACAATGAAAAAGTCATATTTATACAGTGATGAGATGATCTGCAAACTCAGACGATGCCAACGTTGTCGAGATCTCAAACACGAAGGCGACGGCACCGAGACCTCAGAAGATGACAACGACGATACCTCAAGAGACGATGCTGCAATCAGACGATAACGAAGACAGCGCTGTGTCGAAGAAAACGACAATGGTGTGGGTAAATTAGAAGACAGTGCGGTGCTTCCGACGGGTAACTCAGTAATTGTTTGGAGAAGATGAGAATGGTGGGTGGGTTGAGTTAGGCTTAATGAGAGTAACTCAGTAACTATCTTATTTTATTTAAATTAGTGACTGATTTAGTGACTAATTAGTTTATAACAGTATTTTTTAGTTGGTCGCTAACATAACAATTAGCAACCGATTTAGAGACCATAGCCTTAGCAACCAAATTAGCGACCAAACAATTTTTCACCTTATTTCTCTATCGGTTGCAAAATCAGTCACTAAATTAAAAAATAGCGATCGATTTTGTGACCAAGAGTCTCAAAGACGTTACTTCTTTGTTTTAGTTGCTAATTCGATCGCTAGATTAAAAATTAGCCACCAACCTTATTCTGGTTGTATAAAAACTTATCGGTTGCTAATTTGGTTACTATTAGTGACCGATTTAGCATGTCTTAGTGATCAAATAATTTTTCACCCTATATTTCTCTATCGGTTGCAAAATCAGTCGCTAAATTAAAAATTAGCAACAAATTTTGTGACCAAGAATCCGAAAGACGTTACTTCTCTTGTTTTGGTTGCTAATTCGGTCGTTAAATTAAAAAATAGTGACCGATTTTGCGACCAATTTTATTTTAATTTAGTTGTATAATAAACTTATTCGTCGCTAATTCAGTTGCTATTAGTGACCGATTTTGTTAGTCACTAAAATCGGTCATATATTGAATATAATTTAGTGACCGGTTTAACGGCCAATTTTTCTCTAGTCCTAGAAATTCTATATCGGTCGCTAAAATCGGTCGGCTATATATTCTAGTAATTTTTTATAATGAAATTAAGGCATAAAACATAACCATAAACCAAAAAATATTCAATGTAAGAATATTCAATAGAACTTTAAAAAAATATTCCGAACATATTTGTAAAATGATTTCTGATATTCCAAAGATATAAAATATATATTTCCAAAGATATAAAATATAATTATGAAAATATTCCTAACATATTTAATTATTATTAGTAGCTATAATTGAAAAAAAATTTTTGGTATTTTTAACATAAGTTTCATACTTCGTATATGTAATAGAAATATTAATTCCCACCCTCTGTAATGCGAACAAATATTCATTAATTAAATTATAGGAATATTAGTTATTCTTCATAAAATAATAAATATACTTGAGAATATTTTTTATTTTTTATACTTAAAAACAAATATTGTAATACAGTACTATTTTCAGGTGACTATTCCCAAGTATAATTCTACATATATCTCGAATTAACTTAATTTGTAATAAAGCAAATCCCACAATTATTTTGGACTAGCTTAGTTATGTAAATTGTTACAAATAATAATGCTTGTAGATAAATAGCACAAGTAGTAAAGTGTACCAGACAACAAATGCATGACTAGTTTCTTTCAGATCTGATCTTCAACAAATTAAAATGTTGTCTCATTCCGATGTGTCAAATTCGCTTATATGGATCGATCAAAATGCCGCTTCACCTCTCAAGATAATAATTTGACGGTGTATATATATCCCCTTTCTCCCTTTTCAGTTTTCAACATATACTTGGAATGTAATTCCTTTATCTTTTTTCATCACATGCATGTTGCATGAAGATTTCATAATCATGCTAACGTTTAATTTTTCTTCATGATTATTTTATGATAATTATGTTTAATTATTAATTGGTAGGATTTCATAAAGTTTAACGAAAAGATCCTATATAACAAAAATAAGTGCTAATGATGAAAGTGTTACATATATAATTTAACGTGTTTTTATTCTCTATTTTTAATAATTTAAATTTTTAAAATAAATAATTTTATGATATAATATTATTGTTGGTTCCATTTTTCACATAAAAAGAATTTTAACATAAAAAAGGAAATAATTTCAAGACAAAAAATATAATAAATAATTGAACTAAGTATATATTAGAGAAATAGAATTAACAATCGTAATTCTTTGTTTGGTCATTAAATTAGTTTAACTTATAGGTTTTTAATTTTATCAAAATTTTGGCTCTAATATATATAATTTATTTGTATATATAAAATAAAGAGTGAATATTGTAATTTCTGATTATAGATATAATCATCTGTGTATCATTTATGTATTTGATTTTTGTTAATCTTAAAAGCAAAAATTTCAGCATAATTATGATAAAGGAAAAAAAAACTTACAAAAATTCATATAATTCAAAAATTAAAAATACTTTTTCATGAGAAAATATATTAGAGATATAATCATTTATATGCCTCTTCTTATTAACTTAAATTTTTAGAAAAAATAGTTATACTCTCAAATAAATTAAATAATATAACTCCCATTTGATAGATTTAATCTCAATTAAAAAAATTTATAATAATTTTATTAAACTAGATGTAACAATTTCAAAAAAGTACAGTGAATGACCTTATCTATCCCCGATAAAATAAAACAACTAAAAATTTATAATAATTTTATTAAGTATTCATGTATGTATTACATTCCTAAGAAGGTGATGGGTCTTTAGGTTAAACATGAACTAAACGCATGTGGATGAAGGGACAAATTAAAGTAGGAGGAATAATCATTTAATTCTTCTGTGTTAATTGGCACAAAGCACAAGTATATTAATTTATTGATGGTCCAGATGCATGATGAACGTGACATTAAAACATGCTCGTTCTAAATTAGTTTGAAATAAGGTCCTGAAAAGATTACGATAATTATACTACTGTTTTTGATGATCTTACTTCCTCCTGTAATCAAGAATCTGAATTTCTCGATCAAAAATAGGTCCCCCGGGACCCCTGGATTCGTCACCGATTGATTAAAACAATCCAAAACCATAGCGGTGATGACATTGACCCACTACTATATGTACTCGATCAATAATTCAACTACGATCACTACTGGATTTCTTTTATACAAAATAAAATAAATGTTTTATATACTAATAAACAAAACATTAGATACATTTAGGTATTTAAATATCTAATCAAGTATCGGATACATTAATATTGTATATAAAAAAAATTAAGACATATTTCGGATACAATGAAACTTAGATGTGTAAAAGTTTATTTGGTTTGATCTCGAGTGCAATCGAAATGTGTAATGTTGCCGAAAAAATATATTTCATATGCAGTGTATTTATTCATTTTGAAGATATAAAAATTTAAATATTACATCGAAAATCGATATAATTTATTATCAGTGGCGGAACTTGAAACGAAATTTTGGGGGAGCTAGACAGAAGATAATTGTCAAGATACTTTTGATATGGATCCCATTTAAGATAAGCTCGTCTAACATTTCTCTGATTTGGGTAATATTGCCAAATTTGAAGTCATTTTTCAGGGTATCGTTCTAAAGAATTAAGATCAAACTCATCAGATGTAACTTTTTAAACTTTTGAATGTTGTATCTTACTTTTTTCGTGATTCATTAAAGTAGAAAAACTATCTACAGGTGTTGATATTATAAAAGTTATATGTTTTCCTTCTTGAATATTAGCCTTCTTCTTAAAAAATGCATCATCAACTCTTTGATTTTTTATGACTATTTTATATGGAAATTTGAATATATATCCAATAAAATATGTAAAAAAGAAATTAAAATGACAAATATTAAAATTTATAATATTTATTGAATTTTTTTATCAATTTATACAAATACAATAATATCAATACTGATTGAATATTCTAATTATCATATAAAAAATTAAATTAAATAAGCAGTAAAATATAAAATAATATTAAATTACATAAATAAAAAATACCTAATTTTTTATATTTGAACTCAAACGTAGAGGGAGTGTTGCTTATTGAATAGAGAGCTGCAAAATGCAAATACAGTCAATTCAGTTCAAATTCAATATGTTTTGAATGTTTAAAACTAAAAATTATTGTACAATAAAAACAAGAGATGAAGATTAAACTTTGATATTTTAAGTCATAATAAAATATTTGAGCCAACTGAACTATTTTTTATTTTTTGAAAAAGTATTACTAATTTTTTTAATAAAAGTTTGGGGGGGCCATGGCCACCCCTTGTCTGAACTAAGCTCCCCCACTGTTTATTATGATTTGGATTGTATCAGTCGATATAATTTATCACAAGGGTAAAGTATAGGGTTCAGGTTTCGCAAAAATTTTAAAAATATTTATAAATTTTATTTTGTTTTAATTTTGTTCTAAAAATTTTCGATTTATATCAAATATGTTTTTGACGATTAAATTTTCAAAAAATTTAAGACCAATCTAATAATAATACATGAAAATTATGTTTGATTTGCTTTTGTTGAAGGTTGTTCTTATGAAATTGTTGTTGAATTGGTTTTAAATTTTTTAAAAAATTAGCCGTCAAGGGTATATTTGATACAAATCGAAAATTTTTGGGATAAAATTGAAACAAAATAAAACTTAGGGATATTTTTAAAATTTTTGTCAAATTTCAGAGACAAAAAATATATTTTATCTTTTATCACAATCTCGATCGTATTGATTTGATTTTTATTTTTTATTTAATATAATTTTTTTTAAATAATTTAAAATTTAAATGGAGCAAAAAATAGATACTACTTATAGGCATGAAAGAACGATAGAAATATGCAAATGAAATATACGCATGAAAGAAATAGAACCTGAATTGATGTATATGTTTTAAATCATATAAGACTATAATTTAATCAATACATTTGATTTGTAAATTAAAAATCTATGTTACTTAATGGTTTTTTATTGATCTAAAAATTTATAGATGTAATTCATAATATATAAAATTTTAATAAAACTAAAATAAAATATAGTAAAAGAGGCACTAGATTGCAATAAATATGAATTAGTATTTATTATCTGATAAAAGGTTTTAAATAAATATATTATGATTAATAAAACTAAATTAGATAAAATTTGATTATAAAACATATGTAATTTAACAGAAAACTAGCAAAGTGTCAAGTAAAAATAAATTATAAAATTAGATTTTCTATTTTTTATTTTTTAAGTTAAATATTCCGTGTGTGTGATGTGAGTGCGCGTGAATATTATTATCAATCAAAGATTAGCAGAGATAGAAATGATTGAAGACTCAGTTTTGGAGAAACATCCAATAACTCATAAAAGGAGTAATAATTATTTGAAATCAGAAAGGATACAAGATATGTAGGGGCACACCACATTATTGGATCCATATAAACGATATTTTAAACAAGTCCAAAGGTATGTATATGTGGAGAAGAACACTTTGTCTTTCACTAATGGAAATATTCTATGGGACTTGTGTGGTGCCAAATATTTTGTCTGCACTTCTATCTCTCTCTATATATATGAATCCGTTTAATTTGTGTCTATATAATTATATACAAAAATGTTAGGTAAACAATTTAACTTCGTTAACTATACATGATAATTATTACAGAGGAATGTGTATAATGGACTTCACATAACAAAATTATTTTATTTAACTTAACGGTTATAATTTATTTCAGTATAATAATTAAAGAATATAAAATAAAAAATTAATCTATTAAAAAAATAAAAAAATTATACTTTCTTATGATTCTGAAACTATGATTCTCAAATATTATACATTAGGATATATATCCTTTTTCTCTTTTGTATAGTTAACAAAATTACTTGTTTAGCTAGAGATAATATTTCTCTTTTATTTAAAAGTTACCAACACTTTAAAGGCTGACTTAATAAATTAATTTGATTTTATGTTTTTCATATCGATGATGAGATGATTACACGGCCAAAATTATTGGCGCCTCTCAAATATATATATAACCATTATTTCTCAACTCTTATTTCTCAGGTGATATGCCGTTAATTTTTTTTTTTTTTTTAAGTTAAGAGTAAGATTGAAATTTTAAAACTCTAAATGAGAATAAAAAGATTATATTATTAGAGCTGTAACTCGTTAGCTCATGTAATAAGCCTTTAGAGAACTGAAGATTAAATAAAACAATAATTTTATATTCAAGTAAAAGGGATAAAAAAAATTAACACTCTTAGTGCACATGTCCATAAAGCTGATTTAGTTTTGAGAACACTACAAGATAAAATATTAAAAACATGATACAAATAATAAAAATATAAAAATTAGTATTTTTATATCTTATTTAATAATAAATTAAATATAAAATAAAATAAGTAATAAAAAATTTAATTTATCTTTTTTTTTTTACATAAAATTTAAAATAAAAAATAAAATAATTATAAAAATTTGATAGTAATAATAAAAAAATAAAAAAAAAATTGTGTCTCTATTTAGTGTTTTAATTATTATCCTTCTTGTTATTGTGTTTTTTTTTGTAAAAAAGAATACAAAATATACTAATTCAATGTCTTAAGACATAATATCTCTCTCTATGGCTTACTCTACTAAATACAATTTTGTGTCTTTATATCCATATCTTAGTGTGTCCTATTTTTATAAACAAATGTAATCTAAGAGATGTTAATTGTTAGCTTCTGCTTGTGTGTGGAAAGTTATATATATCAAGCGAAGAATGCTAGAAAACCAACAGAATTTATTAAGTTTAGTCAGGAATTAGTCAGTAATGTTTAAATGTGTGGCTTAAAA
The DNA here is from genome assembly GCF_014773155.1 of Arachis stenosperma. NCBI lineage: Eukaryota > Viridiplantae > Streptophyta > Magnoliopsida > Fabales > Fabaceae > Arachis > Arachis stenosperma. Next base: position 25,608,572 of record NC_080379.1, read on the forward strand.
ATATATTATTAGATTGCTAGACTAAAAAAAATAGACTAATAACTAAAAATACTAGCCAAAAACAATAAATTCTGTTGGCTCTTTAGCTTTTCAGAAAATAAGTTACACAACATTGAAGCATTTTTAACTATACTTAAAGTATCTACAGATTTAACAAAGTACAAACTTTTAAAACAATACACCAAAAAGTTAATCAATATTGTATACTTTTGATCTGTCCAACCATGGGTTATGAAGGTGAATCCAGTTTCTCTACAAGAATTTTTATAACTATCAATTAGCATTTGACATTCTCTTTTAAGATCAACCAATAAATGAACTCTTAAGTTATCATAAGAAGAATGAGTTAAACCCCAAAATAGTCCCTGAGACTAAAATCGTCCATGAGATTCCAATTGCACCAATTACGTCCTTGAGATTGAAAAAAAGTGTACTATATTAATCACTGACTAATAGCTCCACAATAATCCCAATTATTGATAAGGCTGCAATTGAGAAAATTGGGCCAACTCATGAAAGTGAACTGGTGCACACAGTAAAGTCCAAACCAATGAGAACCAAAAAAAGCCCAGACTTGGATGAAAGATTTTATTAGTAAGTGAGAAATAGGGTGCAAAACAGAGGATTATTTCTCAAGGCTGAGCTGGAGAATTAGTTAGAGGAGTTTTATAGAGAAAAAGAATCATTTCGGTTAGAGGGAAAGGTAGTGTGATATGTACTCTCGAGGTACTCCCGAAGTTCATCCCTGACTCAAAAAAGGAGTTTTCTGCATTATCCTCTATCATTTGGTGTTTTTGTTGAGAGGAAGCATGGCTTCCGTTGAACTCTGGCAGCAAGAAATCACCGCTCGCAACGGAATCATGTGGAGGTTGCAAGTCACATCTCCATGATGGCATCGCGTATGGACGGACTAGAGAACTCAGTGAGAGAAATTCGTAGCATGCTGTCTGGAGCACTAAAACTAAAGTAAGTAACAACCTAGAGGTACAAAAGTTGATTTACCCGTTTTTTTACGGTGATAATAATGTAGATGAATGAATTTTTAAAGTGAAAGAGTATTTTGAATGATTTGTGGTACTTGAGGAGATGAGACTAAGAATGATTTCCTTCCATTTATTTGAAACTGCTTATGTCTGGTATCATTGGGGGGTCAATAATAATACTGCATATATTTGGGAGTCTTTTTTGGATGCATTACTTGTCAGGTTTGAACAGAACCCGTATTATGACCCCAAGGCCGCCTTCAAAGAGTTGAAGCAAACCAGTACCATAGCAGAATATCAAGGACAGTTTAAAGATCTTACCAATTAGGTTACTGGACTCAGTGAGGAGTCATTATTCATTGCTGGCCTTCAAGAGTACCTGAAATGTGAATTATTGTTAGCTAAACCGACATCATATATTTATGCCATTTCATTAGCAAAGATATATGAACAGAAATACGTAGCCAATTCAAATATGAAATGTATTAGTCACACTGTGCCAAACTTCACCAAACCTATCCAAACTAGCCCCAATAATCCCTTCCTAAATCGATACTCGACAAACAAGCCATCCAATCTTATTCCCATTTCCTTGTCCCACACACAGCCAAACACCAATACTAAAAACCCTACATCAAACCCCCTTTTAAGAAATTGTCAGCAGCTGAAATTAAGATGAAGAGAGACAAAGGTCTCTGTTACTATTGTGAGGAAAAGTGGTCACCAGGACATAAATGTAAAACTTCTTATTACTTATTGATTGTAGAGGAAGAAATACACGAGATCCTGAAAGAACCTGAGCCTGAATTGATTCAACCTCTGGGTATTGAGGCACCAATTGTAGTGGATGCTGTACAACCAGAAATTAGTCTGAATGCTATGCTAGGTCAATACCAGCCCACCACCTTTTGCGTGAGCCGGTTATGGTGTTAATTGACGGGGAAGTTCTCATAATTTTGTGAAGGCAAGTGTAGCGAAAAGACTCTACTTTCTGATTTAGCAGACCACACCACTTCAGGTACTCATAGGCAATGGAGATGTGACTGGTTGCAAGGCGTACTGCGAGAATATTTTCTTGGTAATGCAGGGGTACCAATTTTCCATTAACACTTTTGTGTTGGATCTTCAAGGGGATGATGTAGTTCTCAGAGTTCAGTGGTTGATGTGCCTCAATTATGTTACCACATATTATGGATTGCTTACCATGGAAATTGTGGTGAATGGTGTTGCGGTAAAGCTATAGGGGGAACGGTTGCTTCAAGCTGACGTTATGAGTAACAAAATGTTTCAAAAGATGCTCTCATCGGAGGTTGTCATCACTCTCTACCATCTTAAGGTGGTGATAGAGGGCGAGGAGGGAGACATTTTGGTGCAGCTAGAATTACAACAAGTTTTAGAAGAATTTGGAAAGGTTTTCAACGAACCAACTCAGCTGCCACCCAACTGAGACATAGACCATGCTATCACCCTACTACCAGGTTCACAACCAGTGTGTGTTCGACCATATCGGTACCCTCATTTTCAAAAGGAGAAAATTGAACGTTTGGTAGTAGAGATGCTTGAGACGGGAGTAATCCAGGAGAGTCAAAGTTCATTTTCCAGCCCCGTTTTACTAGTCAAGAAGAAGGACAGGAGTTGGAGATTCTGTGTCAATTATAGAGCATTAAACGCTATTACTATTCGGGATAAGTTTTTCATTCCGACCATTGATGAGATACTTGATTAACTCTTTGGTGCAGAATACTTCTCTAAGATTGATTTGAGATCAGGTTACCATGATTCGGTTCACATGACGGCTTTTAGCACCCACCAAGGGCATTATGAGTTTGTAGTCATGCTTTTCGGTCTCACTAATGCCCCTTCAACTTTTCAGGCTACTATGAATAAGGTTTTTCAGCCTTATTTGAGAAGGTTTGTTGCTGTTTTATTTGATGATATTCTTGTCTATAGCAAGACTTGGGAGGATCACTTGCACCACCTCAGGCTTACCCTCACTGTCCTATCCCAGCACCAGCTATTCACTAAGAGATCAAAATGCCTCTTTGGTCAAAGAAAAGTGGAGTACTTGAGCCATATTGTTGGGGCAGATGGAGTGAAAGTTGACCCGTCTAAAATAGAAGCAATTCAAGTATGGCCAAAACCAAGCTCTCTCAAACAACTTAGGGACTTTCTTGGGTTAATAGGGTATTATCGCACGTTTGTGGCTAAGTATACCCAAATTGCTCATTCCTTGACTGAGTTACACAAGAAAAATAATTTCCATTGGGGTGAAGAGGCGGATAGAGCCTTCGAGCAGTTGAAGGCTAATTCATACCCCAGTCCTAGTGTTACCAGATTTTTCTATGCCTTTTACGGTAGAGACAGATGCATCCCATAAGGGCATTGGTGAAGTGTTAACGCAGAACGGACATTTCCTAGCCTATTTTAGTAAGAAACTGACACAAAAAATGAGTCTTGCTTCAGCTTATATCAAGGAGCTTTATGCAATTACGCAATCTGTGGCTAAGTGGCGCCACTATTTATTGGAAAAGAAGTTTATTATAAAAACTGACCATCAAGGGTTGAAGAAACTCATGTCGCAGGTGGTTTTAACACTAGAGCAATAATACTATTTGGCAAAGTTGTTAGGCTATGAGTTCGATATTGAATACAGAGTTGGCAGAATGAATCAGGTTGCTGATGCCCTCTCCCATCACCCTACTTCTGACTCTCAATTTGTACTTCGCAGTCTCACTACGGTTCAAACAGATCTATGGGATTCTCTCAGGAGGGTTAATGCTCACTGCCCCACCATGGTACAATTACATCAGCAATTTAAAGAGGACAAGCTTAGCACGGATTATGGAAAACGGGATGGACTGCTTCTATATCGGAGAAAGTTTTGGGTTCCTGATTATAATGAGTTACAAGAATTACTCTTACATGAGTTTCACAAGTCAGTACGTGGGGGTCATGGCGGACTACTAAAAACGTATAAATTCATGGCAGAATTATTCTTTTGGCCTGGAATGCGGACTACTGTCCAGAAATTTGTTGAACAATACTGGGATTGTCAAGTTACCAAGTATGTTCTTGCACGTCCTCATGGACTGTTGCAACCACTCCCAGTGCCAGAACAACTATGGGTGGAGATCTCTCTCGATTTCATTATGCAATTACCGAAATCTGCTGAGTATAATGCGATATTAGTGGTGGTGGACAGATTTACTAAAGTGGGACATTTTACTGCTCTTAAACCATGATTTACAGCGAAGGATGCAGCCAAGGCATTCATCAATTCTGTGGTCAAGTTACATGGATTCCTGGTCACTATGGTTTCGGATAGAGACCCTATTTTCCTAAGCAAGTTTTGAAAAACTTTGTTCGAATTTAATGGTACCAAGCTCATTTACAGCACTGCCTATCATCCACAGAGTGACGGTCAAACCTAGGTAGTGAATCGCACATTGGAGCAATATCTTAGAGTCTTCACACACTCTTACTCGAATCAGTAGTCCTCTTTTCTCGCGTGGGATGAACTTTGTTACAATAGCTCTCACCACTCCTCTCTTGATATGTCACCACATGAGGCACTCTCTGGGTTTTCGATGAGAACCCTGCCCAGATACCACCTAGGGGCCACTGCTATCTTTGTCGTGGATGAATTTTTGAGAGTACGTGAAGCATTGTATCGGAAACTGCGTTATTCTCTTCAACGTGCACAAGAAAAAATGAAGAAACAAGCGGATCAACACCGCCAGGAGAAAAGTTTCGAGATTGGCGATTGGGTTTTGTTGAAAGTTTGTCCCTATCGTTAGAAATTCTTAACCCACAATACCCATAACAAATTACAAAAGCGTTTCTATGGTCCATTCCAGGTCATTCAGAAGATTGAAAAAGCCGCATACTGTTTGGCCTTGTCGGCTGGCTGTACCTTGCACCCAATGTTCCATGTTACGGTGTTGATGCAATTCCACGGGGAGCCTCCAGCTGAGCCAGTCACGGTGCCGGATCTCTCAACATCGCTGCAACCGCGTCCAGTCGCCATACTCGGTAGGCATTTCATGGCTTCTGATGAGGGTGTCCGAACTCAAGTCTTGGTGGATTGGGAAGGGGCTTTCAGGGATAAGACCATTGTATTTCATAAAAATGGTAATGGAATACAAGAAAGTCCAATTGGACATTAGAACTCTTCTCTTCCCGGCCTTCTCATCTTTTCATTTTTTATTTTTTTTTGACAAATTTTTTTTAATTATTGAATTGATTATGAATTAGAGATATTGATGATAGTAATTTGGATTGTAGAAAAATCAATAGTGGTGGTAGTGAAAAGCAATAATGGCAGCAGTGAAAGTGATGTAGCGGTGGATATAGTATAGGGATAAAAATGATATTTGATTTAAATAAATGTGTCTTGTATACTATGACTAAACATAATAAATTTTTTTTTATCTATTTTGTATCTATATATCTTTGTGTATTTATGCGTGTCTCTGTCTTTATGTCTAAAAGACACTAACCAAACATTGTCTTATATATATCGTAGATTTTCATTTAGTGTATATTACGTTATAAATATTCATTTGGATCCAAACTTTAAAAAAAAATGATATATATTATAAAGGTGTTTGGATAATTTTTGTTTTAAAATATTATTTTTATAAAAAAAAAGGTAAAAAAAATCTTTTATTGACAAGCAATATATATTTTGCTTTCAAAGGCGAGCTAAATTTAAAAAAAGGAATTATCTATTAAAAACACTTCTTATATTTTCTATTAAAATATCAATAACTTTTTTAATAAAAAACTATTATTTTTATTTAAATTTTTTTTAAAAATAATCCAAAAACACTGTTAACTCTTGTTTTTTTTTTAAATGAAGTCATGTATTAATATTTACTTATTAAAAGTTCTTATAACAATGATGACAATTAAATTAGTTCTAATATAAGTGCATGCTATAATGATTCTGATTACAGTCATTATAGTAGCTATATATGGTTTTAGTAATATTTTAAAAATGTTATTAAAATTAAAATAACAATTTTTTACTATTTAACAAAGTTTTTAATTTCAAAAATCAAAATAAAAATAAAAAAATATTATATTAATTTTAGCAATACTTTTAAGTGTTGCAAAAATTCTTTAATCACCAAAATTACTGTAATTATAGATACTTATAAAACACAAACATTGACACACACGACACAAAATACGCAAATACATGAAATTTAAATTTGTGTAAGACATAAAGACAAGACATATATATAAAATATAAAATATTTTTTAAATAAATTATAAAAAAATTTAATATTTTATTGATATTAAAATATAAATTAATATTTTAACTATTTTAAATAATTTTTTAATTATATAAAATATTTAAAATAATATTTATTTATATAAATAAAATTATATATTATTTTTAAATTTATTTTAATTATATAAATTAAGAATAAATTAAAATTAAATACGTTGATATACGGTAATATTTAAGTGTATACATATTCGAAAAAATAATTTATATTTTTTATTCAGATAAGTTGAAAACAGAACACATATATAAATATTGAATGAGTGTTATGTTCAAAATTTATCCGACATGTACGATAGCTCAACAACATATTCGATTAGTTCATAGATGGACAATATATACTTCTCCTTTTAATGTCACCAAAAAAATACTTCTCCTTTTAATAATAAATCTTTGTATACTTTACTGTGTATGCATGTTATATATTCGCGTATGCAAGAAGGAG